>NW_010972436.1:23730179-24066051 GCF_000737465.1 Haliaeetus leucocephalus | reverse complement strand
CCCTCCGCTCTCCCCCTCCCCTCTCCCCCCCCAGCCGCCCGGCCGGGGCTGCGCTCCCGCGGCAGCCGCACAGACGGCGCGGCGGCTCCGAGCCATGCGCCCTCCGCGCCCGGCAACCGGGCCCTTCCCGCGGGACGGTACCGCTCGGGGACTAAAACTCTGTGGATACAATGAAGTGGCTCTGGGACTCATGGTTTAGCAGGAAAAATTAAATAAACCGATGTAAGTTTCTCTTTTTTTTTTTTGTTTGCTTGTTAATAAAATAATAATAATAAAAAAGAAAAAGAGGAAAAAGAAACCAAAAAGACGTCCGGTTCCGAGCGTGTCGTGGAGGAGGAATGGGTAGTGCCGGGGTTTTTCCCTTCCCCAAACTTTCCCCTGGAGGCGGGGGGACCGCGACCGCCCTGTCCGGGCAGGGTGGCGGAGGGGCTGCCGGGGGCTGGAGGAGGGAGAAGTTGGCTCAGCAAAGCTTGTGCCGGGGTGTAAGACCGGAGGATAGAGAAAGATGGATCTGTTTTGCCGTTGAAGGGGAACTCCGGCAGGGAAACTGTCTAGTTTCCGTCTCGCTTCTCGCAGAAGTGCCAGAAAGAAAGAACGACAGAGAAAAAGACTCCGTGAATCGTTCGGTAATGTCATGTGGCGTCAGATGTGTTGGAGTGGTAATTTAGTGGCACATTTGGAAGGGAAGAAATGAACTGGAGCAGGGATTTCTGTGGTAGCAGGGAAAATGTGCCGTTCTCCTGTATCATGAGAGTATTACTGGTATTACTTATTTTAAGAACTGACATATTTTAAGCGTGTATCTTAATGGGCACCGCTTGCCTCAGAGCTGCTTGTAGAATACCTCTGCTTAAAATGTTTGGAGTTTTTAGCAGCACAAATTAAAAACTCGACTGGGCTTGTGCAAATAACAGAATAAACAGGGAGAGCTGTGCTGCGGTCCGGCAAGGTGATCGTGATTTTATTGAGGCAGCCCCGAGGGGAGCAGTGACATACTGGGAGCACTGTAGGACAGAACGAAAGCTGAATTAAAGCAAAACTTATGCAGCCGAAGTGGGGCTGCAATGGGAATAAATCAGAGCTTTTAATTTCGTTTTTCCTGGAGATTTGGGTGAGGAGGTGGAGATGAGCTTCTAGGAAGCGGAGAAATGCACGAGCCACGCACACCTACAGCAACAGGTCTTGTTTTGCCTGGAAAGGATAAGCTGAGCTTTGTGAGTGCTTGAGCCGAGCCTTTCCAGTTGCAACTGGGGCAGCCGCTGATCCCGCAGACAGGCGTCGGATCCGGAGCTGCTGGCCCCGATTTCTCCCACCGCCGGGTTGGTGAACAGCTCTTCCCAAAATACAGGGTGGATGGTGGAATAAACGCGGCGATTCAAAGAGGATTTGTCAATACTAAAAATAAACAGGCCCGCAGATGTGTCCTAGAGGGTCACGTCCAGGCGCAGCGTTTTCAGGGCCGATGAGCCGATTTCGGCGATTTTCCGTCCGTGTGTCCTGTCCAAGGTGCTGAAGTTCATTTTCTTGCGATTTCCCAGGATTTCGGGGCTTTGCAGAAGTGGTCTTGGAGGCTTCCTCTCGGCTGAAACCGGGAGCGGGGGGGGGGGGGGAGAGGAGGTTCCCGCCCGGGTGGTAGGAAGAGAAAGCAGGGATGTGTTTTCAGACACGTATATTTGATCCGTCATTTTGGCGTGGGAAAGCGGGCCAGGTGGAGCCGCAGATGGATCCGGCAGATCCTATAAGCTTTTGGTGGCAGAGAATTGGAAAGGTCAGAGCTGTGAGGCAGTGAGGAGTGAAACCCCCTTATTCTAATGGACCAAGAAAGTGGTGTTTCTGAGAGTGTCGCTGCTGTTGGTTTGAGTGCATTGCCTCTGATGAGACATCTGGTTCCAAAAAAGTTGAGGGGAGCCCAGTGTCAGGACGGGATGGGAATGATGCAAATGGGATTGGAGTGATTTTCACTGATTTTGGTAACATTTCTTTTTTTTCTGGTGTAGCCTTTTCAAATGGCAAACACGGTTGACAGACAGCTTCAGAAACAGAGGGTCCTTAAGAAAAAAAGCATGTCTTTTGGGGGCAAGTGTCTCAACATTTAAGCAATGGAAGCCTGTCCTGCAAGTTGTGATATTTTTAGATTAATGTGCCAAAAGGTCTCAGCCTTAAGTAGTGGAGTTTATGTAAGCTTTGGTATGAGGCAGATCACAGTATTGCCAGAAATAATCATAGATGAATATGTTACCTAACTTATATGTGAGTGGAGTTCGATGTTGTAACGTGTTTTTTCTCAGTTCTCGACACTTGCTCTGAATCCATTCATAATGCAGCTTTGTACTTCTGTCTGAGACTCTCAAAGGGTTTTACAAACACAAAGGGTCAGAGTGTAATGCCTGTGTTTGCACGGAGAAGTAGTTTATGCTGTGAGGAGTCCTGCAGATTTAAAGCATGCAAAAACTCTGTACAGTATGGTAGAGAACTGATATTGTTTCATACCCTCAATCATTCGTCAGAGCTCACAAAGGTATTCGGTTGCATCATTGGGTATGTAGCCTAAATACCTTGACCATGAAGGGTGTATGTAGACCATGAGGCTTCCTGACTCTGAATGACAGCTTACGGGTACAGACTTTAAAACTGCAACCGAGTTGAAAACATTATATTCCTGGCTTGAATCAGAAACTGGCCTCAGTTCTTGCTATGAAGGACTAACACCTGTGGCACCAGCTGACACCTCCTAGGACTTTTACAGGCTACAGGAAAACGTTGAGTAGTTGCTGTATTCTTGATTTAAATGTGTTGTCAAAATTATATTTAAAAATGTCCTGATAGGAAATGACATCCTGACGGGCATGGAAGATTTATGAAATACAGTTAGTTTTAATTTCTTTAAAAGATCCTACTTATGATATTAGACAGGGATTGACCTCTTCTCTCTTCTCTCTTCTCTCTTCTCTCTTCTCTCTTCTCTCTTCTCTCTTCTCTCTTCTCTCTTCTCTCTCATTACCATTTTCTGTTCAGTATCTTGAAGGAATGCTCTGTGTATGTATGTGAGTAAAGAACATTTCGGGTTGCATATTAAAGCATGTTGGCGGTTGTTCGGAAATCCTGGTCATGCTTTTCAGACGGAACAGGTTTTTTATTATCTGTTATCACCTCAGATGCCTTAGTTTTTGGAAGCTCAATTTGAAAAACATAGAAGAGACCTGTTGTTTTCAGAGGGTGGGTGCTCAGTTCTTCCTGAAAATTACTACCTTGTAAGTTGTCTCCAATCGTCCTCAAGAATTACTTTGGAAAATTATAGCTCTGATAGTTAAAAGGTGACAACAAGTAATTTCTCAGTTCTGTTAAATAAAACTCAGGTATCACAGAAGCAGCATCACTTTTAAGTACATGCTTGACTTTTCTGCTTTGTGTTTACGTGCTGTCTTGAGGTAGGGCCTTAATCATAGTGTGAAGCAATTTATATTTTAAATTCTGTCATTGCTTCTCACTTTTACCATCTAACCTAGAGGAAAATACATAAAGTCAGTCAGGTATATTCCTGTTTGCTTATAGTGAATATCTCTTCCATGGTGTCATGTATGACTGCAAACTGTTCAGATAAACAAGTGTTTATTTATCTTTTAAATAACATCGTCCTTATGAACATCTACCAAAAGAAAACGCCGGTTATATTTCTATTGATCTTGGTTTATTATTTACTCTGCAAACCAAACTGATGGGCCCTCTTTGACCTGGCTCTGTCTCTTTGGGTTTCTCTTGCAAAGTGACAGTTTCTAAATCAGGAAGGAAATCAGGTCACATTTCTGGCTCTGCAGGATTTATCTCATTGCTCTTCTTTCAAAGTAATTAGAGTTACTAATAATGAGGAAGAGAAAACTTTTCCAGAACTGGAATGTCCCTAACCCCTCTCTCCTTCTTGCGGTTTTTGTGTCACCGAAGAGACCCAGGTAGTTTAGAAAGTTTGTTGTGGAGGATCCTTTTGCTCCATTATACAGCGAGTGACTTCCTTTAATCGTAGCTGCAGGTGATGTGGTCACCCTTACTTTCTTTCCCTTGGATTAATAGCGTTTCCTTATTGATTTCCCACTCGTTCTGGGATGGTGTTACTGGACCAGCTGTGGGCTGCCTGGTTGCAGTAGGTGAGATCCCACTGTAGAGCTGTTCAGATTTTAATCTGGGAGAAGAACGAGGAGACATTTACCAAAGTTATCCCCATCCCAGTCCCGAAGAAGGCTGGGGACAGAGTGGACACACTGGCTTTGTTAAATGCATGTAGTATCAGCTGTCGTGATCGCCATTTGTACCCCTTCTTTTTAGGTTTCTTATCAGTCCCAGTTCACGGAGGCATATTCCCAGGAAAGACGGCAAATGAACCACAAAAATTCCCTCTCTTCTAACACACCCACCTTTGAGGAGGTGCGGTTTGGCCTCCTATGAGGAGGTCACCTTGTGAGTCTTGTGTGTGCAAAATTTTCATTGATGTCAAAAGATCTCTTATCTTTTCTGGCAAAAAACATGCCTCCCTGCTCTTTTTAATGAACAAAGCCGTTTTTAATCACAATTCTGCATGACATGATTGGCTGCTTTTTATTTTTATCATAATATTGCAAGAACTTTTTAAATTTAGAGATACCACACATCAAATAATAATGTTTTACCAAAGCATACAGAAAAATTAAAAATTCTGTTAAGCTCTGAGTTTTCCCTTTGCCTTTTTTTATTTACTTTTAAAATGAGAAGATTTTCTTTTCTATCTTGGAAAAAATAAGCCCATTCTTTACCAGATTATTTAGTTCATCTTTCAGCTTGAATTGAACTTTCCTGGTTCACTAAACTTCTGCCAAAGAGGCTTTCTGCTGCAATGCTGAGAGCCCTACCAACAGGTTATAGATGCTTTTTAGAGCTTGCTGGATTCCTAAGGTACTAAAACTGCTCTGCATCCAAGTTATCAATTGAAAGATATCTGCAAGCTATGCTTTATTAATTTTAATCCAACTCCAATATTAGTATGGGATATTTAAAAGGCCTTATTGGTGTCAGGTTCATTTTTAAGTGTATAAAAGCTAGGCAACAACGCAGACCGTGGGCACCAGTAAGGTGTCTGTGCTAGAAGCAAGGAGTCCCTCTCAATATTCATGGCATTTGCAGGCTGATTCTGACCAATAAGCCAGATTTTGAGGCTTTGGAGGGCTCTTGGAAGGGGGGAGTTGTGGGACTTTTTTTGCTGTTTCTAAAGGCTTTAGAGAAAATTAGAAAATCTATGTAATAAGAACTTATGGAAAAACTTGCCCCCTGAACAAATTCCTTCAAGACCCGTTAGCTGGAGATAGATTAGATATTAACTTTTTAGGCCAAAATCCATTCTCAAAGACTGTATTATTTATAAAGGGATTTTTCCAAGATTCTTTCTAGTGTCATAATGAAACAGTCACTTTATCCAAAGAAATGGGCAGTTTTGTTAGTGTCTCGGTGGCTGAATACATCTGGCTTGCAGCACGCCGGGTCTAACAAGCTGTGCGTGCATCACGGCTCTGGCTTTACAGAACCAGGTGCCCGCTTGGTCCTGGGTAACCAAACCAGGACAGCACAGAGGGATCATTTCTAGTGGTTTTCAGTGAGCAAACATTCACCCCTGTAGGAGCCAGCTCAGATTTTATGCCCTGCTGTCAGCCCATTTCAGTCCTCTGAGGAGCATCTCTGCTGCCGGGCTGTACAAGGGCAGACGCTGCCCCTGGGAAATCCTGAAAAACATGAACTTTAAAAAAAAGTGATGATTAAATAAACTAAAAGTGGCTCACCGTCATGTAAAGCTCGTAAAGAGGAGCGACTCTGTGTTGAAGTTTTCGTTTTTCCCCATGATATAGCCACCGAAAGCGGGCAGGGGGCTATGGAGAGAAATGTTAGAGGGAGGCTTTCGGTGACGGGAGGAATCTCCGTGCGCGGCTGCCTCACTGGAGTTGCAGCCCAAGCCTCCGGACCGGGACGGGGGTGGAAAGGGAGGGCACGATAACGAGAGGGTTTAAGCCCAGACTGAACCGCTTGAACACATCATTAAAGTATTACAGCCTGACCTGTAGACAGGCATTTAGCGTTGTCTGAGGCCTGACACGTTAGTAGCTGTTACATAACGCACAATTATAAAATCACACTAAAGCCTCTTTAAAATACCTGCCTGATTATAACAGGGTAATTATGCCACGTTTAATAGAGCTGGGTGCTGCGGGGAAGGGACCCCCCGGCACCCGAAACCCGTTCCTCCGCCTGCCATGTCGGATGCGGCCGATGGTGCCGTCCTCTTGTCCCGGGGAAGTCCTAAACCCTCCGAAGCCCCCCACGGTCGCGTGTCTGCCCCTCGCTTCACTGGCCCGCGCCGGCTCTCGCGTTACAGGGGTTGTCCTTTCCTTCCAGACGAGGATTTCTGGCCGCCGCTGCTCCCCATATTAGTACAGCCAACACGGCGGCGTGACGCAGCCACCCCCCCTCTCCCTCCCCAGGGCCGAGCACATCGTCTCCGCTGCCTCCCCAGCCCCGTTTCCAGCCTCCGACATCGAGCTACGCGCGGTTCCCGTGCTGCTGGAGGGGCCGGAGGCGCTGCCAGCGGTGTCTGCGGCAAGAGGGTCTGGAAAGCACTGCAAGTATCTTAAGAATTTTTTTTTTTTTTCCCTTTTATCTCTTTTCAACAGTGTTTCACGTCGAGAGGTCTAATCTCCCTCGATGCGCGCGTGTAATTCCCATCCATGTGAGCGCAGGGGCTGCCGCCGGCTTGTGCTGTGCGTCCCTTAGGAAATAACCCCTTCAGAGTTGCAGCGCGTGGCAAAGTTCCCCCTGTTTGCTGAAGTCCTTGTAGCTCTTTTCTTCCCTGCGTCCGTCAAACGGAGGGGTGAATCCTCCTCTCGGCTCCACCGGCGTAAATCCAGATTGATTCGTTTGGCTTCAGCGGAGCTAATCCAGATTTACACAGCCCTTTCCCTGAGGACTTCCCCGTTTTTTTGCTCTAGGTGGGCCAATGTCAAAATACATCCGATGTAGTCAGATTCCCTGTCTCCAACCATTAATTATTCCTTGGCAAAAGTTTCTGAGGAAGAGTGGTTGTATTTGAAAACAATACACAAATTCCATTGCTAATTTTAGAAAGTAAGGGGGAATTTTTTCCCCCTCCTGTTGAAACTAAATATAATTTGAAAGATAATGTACGAAGATTTAAATATAGCATGCAATTATACATTGCATATGAATAGTTTCTCTCATTTTTAACATGTTTAGTTTATTTTTCCATCGTTCTCAGCAGACAGCTGTTAGATAAAGAGAGAAAAGTAAATAGTTGTTATGAAACCATACGTCATAACTAAAAGGAAAAAAAAGGAATCAACATATGAATATGGAAGAAAAAGGCAGAATAAATCGTCTCTGTGCTTTTTCCCCCTTGTCCCGTTCTTTCTTGATACTTCTGTAGTAGTACATTAGCTAAAGAAGTACTTTATTACTTTAGTCGAGAACAAATTTTCTGTAGGTCCGCTGTGCTCCTATTCCTGCTGGGTCCAGGCAGCTTTGAATCAAGGCTCTGAATTCTTCATGGGAAGATGAAATTGGGGTAGAAAAGTTTCTGAGTTCTTGGCTTCCTTTGCCCTTAGTGGAAGTTTTGTTTGAGTTACGTTGAGTTTGCTTTTCTACGAAGCTGCCTGAACTTGACGACCCCCAAATGTTGTGTCATGACCACACGGTGTCTGAACGAGCATCTATCTGCAAGGTGTACAGATGTCCTTCTGGCTGCCTTGGAGAACTTGCTTTCTTCTGTAGCTGTGAAATGCAGCACTGCTCCTCGTGTGCTGTTAGATCTGTGAAAAATTGTTCTTTTCGTTAAAAGATTCCTCCAGCTTTCCCCGGGTTTTCCCCGTGTTGTGAAATCTGAGCGGTGCTGGGCTGGCAGGGCTTGCTCTCTGTGTTGTGAGCTCAATAGTCAGGACCCGGCAAAGCTCTCTGCTTTTTAGCTGCTTTTCAGGGCAGGCCAGAAAGAACCTAGAAACACTGCACTGAGTCACGCATTGCCTTTTCTAAAGAAATACGGAGAAAGGCAAAAAAGACCCCCAAAATAGTAATAACAATAATAAAAAAAAAAAAAAAGAAAAAGACCTGGTGACTCTAGAGTCCTGGGAACAGAGCAAGTGGCTGAATATGAGGTTATGGTCTGAAAACATTGAAAGTTTCTGGGCTGTGGTTTTCCTTTATTAATTAGCTAAAGTGATGTTCAGAACCTGAAACCAAGGCTTTTAGACACATCTCTGGTGCCTAATTCTGCTCGCTGTCTCATAACAGGGTGAATCAGGAGACTGTTTATCGAAGTCAGTGATGCAGCATCAAAGTAAAAGCAACATAGGGCGATGGAGGATTTGTTTACAAGCATAAAAGTCCCCTGGACAGTTTAACACTAACAGTGAAAATTACTGAATAGCTGCAAAGCTCAGAGCTTACATGTAGCTGAAATAAGTTTTCTGGAACATTTCCAGAACTATTTTAAGGGCCTGATCCAAAGCCTGGTGAAGCCAAAGGTAAAGCTTCTTTTGACTTCTTCGGATCTGGCATTACACTTTGAAACATCATTCTCTCCCCAGAATTTTCTAAAGTTGTCTTTTAGGTGTTTTTTGATTAGCTATTATGCCAGATGTAATGTCTTTTGTATCCCTTTAGCGCTTGGGTTGGTTAAATATAAGAAGGAAATAGCATAATTACTTTGTTGCACAGGAAATTCTGATTTTCTATTTATTCAGTCATTCATTGCACAAACCATAGAAAATCATCTTTTGTTGCTGGGCTTCTCAGTTGGTTTACCATTGCTCTCATTACGCATCTGTCCTATCCTGTAGCTTTTGAACCCGCTGGGCAATTTGATTCAGAGGTTCAGGACTAAAAGATATCTGGGGTTTGCAAGTGCTGTCAAAGGATGTTCCTGGATAGACAGTAGAGATACTCAAAGGAGTGTCATATGTAAGAAAGTGACTTAGGGTGACTCAGCCACATACCACACAGCAATGAATCCACCAGAGATCCATAGGGAAGCAGATTACTTAGATAACGTGGGTTGTTCACAGAATTTCTATTGTGTTATACCATATTGTATTTTATGTTTAGTGTCCTGTTGCCAGGCCAGTGACTGCTTAACCTACATCAACCAGGTTCATGAGATCAGGTAATGCCAGATGTAGGCTATAACTGTATCGTTTTAAAGGCAACTTGGAAACAAAGCCCTGGGATGTCAGCCTCTTTTGAGATCACATCTCAAAAGGCTCCATCATATGAATGTAGTGCCTGATCCAGACCCACCAAAGCTCCCCGTTGGCTTCAGGAGGCTGTGGATAGGTCTGCATGTGCCACCTGCTGAGGAGTGGGTGTCAGGAGTCAGGGACCAAAGGTGCCCCCAGCTGTGAGAGAGCCTGTGGTCCTGTCGAAAGACTGGAGGAGGTGAAAGAGGGACAAAGATGATGTCCCAGAGGACCGTGGTCCTCCTGCTCTAATCCCGCTCCGCATGCCGTTATATCTGAGTCTCCCTGTGTGCCTGGGGGATGTTTGTATTGGCACTGCTGCCCACTTATGGGCATCAGCCATGGATTAATAACCATATATATGCATATGTGTAGAAAATATAAATTTTATTTATATATGTGTATAAACAAATCAGGAATGAAGCAGGGCTATAGAAAATGCAATTTCCAGCTCCACCAGTTGAATACTTCCCCTTTTGCTGGGAACAGATGGGACATGCGTGCCCAGCTATTGCAAGAAACTGGTGCAAACCGGGCTAAAAGGCAGCAGGGGATACGCTGAGGATACCTCGCAACAAGGCTGCGGCTCTTTCTCCCCCAGACCTTGGCCTGACCATCGCTGCGAGTGGTACGAGGAAGGGAAAATGGAGGGTGTCCCTGACCCCAGTAATCCCCAGCTGCCACCGAGCCTCCTGGGAGGCACCCATGGCCAGCGCAGATTAACACAGCCCACAGCGGGGACTGGCCTGCGGCCAGCATGGCCCCGGGAACAAAGGAGCATGGAGGTGGCTGAGAGCCACCAGCGGGCTCCTCCTCCTCGCCCAGCTCGGCAACAGCTTTTGCCTTCCCTGATAAATCAAGCCCACCCTCTGCAGTCGACTGCAGATCAAAATGGTTTTTTTTCCCCATGTATTGCGTGGCTTTCTGAGCTAATAATTGGCGTAGAGTCATCTTCCTTAAGCATCTTGCTAGGGGAGCGACATGCATGCATGCTGGCTGCCTTTTTCTTGATGAACAGAAACAGGGTCTTCTAACCCCAAATGATAAATCACGATGGCGCGAGGCTGGGAACCATCATGAGGTTGTCATAAGCAGATCTAGTGCAGAGGCATGTAACGAGCTGTGCCCAGTTCTCTGCAGTGTCCTTTCTGGCCAAGCTGCCTCTAGGAGGAAAGGAGCAGGAGGGAACTGCATGCACCATTACTTTGGAGATCGAAAGGTTGCAAGAAGTCAGGGAAAACAGAGGCATGTGCACACCCAGTGCTGAAAATGGTATATATTAATGTCAAGCTAGTGCCCTTGATGTGGTTTGTGGTGGGTGGCCTAGCTGAGAAGCTTTATCTCTGTTAGAGAGGTTATTTTGGAGGGCTGCTTGTCTGCCAGGACCAGGAGGAAGGTGTTTTAAAACACACTTTGGAGAGACCGTCAGCATTGTCCCCATCAGCTCCAGCAACCCTTGTGCCCCAAAACGCAGAGGATATTTCCCTGTGCGTGGGAGAGCCCTTCCAGGGAGGTTCCTCATCCCGTGCGCTCCCCTTGGGCACCTTCATTTTCAGCTTCTCATCCCTGGGCTGACAGCAGCTTTGTAAAGCAGGGAGTGCTGCTGACCAGCGCTGCATGGCCATAGAGTCACCAACAACTGGCCCCATTGGCCCCGTGGTTCCTAGGTTTATTTTCCAAGGTGGGGATTGTGCCAACTGTACTGGTTTTATGGTGAGATGGTCTCTGGGGGTGGCTGGGGAGTAACACTGCCTTAATTTTTGTGACTGTGTCAAGTTATGCCTCCTCAATGTTAACCCAAAGTCCTGCTCAGGCAGGAAACAAGCTGAGCAGCAACACGCGGAGAAATGCTCTTGCGAGGGCATTTTCTCCTCTCACTTCAGTGGGCCAGGATCTCACCTTGAAGGCAGAGCACCTTCACTTCATGCTCATTTTAAATTGTGGCAGCAGGACATGCACAGTGGTTTGCAGGACCAAGTGGCCCAAAGCAGGACTCAGAAAGCAGCACCCAGCACATTTAGGTCTGTGGGATGTACAATATGTTGGATATGTTCTTCCCAATGCCAGTTTGAAAGCTGGTTTTACAGTCATAGCTAGCTTTGCATATGTTTGAATGGTTCCCCGGTACGTGATTTCTTCCAGGAGGTTCCTATAATGTTAATAAATGCGAAAGTTGTGATTAGCATGGGAGATTATTGCTTATAGCAACTACACAATGTATTAGGCTACCCATCAGTCTTGCTGTTAGAGCACTCCACAGAATTCAATAAGTGACATTATTTACACAGTTGCCTTTATGAGCTTGGGAAACTTTGCAAAATGTCTTATAAGCTGGGTGGTAGCTTTGCTACAAAGCATGTTAGCTTCATTGACTGCAGTTCTTCACTTTGGTTGCTGAACTGTACGCTAAAAAGAAATTTTAAAAAAAGCAGAATTGAGATCAATCTCTTATTGATTTTGACTTGACGTATCCAGTTAAAAGCAGAACCAATGCTTTCTGAAATGTTACTGATGTTCAGGAGCTTCGTAGAGCTGCATATGAGAGAAAGCATCAATAGCAGAGTATAAGATCTCTTAATTTGGGCCTCATACAGAGTTTTAGGCACTTAAATGTCAGACTAAAGTTCAAGTGTTCATCAAAGTCCTACGAGGATCTTCAATGTCAATGAAATTCCTATTAAAAACTGTCCTGCGAGGCTTTGCTGCCTGTAAATACTGATTCCGTGAACCAGAAATTGCACGGACTGTTGGAGCAAAGGCCTCCACAGAATAACGGGATGGCTGGAGAGAGCTTCCGAGCAGCGAACAACAGGGGAGCTGCCACGAAAGTCAAGCTCAGCTGCTTTGCTGTGGCTGTGGGTCGGCTGGGGACAGCATCCCGGCGGGCAGGGACGGGCTCTGTGGCTCCGTTCTGTCCCTGCACCTCCAGCGAGGCTGGGGGAGCTCGGATTGCAGCTCCCGTGCTAAAGGTGGAGGAAACGGCTCTTTCCCAGAAGCGGGAGGTCAAGCAGGGACCCCCCATGCGATGCTCAGCACCACCCTGATAACACCCCATCCTGCTCCTCCATCTCCAAAAAAATACCTCCCGGCTCCTTCCGCTGAGGTTGCTGCTTTTCTGGAAGTTTTACCCTGGACCGCCAGCCCTGTGCCTTTGCGGGGGGACGGAGGGAGGGGAGAGCCAAAACAGAAGGCAGCCTATTTTTAGGCAGACTATCTCCCACTCCCTGGAAGGATGGGTGCCAATTAGGTGGTGTCGCGAGGCGACGCTTGCCTGTCTGTAACGCAGCCCCGACAGCGGCCGGGCTGTGGCAGGCGCTGGAGCAGAAAAAGAGCGGAGATTTGAGCCATCTTTCTGCAGCGAGGGACCCTGAGTCTGTCTAGATTTGCAGTGATGGTTCTTTTTTGCCATTGCATCTGTTTATTTTTAGCTGGATTGCTTTCTCGTCCCTCCCATCACATTTTATAACAGAGCTTCATACACACCGTGACACACAGTGTTTTGAAGTCCAAGTACGGGGTTTCAGCTTGTGCCTTTCTGTTCATTTGGTAGTGGGATAAAAAAAAAAAGGCTATAAAATTTAGGCTCAACCCTCTAATTTAGAGATTATAAAATCATAAAGTAAAACTTGATAATCTACTCTGTCTTCAGAATAGCAGAGGGCTCCTAGTAATTAGTGTTGTTTGAGCTAAAGCACATACCGTCTAGAAAACAGGAATTGAGGGGGATAGATTTTCCATCCTTCAGTTTTTGGTAAATTATCAGTCTTTGGTAAACCATGGTTAAATTATTTTCTTCTAAATGTGCACATTACAGCTGATTTATATTTCTTTTGTGCCAGTTCCTGGCCACTGGATTTCTTCTTTCTTATTCTGACAGACTGCAAAGTACTCTGTAAGATGTGGAGTAGTAGTATTGTTGTAGCTGGTGTTGTCCAAGCGTGCTGCTGGTACAGTGATTGATTCATCCGTTTACTTTCTCTTTGTATGATTGAGCTCTCTGAAGCATTTACTATGAGCCTGTTTTCCAGCTCGTAATTGTCCTTAGTGATACTTCCCTAAACCTTTCTAATTTATCACCATAACCCTTGCGTTTGGACATCAGAACTGAAATGCTCTACAGGGGTAATGTTCCCATCAAATTATATTACTGTCCTCTGAGTCCTGATTAACCAATCCCTGCATCAGCTATTCTGCTCTTTTGCCCAGAAAGCAGAGAGGCTGACAGTCACTCAGATCTTTCTGTTTATCCATATAAAATACCGCCGTAACTGTGGTTTTCTTCTGGTGCTTTACAACAGTGTCCCAATAGCTGGGAAAGCAACATTGATATTCAGAGTACATCTTGGCCAAGTCTGTAGTAACTCTTGGGTGCAGTTATCCTGACTTGTTGATTTAGAAAGTCTAGCTAAAAAAGCTGGTGTATATTGTACTTCTTTATCGCTCTTAAATTGGAAAGAATGTCATTCTCAGCATATTACTGCTCTATTGCATGGATTTTTCCCAAGGACAGAACAGAAATATGTATTGGACATTTCTGCCCTTTCCGTGGTGTTGCACCTGACAGTACTTACAGGATACATTTGGTTCCTTATGTGTTTGAAAAGTTCCTTCTTGTCCTTAAAAAGGCCAGCAATGTCTCTAGCTACAGTTTTCTCACTGTGTCTTTCTACTCTATCACTGGCTCCTGAGTTACATGTATTATTCTTGACTTCTTTTATTATTTTTTTTTTTAAAGCATTTTGCACTATGGAGTGTGTGCAGCATTTCTTTGCACTGTGCAAGACATTTTGGTTGACATAGGATAGGATGTAGACACTTTTTTGAGCCCTTCAGTGCCCAGGGAGAGTGACTGTACAGTCTCTGCACTACATGGCCAACAAGGGATTTGAAGGACAATGCAGCGGGTATTCGGAGAGAGCTAGGAAACTAGGGAAGAGAAAAGTCCCCAACATCTCATTAAGGGTGAAATCCTTTCTCTGCAAAAAGCCTCAGCAAAACAGACCTGCTTCACATCACCAAACCTTGGTGCATCCCTTTTAATAAAGGACAGACTAAGGGGGGCTACAAGCCCCCAGCCATTAATACAGAGCGGTCTGGTATGTGTTCATTCCCACATCATACTATATGATGGCAACTGCAAATATACTCTTTTCCCCCCATGACATGTGGTTGCCATATCATGCCACTTTCTTCTGTGTTTCTGCTAACAGCCCACACATAACTGGAACTTAGGAAAATGATACCAGGGTCAAAACCAGAGTCATGATCCTACAGCCACTGTCTTTCTGCAGCCGAGCAGTAAATCACTCCTCTCTGACTTCATCCTAAGCTGGGAACTGCAACAAAACAGCATCGTTGGGACAGTCAGTGGCCTCAGCACGCTCTCACTGGGCTGAAACACTCAGGATTTGGGGAGAAGCCCTCTGCTCTGTGGGAAAGCCCAGGCTGGGAGGTGAGCTATAGCACTGGGTCAATAAGCCAAACACCCAGGGTTACGAGGAGGAAGAATAACTTCCCAAATCATGATTGAATCCCTACAAGCTGGTGAGATTGTTTTCCATTTACTGAAAGTATCAGAATTCAGTCTCTCAAACCCACTGATACTGGGGTCCCTTAGCGAGAGACACAAGGCCTCCTGGCTTTGACTGTATATGAACTCTGGGCTGATGCATATTTATTTATTGTTATTTTCTATTTCATGCTGCTGATTGTCCTAGATGCAGGGGAGGAAAATGACTTTCAAATGAGAAGATTTTTCATAAGCCTACAGCATAGCTGTACTTGGAATGCAAACTTTAATCAGTTATTTGCTGGAAAAATGTGTAACAGAAGTGCAATCTCTGCTGGGTTCCCTTTCATCCTAGTATCAGCTGTAGGATGGTGTCTCTTGGAAGAAACATGGATTCTGTGTAAAGAATTTAGGCTCTTTGTAAGCACATTGTGGCAGGGACTATCTACCTTTCTTATGTGCCCTGAGAGTAATAATAAATATTAATAAAAATGATAAATGTGGCTCGGTGGGAAAGCTGTGCTTCACTGGCTTTACTGGGGAAGTAGAGTATTTTTAGTTTTGAGAATTTCTAAATCTTTCTCTTGGATTCACATGTCTACTTCTTCAGTTCAGAAGCAGTCAGATTCCCCTACTATTGGTCAAAGGAGCACCTTTAACCCCAAGGAGGCATCGCTTCTTCCAGCGCCCCAAAACCTCTTGCCCCATGCGCCTTGCAGGTAGTCACACACCAAGTAGGAGAAAGCTCTGCTGCAAGAGCAGCAGTATCTCTATGTGCTTGATTGCACGAGCTCTTGAGGGTCCATATCATCTCTCACCATCCCACTATGCCCGAGGGGCAGTGCGTGCCCCAAGAGCTTTTGCTGTGCACCTAAAAAATCACGCTCGTGTAAGTGATTGCAGTAAAGAGCTACTGGAGGAGGCTATTTTTTTTTTCAGGGCACAATCGGAGAGGCTACTTAGCATAGTTTTACATGCTGCTAATGTGGTTTTATTGCTTCTAGGACCTGACCTACTATCGTTGTGTGCTGCTGTATTATGTGCTATGGATGCTTTTACTCATTTGGAGCTGGTCCAGGAATCCCTAATGGGGCTCTGCACTGCATGACCTAGGTGTGCTCAGCATGACACCATCCCCTGCACTGGGAAAGCTGGTTTATCGCACTGCTGTGGACTGGAAGGATTGGGGAATTAGGCCAGAAGCCCTCCCTACCTTATGCTGCGGTCTGGATCCTACAGAGTACTGGGGGGTGGCAGGGAGGGGTGGAGGGAGGGATGCCTCTGCAGTCCCCATCACCACATGAGGCCAGGGCTTTCTTTTTGCTCCGTTGAGGACTCAGCGTGTGTGTACAGAGCGCTTCAGTCCAAGCAGTGGTGTGCAGGGGATTCATTGAGCAGTGAGTCATCCCCCGCTGCTCCTAATGGGAAACCTGACAGCATCCAAATTAGAAATGGAGAAAGGATGGTTTCTCGGGCTCACCTTTCCCCACACTGCTGAGCCACGGCTGTTCTACTCCATCCCATCTTCTTCCTCTGGCAGGTTGAGCCTCCAGGAGGGAGAGGAAGGATGAGGCAGAGAGTGCTGGTGAGGGAAAGAGCTCTTATTCATCCTGACCCATCAGCAGGACCACTCCTGTCTTGTAATTGTTCCGTTGGCCAAAATAACAGGTCTTAACATTATCTGTAGCGCCTTAAGCATTTACCAAAGTGGTATATTTAGTAATATAAATTATGTTTTGTGTGTTTTAGTGTTGCTAGTTTTGACCTTCTTTCCCATTCTACAGCCTCAAATTGCTAAAGTGAACGTATGCTGTTTATTGTGCTTTTCATAGTTTCTTCACTGTTAACAGCATTTTACATTTGGTACAGTTTTCTACTCTGCCCGCCCCCCCCCCCCAGTTTTAAAATGCTGATCCAGGCAATAAGACCTTGGTTGTGAGGCCAGTTTCTTTCAGAGGTGCTTAAATACAGATTGAGAAAACCTTCTTTTGATAAATGGTGACTTTTATGCCTGAATAGTCTATAGGGACCTCATCTGTATTTTGAAAATCTAAAGACCTCTTCTTTGTTACCAAAGTAGCAATTTCTTATAGTAAGTGGCAAAAAAATTTGTTTTACAGAGGTAAAAGCTTTGGATGACAATGTGATTTTACTGTTGGGTACTGTGAGCACAAGCAGGCATGTTTAGCTTTAAGTCAAAGGAGGTATTCATACGTGTTGCTTGCCATTATTTTTAAAAGTTTTTTTTTTAAGGGCAGGGCTTTGATTGTCCAAACACTGTTCCTGGCTTTTATTGTCTGTGATAGGTCACTTGTTTCTCTGAGTGGGGAGAATGGGTGAAGTCGCAGAACGGACTAAGCGTGGGGCTGGAGTCAGGGGCAGAGTTTCTCAAAGACTGACCCAATTGGACTGGGAAGCTCTTCAGTTACTGTCAGTTCAACCACCCTCAAGGAAGCTTGGGTAGGGCTGAGATATCCTCCAAAAAAAAGGCTGCAGCAGCTGAGGCAAAGGGAATTGTAATTTTGGAGGAGAGGGCCATCCCTCCAGGGAGGAGAGCCTGTGGCTGCTTGAGAATGGGAGGTGGAGATCACTCTGAGAGTGATGTTTGCCTTGGGCGCTTTTGAGTCGCCTGAATGAGGTACCTGGGCATGTGAGAACACTGCCAAACTGGGCTGGAAAATTAAAGGACTTGTTCTCAATGAAGAGAAAAAGAGATAGATGCTACCTAAATTAATTACTTGAGAAAAAAAAAGAAAAAAAAAAAACAAAACAACCAAAAAACCTCTACCAAAAAGTGACATCCCCTGTGTTTATTTAGACAGCATCTTTCTATCACAGGGAGCTCTGGTTTTCTCATTTTACAGAGGTAGACCTGAGGGCAAATTGCATGCCCAAAGTCCTGTAGAAACTGCACAGCAGACAGTTGGCCCTGCACCCTACACCAGCAAACAAGTTGGTGCACCACCTCTTCAAACCTCCACAGATACCCCAGCACGCACCTTCCAGTTCCAGGGACCTGATGAAGGATCTTTCCACCCATAGCTCTCCAGAGTTTCTGCCTTCACCACCATTCTTTTTTTTTTTTCTCCAAAACCTTCCCGCTCCTGCCTCGAATTCCACTTAGGAGAACATTCCCCATCACCTCGCTTTTGCTTCCTTCCAAGCAGGAGAACCTCCCACCCCAAGAGACAGCACTGGATTCAGGATTTTCGTGGACAGGAACTGTGTGTGAGCATGCCTTACGCAGTTAATCGGGTGTAAAGAGAGAACACAACTTGTATGGCGATGCTCTTGTATGACCTCAGACATTGCCCGGAGGTGCCTCTGTCTGCGTTGGTGCCATATGAACCCAGAGTATCTGCGCTCTCACCATGTGCTTTGCTGAAGTAGGATGGCTAAAATGTGCTGCTTAGGTGATCAAATGCAAAAAAGCTCTTGTCTTCAGGGATGCTGAGTTTTTCAGCCAAGGTCTATGCTGCTCTCCAGTCCTCGAAATGGACCTCTCCTGGGGGCCTGCCTAGCTTTTTCTCTGCATGGAGTTTGCCATGCATGTCGAGACCGTGCTGTAGGAATAACAGAGCATTCGAAGTGTGTTGGCATGAGTGGCTCTAACCCTGATCCTAGCCCTGTATAGACTGAAAATGCAGACTCAACAAAACTGCTGAAAATGTGTTGGAGAGCTTAGCCATGAGCGTATAACATCTGTAAAATATTTAAAAAGTAGGCAAAAAGGGGGAAAAGTTAAGAGCAAAAGGAGAAGCGCGTGTGCTGCTAGTTCAGCAGAAAAGACAATTGTACCTGCTAGTAGCAAGAACAACTTCATCATCTGACGCATGGACTTCTTCCAGCTTGTCACAACAAATACTGCATACCCAAGGCTATTTGTTGCATTAGCAATAAACCAGTGAGCATAGGGAGCTGCAGCTCATGTTGGCACATAAGCTAGGCACCAGTTACCGCCTGTGCAGATATACTACTATTTAGGAAGCAGGGGAAATGGTGAAGACATGAAATGGCGTCGGGGTCACACTTTGTTTCCCACCTCCTCTGAACTGGGTGTTGATCAAACCCAAGTGCTAAGTCAAGCCTCAAGTGGTAGTATTATCTACTATTTTGCTAGGAGTACTTAAAAGGCACCTATCACCCTACAGCTGAGGTTCACTTTGCTGTAGTTAAGATAGGACCAATCTCTATTCTAGGACTGGGCAGGGCACAGGAGCAGCTGTCTTCAGATCCCAAATGGCAGTTCAGAGATGAATCTAAGGAGAAACCTGCATTCCGCTGTAAATGAATAGAATGACATTATTTATCTTACTCTGAACTCAACCAGGATGGAGGCGAGATGTTTTTCCCAATATGGCCGAGTTCCAGAGGTAGGATCTGTCCTACAGACACAGCTTAGCTTCATCACAGAGAGCTGCATCAGAGCAGTGGTACAGCTGGGGCTCAAATCTTTCTTTGAGTTTGTTGCTAAGGACTTTCACGCTGTATAACACACAGGAACAAATTAGCAGTCCGAGGTGTGCGCATTACACGTGTAATGTGCTCAAGTGGTCTGGTTTGTTCAGAAGGCAGATAGCCTCACATTAGCATTCGCTATATTCTTGACAAAACAGTCTTAAAAGGTAGACCCGAGTTGAGTGTATTGCAATAATGCTGCCTTGCAATGACAGAGACCTGAATGAACTTGGTGGGAACTCCATTTTATAAAGGTATGTACAATCTTCTGGATACCTGAAATGAAAGAAAGGCATTCCTCTACAACGCAGACGGAAATAATCCTCCAGGTTGCAAATGCCCCGGAGGACACATGCTAGAAAGGATAAGATGAGGAAGAAGAAAGCCCACATTACTCTTGTTAAATACACTTGAAGGTAGTTCTCTGCTGGACATCACTCTGATTTATCTTATTTGAGGTAAAATCACCTGGCTTTCATCAAGGTTCCTATCTGTACCAGGAACTGGATGACAAGTGAGCTGCACCTTCTGGAAAAGGATTGCAAAATAGAGCGTCATTGGCTTTCATGGTAGAACTAGGTACCCAAAGTGTATATGACGTTGCAACCCAGATTTTTCTCAGCATCTTGACCTGAACAGAACAAGATAAAGGAATACAGAGATGACAGTAATGGGGAAAGAGCAATTAGATGAACTATCCTGTGTGAAAAAAGTTCGTACTGCCTTGCCTTCTGCTGGCAGCCTTGAGGCTGCCTTCAAGACAAGACTTGCAGGACATGCAGACAGTAAATCCTGAATTCCAGAGACAGGTACAGCAGATGTGGCCTTGAAAATCACAGGCTTGTTAATAATTGTGGATTAATATATCAGAAGAGTGTCGACAGCCTGCCTAGGAAGTGCTCGTGTGGGCAGGAGAGAGAGTCAGAGCACAAGGTACCTAGAGATCATGGAGACTGAGCTTTCAGATCTGTACTGACCAACCCACAAAAAACAATTCCTAGTCTAGTTTGGTCTCCCAGACACCTAAATTGTATCTTGTCCTTCCAATTTTCAAAGCCAGCAGCTCTGGTTTGCCTGTCAGGCGCTGGATTTTGAGGTGAGAGCTGCCTCCAGAACCAGAGCTTGACTGATGGGAAAGCAGCTTGGCTGTTGAGCGGGAAGATGACCTCCCGTTGTGGGCATAATTGCTGCATTCCTTGATTGGGAGAGGAGCGGAGCAAGCCTGCCTGTGTAGGACTTACATGGAAATGGCATTTTTATGGGAATGACTGAAATGCCTCTTACAGGCACCCAGTTAAACACTCCTCTCAGTCTGGCCACAGGCCAGTCTGGAGTCCTTTGAACTTCTTGCCCTCCAGGCAGAACCCAGGGTTGAGTTTTCCTACTGACTTCCAGGATGCCGGGTCATTGCTAGCCACAGCGAAGAGAGCCCAGCTGCCTAAAGTGTTGCCCACAGCATTGCGTGCATCTCGTTGGCCACGGTAGCAGTTTCACAGGCACATCCGAAGGCAGGCGTTGCTTTCTGCACTTTTTGTGGCACTGGGTCCACTGGCAGACCTCTGTTTTTAGCAGGGTTAGAAATCGGACCACAGCTGGCAGCCAGGCAGTCTGCCAGTGTGCTGGGCGCATCAGCCATTTCTCATGATATAGAGCAGCTGAGCTAGATTTTTTTTTTTGTGGAAGCTTTGAAACATGTTGAGCTTGCCATGTGGGAGAAAGTTCTGTTAGTCCTGTGCTTGTCTGCATCCGTTTGTAGCAAGGGCACGTGAGTTTGGGAGCATATTTCTGCTCCTGGCTTAAAACTTGTTTTCAGCATATTGTGCATGTGCGCACAAGACCTCTCGTTAAGATACCGAGGTCCTGTTTCTAGGTGCAGATCTACGATGTGGTGCATGTAGTCAGGGAAATAAAGCTATAAGTGTGTGTAAATTCAGAGGCTGCTTTTGCAGCTCTCGTGTACCATATGCTGCTCTCGGGAGAGTAGGATTTCAGCCCAACAATCAGGCTCCCGTGGGAGTCTGTCACTGCTGCTTTACTGCCCTGGTCAGAGGCTTTGCATGAAGTTACTACCCCTGAACCAAATTGAGAACTGAACACAGCGACGGAGAGCTGAATGGCTTTCATGTTCTCACTATTCTGCATGGTGCTTCTTTAAGGGATTGATTCATCTTATCAGTGTTGGCTTCCTCCTCTTTCTTCAGGAGCTAAGTTTTAGACTTTACTATTTCAAGGCGGAAAAGGATAAGAGAGGAAGCCACAATATTAATCCCTGCACAGCCACACTGATTTTGCTTTTCTAAGCTTATTATCCTAAAACAGGAAAAATAAAGCTTTTGTTGCTTTATGAGTGGCAAAGCTGTGGATCTAGCTCATTTAACTTGCCCTTCCAAGCCCATAGTCTCTTTCTGACTGCTTGTGGGGCCAAGTGGCAATGTGTGCAACAGCTTATTAAGGATTCGTTTGCATCCCTAAACTGATTGACATGCTGACTGCCGTCTCTCAGAACGGGTAAGGGGCTGGAGTTTCACCATAGTGGTAGCACTAACTACTGTTGATTTATTTTACTTAGCTCTTCATTTCTGTAGAATGAGTGGGTGTTTAGTGTATCTGAAATGTCTACTTCCGTCTCAAGTGTGGTTGAAATTGGCCAATGGATTCAAAAGTTATTAGAGGGGATTAAAAGACAGACAGCATGATCAGCTAAGCCTTTTTCCTCAGAAAACTAGGCTAAAAAGGGAAAAAAATCTAGTGCAAGGACTCCTGCGATGTCCTCTGTACATCCTGGTTTTTTCAGCATCTGCAGTAGTTAATACTGGAAGCTCTGAGTATTTACAAATGAGTGATGCAGCACATACAGAAATGCCACTCTCCTTTCCTCTGGCTGTTTGTTTACATTACACCTGCAATATTGAATGTGGTCAGCCCACTGATGTGGCATCGGTCCCTTGTCTCAGCAGCTGAAATCTGTCACGTGTGCGTGAGGACTGGCTCCAGGTTACCCCCGTCTGAACACCCCCTTGCCCAAAACAGGATTTAGCTGCCAGGAGACAAGCCCCATGGACTAGTCACTGTTTGCTGAGGGGCTGTCAGACAAGCCGACAGGTTGGTCATTCTGTATCCTCGAGCAGCTAATGAGGACTTTGCTGCTTCTCCTCAGTCTAGGTGTGAACGTGGAAATATTTTTGTTGAGTAGGGATATGAGGCTGTGCCCCTCTCAGCCCCAAATATATATTTGACCAGCACCTTTCACAACGGGCAACATTTTGCTGTCTAGAAGCTGCCGGTTCAGTTCATAAATCAAGGTATACAGACTCTGGGAGGTGGGGAAGTCCATGAGGCCCTGTACTTGGTCTCTAGATAAGATGTTGGCACTTTGCATGTACAGCAAAGCTGATGACCCTTTGATCCCTGTGCACATCTCAGAGCAAACTGTTAATCGTGATCCCGTGATCCAAGAGGAGTGCCGGAAGGGGGTTGGGTTTAATGGAGCTTTTCATCTGAGGGAAGGGTACTGGGATGAAAGCCAGCCTCAGTTGCAAGAAGAAAAATAGTTAAAGCCTATGAAGGTATTAAGACTTGGAATTTAATTTCAGGCTAAATAAAGGCATGTGCTGGGAGATGGATTTTGAAACAGGAAGGAAAGGTGCAAGGCTAAGATTTGGGGTTCTGGGTTATCTTGGCATTTCTAGCCCAATTTTCTGTGTTCCTGTTTATATAGCAGAGCTGGTACAAATTTGCAAGCAGACACACAAATCCAGAAATAAAAGGAATAGCTGGTTGTGAACC
The DNA here is from genome assembly GCF_000737465.1 of Haliaeetus leucocephalus. Taxonomy (NCBI): domain Eukaryota; kingdom Metazoa; phylum Chordata; class Aves; order Accipitriformes; family Accipitridae; genus Haliaeetus; species Haliaeetus leucocephalus. Next base: position 24,043,041 of record NW_010972436.1, on the reverse strand, counting down.
TGCCGCCCACGCACACAAATCCAGCAAGCCAGCTGGGCTCCAACGCTCCTCCCTCCCTTCCTGCTCCTCTGACATCCCCATCATCTCAGCCGTCACGACATGCCTGAGCTCTTACAAGCATTGCTGAGGCCCACGAGGCAGCTTTCCAGAGCAGGATGGCAAATGAGCTCCAGACGACAGCCTGAAGAGACTGTCTTGTCCCCCTGCACCTGTAGTGCTGGGGGTCTAGTAGCTTCTGAGCACCCCCATGGAGAAGAGGCTTTATGGCTCACAATCAGTGCTTTGAACTCTATTTGGAGGAATTCAGATGAGCTGGTGGGCAACGTGGTTGGCCGAGGTGCTGGACACGAGATTAAGTTCACACCTGCCAAGAAAAAGGTTTCATCTGGTGCTTGCTTGGGCTTTCAGACCTTCTGAGTGTGTCTCACCCCAGGTCATGGTGCAGCCGCACTTCTTGCATGGGGAGGCAGAGGATGGGCTGCTGGGCAAAGCCTAGGAGAGCTGGAATCCCTTCACCTCGCTGGTGGAAGAGGCAAATAACTTCACGCTTTCCCAGCCTTTGTTCAATCCACAGTGTGTTTGTCCAGCACCTAGCTGCAAAGTAATTTCCTTTGGGGCCTCTGGGTGCTACTGTCAAAGAACAAAAAATAGCAACAGGAATTTTGGGGGCTGGGCTTCGGTTCAGAGGCTCAAAAAGATTGTGCACGCTTGAAAATCCCTCCCTGCCCTTCCCCCTCAGCTGGACGCTTAACATTGTGAAGGAACGCTTGGTACCATGCCTAGTCTTCAGGATTAGTAATTTGCTTTGTTGTCTGTGTTAATCTAAAGCCCCTGACTACATAGCAAAAATTTAGCCAAGTTCCTTCTTGGAGAAGTCTGGGAGGAGGGAATTAATCTGGTGTGCGTACTGAAGCACTACACTCAAAAAGGTCGTTATCTGTGAGCCTGCTGGCCAGGAGGGACCACGCTGCCTTTACCCTGGGTACATCAGGTGTGCAGCTGGGGGGAACCCCCACCATCTCCCACCGCAGCCAGAAAAAAGCTCTGAAAATGGCTCGGTGTCAGAAAGCAGTTTCCCAGCTGAAGTCTGATGTTTCCTCTCCACCTGGGAACTGCAGAGCTGCTGCCTTTTGGCAATTTGCTCTCCAGAGGCAGTTGAGAAGAGGTGGCTTCTACCCCTACTTTTGTTGGGTTGGTTTATGGGAGACTTGGGTGTGCACTCTGCCATCCAGGAGCGGGTCACTGCCCATGCCTAAAGATTGCGAGACGCCTTGCAAAGTACTTTATGCCTCTACCCTGGCCTTGATCCCTTGGCAATGTATATTCTGTACAAGGTTCTACCAAATTCTTCTCCTTCCCCACCCCCCCACTGAAACCAGCTCAGACTCATTGTTTTCCTTTGTTGCTAATTTGTGGTGGTGGTTTTTCTTCCTGTGCTGCAAGAGATATAGCCTCATATAACATAACTCTTAAAGACTCCTGATACTAGCTTCCTCCCACCCTCCTTATTCATTCGTCTTGTGTCTCATTTTGCAATTGCTATTATTTCATCCCTCTGGGGCACCTACTAAGGCTACCCCGATGATGGATGCTGCCAGACCAGATGCATAAATATTAAGAAAGGCGGGAAGAGCCAGACTTGCAATTTCTTTGGGCAGAACAGTGGTGGGGATGCTGTTCTTAGAGCTGACAAACACAACTGCAACCTGAGCTCCAGATTTAAAAGCCTGTAGGTGCTGGTTAAGCTAAAAGTTTTAGCTGGGGCTCTAACTAGCTAGCATCTTGTGGTCAGGCAGACAAGCAAACATGCTGGTTATACTGGTAATTTTCATTAGACTGCTAAAGGGCTTGTTCAGGAGACTGGACTGGTCTCCAAATGTATACTGTACCCTGTCTAATTTCTGTTGCTGGTAGAGCAAGTCAAATTTGTAACTAGATGATCTTATTTATTTGCAGAGTTTCCTGAATCTTGACATGCAAAATCTGATGTGAGCATTGGACCCTGTGCATGGCACTAGAAATGATTATGTTAACTGTCAATCTGGGACGTAATCCTTGTAGTGCAGTATCACAAGTCACCTGTCTACGTGACCACCTTAATAAATCAGTGTGTGATCGCCTGGAAATGCCAGAGGTTTGGTATTATCAGAAAGCCTGATAGCAATATTCAGATACTGGAAGAACAGAAAGTCTTGATTAACGCTGAGTTAGCTGTCTTTTCTCTAACGCTGTTTCCAGTTCAATGGATGTCTTGATAATAGTGTTTGGTCCGAAGGCCACAGACTTATTGATGGTCACAAATCAAAATACCATCACTTCTAATAAATTATGCTGCCCTATTTCTGTTAAGAAGTGCACCAAGGAGCAACATCTATAAAAGCAAGGGGAAAATCTGAGCAGCCTCAACAAAGGCTCATAGCACTACTATTCAGAGTGAGAGCGAACATGATTGAAATACATTTCCAGAAGTGAAATCCGGGGAATGCAAATTCATTGCTGGCAGGGCATCTTTACTGTGGATCCTGGAGCACACTAAGGCTGGTGTTGTTTTCAGAGGATGCCAAATTCAAACCTGCCTTGCCTAGAACCCTTTCTGTATCCCTCTTTGCCCGTCTATCCCACCTTGGATCAGGTGTAGTTTGGGAAATTTGAGGACAGATAGATCAGGACTATTATTAAAAAAGCACAGAATATTTTTCTTACAGCTCAGGGTTGCAGCTAATAGTGGCAAAAGTTTTTGATAGATTAGAATCAGTTTAATGTTCACAGTCTCCAAAATATCACCTCTCTGTTATTACCTATGAGTATTGAGGCCAAGTGTGATCATGCAAAGATCTCAATAACCATACACCCAATACCAACTGAGTAAACTGACACTTTGTAAAATCAGGGATTATGAATGTAAAACCATCCTCATCTTGCTAGAGCTGATCTCTGCAGATCAGAGTGGAGTATCTTGGCAATCTTGCCACTCTTCCAAGGATCTTACGTTGCCACTTCTTACACTGTGCGGGCAAAAGGAAGCTCATCAGTTTAGCATTTTCCAAAAATACTAATTTGCACTTACAAAAAATGTGCAAATTACCTTCCTCTATCTAAAACTAGCTATTAGAGTCCATTATATTTTCTGTAGTAGGAAAGAGATTGGAAGACATCTCATTTCAGAGCATACAAAAACTGACCGAAAGTCCAGAATCACTCACTTCTGTCCATTTACTAGAGCAAACCCTAAAAGCAGCTGTTTGCGCAGTTCACACATTTCCTTAAGATGAAAACTTTTGCTTTGTGATAACCTATGAACATCCATTAAGACACAGATCGTGGAGCAGAGCAGATTGTGTGGTACTGCCCATCTGCACATCGGATACCCGTGCTTACTTTTTAATAAGAGCAAGGAGCTGGATGTAATGTCATGCAGTCATAATTCTTGGCAGTTGCTATAGTTCATATGTTTATTGGAAGCTGAAGCTTTGGAGCATTTATCAGATCTCTTTACGCTTCCTGCATTAGTGCTTGGGGGTTTTTTTTGAGCTGAGCTCTCAGGCTGCCGAAGCCCTGTTTGGCAGAGAAAGAGCCGTGTGTCCGGTGGAGTGTTCCATGCAGGGAATGACCATACTGAAAAAAGTGAACAAGTCCAGAAACACCTGCCTGGACAATGCATGCTTGTAAGCTTAAGGGGGTTTTTAGATGTTTTGAGAAAGACAGAGAGATACCCATCTCTAAAAGAGTCGGGTATGAAATGGAAGTTCTAGCCTGAGAGATGAAGGACTCTCCCTTGGAGAGAAGGTGGGCTGTGACAGACGGGTCTGGGGAAAAGCAGCATTTTCTGCCATCTGAAAGCGGACCTCTGTGAACTCATCTGTCAGCCTTGGGATGTCATTTAAGGGTTCGACTCAGGCTTGGAGCCACGGCTTGCAACAGAGGGGGTTATATGGCAGCTGGAGCCAAGGGAGAGTTTCTAGCTGGTTCATCCAGAAAGCCTACTCGTACCACGTGCCGTCTCCACCACACGGCCACCTTAGGAGAAGGCTCCAGGAGTGCTGAGGACATATGTCCACCCCCAGTCCCGTTGTCCGCTCCCTGCGCCATGGCACTGAGTGTTCAACATCCCTGTGCACCTAAGCCAGGCTGGCACGTGCTCCCAGCCATAAACTGGGAGTAATGCTCCTTGCCGTGCAGGGCTGGGGGGAAAGAGATGCTTCCAGGGGTTCACAGCTCTTGGTGTGGGCTGTGGGACCTGCAGGGAGGATAATTTCCCGGCTTTGCTGGGACAGCCCTGAAATGCAAGGGTCAGGGCTCGCAGGTCTCCCTCTTTTCTTCCTTTCCCATTGCTTCCATTTCAGTGTAGGAGGGCAAAACCAGAGGATGCTCTGAGCTCCCCTGCTCCTACGACCCCAGCCACCCAAATAAGCCAAGTAAAGCTGGTGTTTGCCCTTAGGAAGGTGGTATGGTATAAAATTTCTTCTAGGATGAAATTCCTTCTTTTAATAAAAGCCCCGTTTAAATAATCAAAGTCTCAGAGATGAGATACAACTGGCCCGTTTGCCCAAGAGAGCGTTTCAGAATACTTTTACCCAACAGTTGGTCTGAGATCAAACAGACTTGGCATTGCACTGTTTCCTGGATAACACGCCATCATTATTTATTAATCTGAATCGAAGTGCTTGATGTTTTCATGCTATCAGTTAGACAGAGCCTTCTCGTCTGCCTGCCTTTTTTTTTTTTAATTTGTTGTGTTTCAAGAAAGTTTTGAAGCTGTTGCAGTGGGAAATCCATAGCTTAAGTGGCAGCTTGCTCATATTTTATTTATTTTTGTAATAATCCCATTGTTACTCATTCAAAGCTCCAAAAGATCCTTGTCCTCAGTCAAAAGTTTTATGCTTGGATGAGATTCTAATGATGACTTTTAGAAGAAAAACAGGTTTTTCTGGTTTTGAATAGGCATTGTCACATTTATTGTTTTGTGATTTAAAGAGGTGTCATTTGTCTGGTCAAACCCAAGTAATTTTAAAATACATTTTTATATTGGGATCAAAATAACTATGTAAAGTTCCCAATTTTCTCACATACTTTAAAAACACAAACACAGGGACGTCAAGCCAGTGGGAGAACCAGAAATGGGGTGTGATTAGGGTGATTTCTGGCCTGTTTCCCATCATTCTTGGAGATAAAGTATTTTTTTTCCCCCATGATTAATTGTGATTTTCTGTTAGAAATCTGTCCCCTTTTCAGTTTGGAAGCTTCTTTGTTGTACAAAGAAATTTGTATCTCAAAGTAGATGCTCTTTACTAAAATGCTTCTCTTATTGGAAAAGCATTTTTCTATAGAAACAGAGTTTCAATAGGAAATTTGCAGTCAGCTGTTACATACGGCAGGCAATGCTGCTCCCCCTTCTTCTAGAGAGGGTTGTTTCATACAGAACCTGCACTTCTGCATACCCATGCCAGTGTTGTGGGTTTTTTACAAGCACATTTTCCTATTTTAAAATGTTTTCCTGTCTCCTGTTTTTGTGTAAAACATCCTCACAAAGAGGGAGGATGATTAATTGGAAACTACAGAGGAAACTACAAAATCAATTGCACTCAAAGAACTGTCTAATGTAGAAACTAAACCAATAAAAAAAACCCCAAGAAATATATGTTTTTCTTTCTCTCCTTATTCAGTCATAAGAGTCTTAACTGTTACTTGGAAGATTTTCCTGAAACAGAATTATAACCCTTATATTTTATCTTATTGGTGCTCAGCTACACATTATCTGTGAACATAGCAAACAATATAAAAAAAAAGAGGCAAAAACTGTCTTGATGGGCTGCATACTTATTCTGACCATTTACACCAAAAGAAGATCTGATCCCCAAGATGATTGTGCTTCTTTATAAAATTAATCCATAGATTTTCTGCTCATAAATAACTGTGAAATGATTGAACTTTAAAACATAAGACTTCTCGTGTGCTAAACCTCACGGAAGAATAATCTCTTGATAAATTTAGTTTTAAAGTAACGGAAGCATAGATGATTGCAATTCTATTTTTAGACATGCGCAGTAAAACATTTCTATTTGGTTTGTAGTAATGTTAGTTTAAGTCAGAGCCTCCAAATGAAGTTGGAGATGTGAGAACAAGCAGGAGCAGCAGGGTCAGCGTGGTGAACAGTCCTGGCCCTGGGTTTGGAGGCAGTTTCGGAAAAACGAACCCAGCTTGTGTTTGCCAGGGCAGGGAGAAGGAGGCGATGAGTGAGATATGAGATGGCCAGAGCTGATGGCACCACTAGCCACATCAGAAAAACTCAAAGAGCAGGGCCTGTATCTCTGCCGCCTATCTGTGCCAGCCAGCCAAAAGCAAAGCACACGTAAACTGTTAGCTCTTGGGATCATTACGGTGTGCATTGGGTATAATGGAGGCAATGATGTCTGTGCTATCAGGCCATACCTAAATAATAGATACAAGAAGACCAGGCACTGATATGTGTTTCTGCTTTGGGTGTGTAAGGAGAAGGGAGTTAAGATAAATCAGCAGAACTCTGTCCTGGACTATCTTATTCTTGTTAGCCACTGTAAGAGTAAATGTTAAGCATGTGAGGTGGGATTTCCCATTACATTCTTAATGTGAATCTTCAATTTAATTTAGATTCATCTGGGAATATTATGAATTGTAAGAATTGAGAGGATCAGTAATGCTTTTAATGGTCTGATCTTACAGGCTAGATGTACTTCTTGCTTGGACCTAAGGGCTGGCTTACAGGCTCTCTTCTGTGTTTTGTGACAGCATTTTACACAGCTCTCTTTACCAGCTCCATCCCTTTGGGAGGGATGGAAAGGGGAGATAGGAGAACTCATTCTGAAGCCCAAGGCTACTGTGACCAGTTCTTCCAGGCCATCATCTTTATCTTCTTTGCAGCAAACTGTCTTGGAGATCAAGTGAGAAGCGCAGTTTCCACAAAGGCTGGTGTGGTGGGTTGACCTTGTCTGGCTGCCAAATGCCCACCAAGCTGCTCTCTAACTCCCACCTCCTCGGGTTGGATTAACCCACCATAGATGGTTATTTGGTAAAGGGGACCTAATATACAACCATCCTATATAAAGGACGGTTATTAGGCCCTTGGAGAGTGTGAAATGTATCCTGGAGACATGGACAAGGGCAATCTGTGACATGCCATCCACATTTGCCTCTTTTCTTTCGCCCACTTACATTTCTCTCTTCTCCAGCAGTAGAATTGGGCAGGGGAGAGCTGGGATCCCAGACAGGTTTTCTAGAGTTAGCACTACCAGTTTTGGGGATATTTTTGGAAGGGAAGTAGAGTCAGGGAAGCCTATTTTGGAGCCAGGCTAAACACTTGTGTGGGAAGAGAGAAACTGTGCCATCCCACTTGTTCTGCTTTTAAAATCACTATATGCTTTGACATAATCTGCAAGACAAGCCCAAGACTGGAGTAGGAAATTGGCTGTGAACTAGGATGGATGTGCATTTTCAGCTCTTTTTGGGGTTGTTCCATTGTTGTCCCCTAGAAGTCATGGATGCCACTAGCCCGTATTCCACTCTACTTTTAAAAATATTAGCTCAAAACAACTTTTGCCCATGTAACTGCACAATCCAGATCTCAAACATCCCTTTAATTTGTAGAAACAAAAGATAAGACAGAAAATATTTTACAGACTTGTGAGTCCATGGTGAGTCTGAGAGTATCAGGATAACCTGGGTGATCATGTTTCTGGGAACAATATGGCTGTCATTGACTAATTAAATGTATGCCATTTTTGAAACTGAAGATCTGTGCTTCATGTTGTAAAGTAATTGTGGGCACTGGAAAGCTGTTGTAGAAGTGTTAGAGTTTGCCACCGGCTGGAGTGGAACAGCCCCATGCTCCATTCCTTTACCACCATGCATTTAGAGGTAGCTGGTCCCTTTTTTTTCCGAGAAGAACCAAGTAGAAGAGAATCTAGCGCACATCACAGACCTTGCATCATATTTCATAATGGTCTGAATTTTGGGAGGACAGATTTCAGCCTAGATGTCCCTGCTCTGTCAGAGAAAAGCAAGCATGCAAGCATAGACACTCAGTTCACAGGTACCTACAGGTACGTATCAACACCTAAATTTAGATGTTCTAATAAACAAATTGAATCATCAGGACCTTCGCTAGGGTCTAAAGCATAGTTTATCTCACTGAAGTAGACATACAAAACAGGAGAGATGACTCATGTCCTAACAGTGTCTACTTCATCCAGAATGTCTAACATCCTGCATTTCTTTGGTTTGGCTAATCTATTCCAATGCATCAGAGAAGCTAGATTTTAGTTGATTCATTCTATCCTGTGTATGAGGCTATTTCACAAGAGCTGCATATTCAATACATATTTTTTAGCCAAAAATTTCTAGAATACATTATTTGTCCTGTCTAAGCTGCAGAACTATACTGCAGGATGGATAAAGATACAGGTGAATGTACAGAAGAGCAGGCAGTGCTTGAATTATTAGCCCCGTACATGGCAGATTAAAAATTAAGAGATCTGACCAAAATCTTCCACTTTCTTGTCATATTTTTATTTTTAGTTGAAGATGTCTTGAAAGAGGGAAAAAAAAAAAAATCTGAACGTTCAAGCAGTACAGTCATTTCTGTATCATTTTAGGACCCTATGAGAGTAGGTGCTGTTATACCTCGTAGACATAATGTCATCTGGGGGCTCTTACGTTGCCCCCAATATCCATATATTATTGTGGGTCTCTAGCATAGACAGAACTCTGGCTATAGGAGGGTATTAGGGCCAAGATATTGGATGACCTCTTGGTGCAATTGCTGTTTATCATGGCTATTAGTAATGATAAAGTTATTTTTAGGAATAGTGTTTTTTCTTTCAGGAAGTGCAAACAAGTTCCCAAATTATGGAGCTAGTGCATTTTCCATTTAGAAAACGTCCTGCATTGGTACCATCATCAGATGTTTCTCTTTCACAGGCCACTTGATGTATTATTTTCTGGTTTATTCATTGACTGTTTGGTCCCATAAGCTAAATTAAGCAAGAAGCCACAACGGGGTTTGCAATACTAGGCCACTATTGTATGCTTCCAGTGCATTGTGCCTCAGGCCCAATTGAGTATTACCAACCACTCGAGCATGCACCGTTGACACATAAATGCATTTGGATGTAGCTTGTTAGTAAATGCAATGTCCCCAGCAGTTTTATTTGGATGATTATATTATTGCTAATTAACAGAAAATGTCATGACTTTTGGAAAATAATTGTTTGTGCAATGTGTTATTTACTCTGAAAAATTCTTCCATGTAAAAAGATGAGGAAATTATACAGGGGAGAAGGGGAGGAATATTCAGGAGAGCCACAGGGTTCTCAGAAGCCTGAGTCTCCTTGACATCAGTGGGACATAGCCAAAACCACTCCTGGTAATGTGACTCACTCGTGTACCTCTAAAGTCACCCACGTTCACCACTCTTTAGATGCTCCCCATCATTTGCTCAGATGCACTTTAGGTTTTGGTTAATGTCAGGAGAAATAAAGTTTAATTCAGCCAACCTACCAGCAAAATGTAGCAGCTAGAAGAACATAATCTTGATACTAGCGTTGAAGTGCTACTAGGTATTAAAAAAAAAAACACCCAACAATGAAAAATCCCTGGCTTCTCTGCTTCTGTGCTTCCATCCTCCTCATTTACATAATGGTTTAGAGCATTATGTAATTCAAATCAAATCACTGTCAGTCGACACCAGCATCCATTGCATCTTTTCCATGAAGCTACGCCGAGTTGCTGAAGTAAACGTACTTGAAAGGAATGACGGAAATGAAATAATTCTGTCTCTTCGACGTCAGGGGTCTGACCCACTGCCTGTTGCAGTCACATGAAATATTCCCCTTGACTGACATGAGCTGAGGATTGCACCCCCAGAGCCCATGTAAGCTCTTAGCTCTGATTCCTGAACTTGGCAACCAAACCCAGGCGGTTTTCAATCGCAAACGGGCGGAATATCCCTCCTCTTTGGACAGCAATAATCTCCCTCTGTCTCTCCGGGGGGAAAATCTCTTCCATCAGAGTGGAAGATCCACTAGCTTTATCCAAATAATATTGTCAAATTTACAGTGCACTAAATAATGAATCAAATCTTCTATATACCCCAGCAAGCAGCAACCAGCTACTCCCTGATAGGGTCCCTGTTCAATTTGTCCTTTGTGAGTCTCTATTTCCATTACCAGGGACTATAATTTTGCCAGTGTGCTTCTAAATCTGTGCCTTTTCATTTTTCTCCTGTGTATTTTACTGCAAAAGCACTGAAAATACCTGCCAGTAGCTGGGGCTCCATTAGCACCGAACACCATCCAAACCCAGAGACAAACAGGGACCCTGCATCCTTGTCCAGGGGAACTTACCATGATAGGCAGAGATGCGTTGCACGGGACAAAGGGGAGAATAAAGTAGCCGTGCCAAAAAATCACATCGGATTGGTGTGAATGTCACTTCAGGGTGATCGCTGTGGACAGGGAGAGGTTTGTGGAAAGGTTATGTTGACTTGGCATGAAGTAGGTGGGAGGATGAGATCATTTTCTTGGCTAACGAATGGGAAAGGGATAGAGGTGGAGAAGAACGGGAAGCTGTGTGTAACGGAGGTGTACGGATGGGGTGCGGTTCAATGGAGGATGGTGATCGTGGAGCAAAGTGCTCCTGGTACTGCAGACTTGGCAGGACCTGTGGTCTCACTTCGTATCTGTGGGATGCGGGAGGGGGACCTGCCACCTCCCACAGCTTAACTTTGTATGATTTGGGTCTGTCTCTCCCAACCTTTCACATCCAGTATTTTCTTGACCCCTCATGTCAGCCTCATTTTGTTTCTGTCACCTGAAAGAAGGAAAACCTATATTGCTCCATTCACTATTAAGAATGAAGTTCTGTTGTTACGTCATGTTTGTCTCTTAGTTCAACGCCAAAATTGTGAGAGGCATCCTGGCTTCGCTTCTAGAGTTTCATCCATCTTTTTTAACGTAAACATGCCAGTTCTGGTGATGGCTTTTATAAGTCTGCTGGTTTTCCCTGCTGATGAAATGTGTCTCCATAACTTAGATGGGGGCGATCACTGATGCCTTTCCTATAACTTTGTGGTAATACATTAGACAGCTTTCCAGCCGTGGCTCCCTCTCCTCTAGAAGCATGCAGCCAAGCTTTTGGTGGCCAGCATAAAACCTGCCTTCTTCAGCAGCATAACTATCCCATAATGGCTTCAGAATATATTTTAATAGCCATTTTACAACTTCCTATATCCATTAGAATGTCTTTACAAAACGGTCTGCGAATAAAATGGACCAGATTTGATATATTTTATTCATGTGAGCATTCAAAGCAGCTAATGGTGTGAGCAGTGTATATTATATTTGGCACAACATGGAGTTCTCCTGTAGATTTCTTATTTCTTGTTCAAAAGCCACTGACTGCATCCTGAGCTGAAAACATTCCTCTTTCTTGGTAGCTCTTTGCAAGCTCTGTTGATTCAGAGTAGCAAAGGAGAAATCTTTCCCTGGAACTGAAGGCTGAGTAGTTTATAGTAAAATAACTCTGAGGCCAATCTCTACTTAATTAAAATAGACATGAAAACCTGTTGGGTGCAGAGAATTATAATTTTCAGCAAAATATAGAGATGCGCATTGGTAACTATAATGTGCTGCTTCCCTCTTGCTTATTTATGTCATTTGGTTGCAGCATAATTTGATATAAAAACACCTGCAAAGAAAGCAGAATATTTTTAGCTCACTAAAAATATATATTTTATCATAAGAGAAGACTTAGTGCCAGCATTTAATTCTTGGCATAACATTTGTCATCCCCAAATACTGTTTCAATATCGGGATGAAATCTTCTGAATTAATTTCCTTTTAGCACATGTTAGCTTTCTGAAGACTTTATCTTATCAATAAGCCATTGGTAATGTCAGAATGCCGTGATTCTGATGAGTGAGATGCCAGCAAAACTCATTAAAGTGGATTTAAAGGAAGATACAGCGTAGGCAGAGCTGGTTGTGACGAAAGGCTCGTGGGTTGGTGCCTCTGAGATTTCGGTTTGGACATTTTGTGTTGTTTTTTTTTTTTTTTCCCAACAATGTGAATGCAATGAGATCTCTTATTTATTTCTGTCCCTGGTCACCATGCGTGGTGAAGAAACAGGGCTCATTTTAGGGAATCTGTGTTGTGCAAGGTCATATCAACCTGCAGGTTTGCCCTGTGACACAGGCAGCGAGAGGAACTCTGTCTCACAGCTCCTCCTGCGTCAGTCTGGGGCTGATTTCAACGCTCTGCTTTTCCCAGATCTCCTTTGAGAACTCAACATTGCAGCCGTTTCCATCAGATTTTTGTGGAATACAAAACCTTTCCCCTGCAGGCCAGTGACAGGAGCCTGCCCGGTCCCTGGCAGGCACTGGTGTCTCCAGCACCCCTTTTTGCACCTTTGACTCTGAGCTCACCCAGCAAGACGTCTCTGGATGAAGAAGCATTTGCAGGTTGCCTTCACACATTGCAGAAAACCCCAGGGTTTTCCAGCTCCTGCAAGCTTGGTTACCTTCTAGGCCATTACTTTAAAACCTCAATTACACACTCTCTGGTGTTCATGCTCTGGTGTGAAGGTAGTCTCTTTAAAGAAAGCATTTCTCTCTGAATATACGTGGTCCTAATAGATAATTTCCCCAGCTGCTGTGACTTCCCTGGGATGGGTAGAGCTGTGCTGATTTACGCCAGCTGGAGATGTGGCTGATTATATGTGTTAGGAATGTGTGCTACAAAAAAATCATTGTTTATGGTCTTGACAAAATCATGCCTGTTGAAAAAAAGAAACAAACCAGATATCAGTCTAAGCAGAAGTAATGAGTGTGCTGTGTAAAATTTCAAGGACTGTATTATTCAGTTCCCCCTTGTTTTGATGTGAGCGCACAGACCCTCAGAGTGTGTATTAACAGCAACTGAAATTTTTCAGTTAAAAGAGAATTTCCCATGACACCTCCTAGCTGTGGAATGTGAAGTGCTGTATAAATATAAGTGAATTAAGTCTCAAAAGGTTGCCTGTTGATTGTCAGTAAAATTATGAAGAGCGTCTAAGTCACCTAGACTCCTTTAGCCTCTTGATCTTTATGTAACTTTATGTAGAAGGTCTTTATTTGATCTTAGTTAAAAACAGGAGTTCACCATGAAGCTATTACTTCATGGTTGGAAAAAAATTTCATGTGATCCCGTATCACCTTGTAGTCTTTTTAAATACATAAAAATGTTTGTGTGTATGTGTAAATGTATGCAGAAGAATTTGTGAATCTAGGCCAGTGACATTAAATTAGGTGTGTCATTGTATTGTTCTTTATTTCCCTAGCCTATTATTCTCATATTTTGCAGTGCTCTGCAGGTCAAAGGAAAATGCTAAAGAGATTATATGGAAAAGAAGGGGGGGAAAAAAGAGATGACTGTGCTCCATGCAGTCTCAGACATTTAAAAGAAACCCATCCTCATGACCGTTTTTGTTACCACAGCAGTTAGGAATGCAAAGTCTATATTTAGTCATTAATATTTCTTAAACAAAAGGAGAATTTAGGACTCCTGATAGTTATTTTGTAAGATTTAGGTCTAGCAGAATCGCAGTGGAAACATACCTTCTGCCACGGGCTATCATCCACCTCCCCAGCCCATGGTCACCAGTAGCTTCTTGAGTGGCATCATGGAAATCCGTAGGGTTAAACTGATACAGTCCTACTCGAGATGAACATGTCTGATGGTGTCTAACTTCTAGCCTGTGAGTGCCGCTTTCACATTGTTGATCCTCAAGTTTGGCTCCTTTATTGTCATTGCCAAGTGTCTGAAATACAGGCCTGCATGTCCTTGATACCACGCCAGGCAAGCCACCCTATGCCATCGTGCAAGAAGGAAATGGAGCTGCAAGAAGCCGTGAATTCTCTGAAATCAGGCGTAGCGCACAGCAATGACCTCAGCCTCTGCTTCTGCTGGTGCTTCTGGGGGATGGGACCTCCCTGCTGGCTCATGTCAACGTCTTGGGCCATGATAAGGGGTTGGTGGGTGATAGTGGGGTGGTCTGAGTCCACAGAGCCCATGCGAGAGCAGGAGGGCAGCTAGCTGGAGGTGAGCAGGACCCACTTTCCCTGGATTTACGCCCCTGCAGGCAACCTGTTGCCCAAAGTGGCCTTTTGGGCCATGGTCACCCGTCCACAAAGAGTCAGGGAAAGGCTTGCAGGGCATGCAGGTCATGTTCTGAGAACCGGAAAGGACTTTTTGAGCTGGGGTGGCTGAAGCCTATGAGAGTAAGGCTAAAACTGTAATGGAAAACGGCGTTTATCCTTCTGAATAAATACAGGCGCTAGCAATATCTTATTTGTTTGTACTGTTCTCACTTCTTGCCATGCCATAGAAAATATGCATCTTGGGGCTTTATTTTCATATGCACATTTTGTTTACATAACCAGTACATTTTTATCAGCAAGAACCGATGTTAACTGAATTTAACAAAGACAAAGCAAGAGGGAAATGTTCATTCTGTGCATGGTGATATCACAGAAACAATGTCTTTGAAGCCTTGTACTTCAAAAATATGCCTGAAAGGAATGGAAAAATCCAGGCTCATATTGTAAAAACGTGAGTCACAACAGCTATTATCTCTTTAAGAAATGGCAGTCCAGCTTTTTGATTCAGTCATTGATGATTTCCCTTTTTAAGTTGTGGTGCTTTCTTACCCTTTTAAGAAACATCTGGGCTAACCCTGGCTATTTGTAGAAATGTTTGCAATTCATAGATTAAAAGAAATTAGACATAGAAAGGACCCGTGAAATTATCTCATCCATTTCATGAAAGCATATGAAATTGAAAAAGAATTAGGCTAAATATATATATATATATATATATATAAAAATTTGGAACTTTAACTTATGTACAATATGAAGACAGAACATGTCAAGATTTTTCAAGGATGCTGGAAAATGTAATTTTTTTAAGGAAAAGTAAATAGAAGAGTAGCAAAAGCGCTAATGAAGTTTATGTAGGATTTTGCAGTTGTTCCTAGGCAGCTATCTTTCTGGATTTTGCAGCCAAAATTGAAAAGATCTGGTTTTGACCAGTTTGAGGTTGATTCAATTTTCTAATAAGAGAGAGCTTTAAGCAAAAATAATTCCCTTTTAAAGAAAAAAAAAGAAATTGAAACTTCTCATTTTGAGTAGGTTTTTCTGGCTATTTTATCTCCCTCACCACCCCCTATCCTTTTTTTTCTTTTCTTTTTTTTTTTTAAATTTTGACCAGTTCTGTTGCTAGAATAGCATCTTTCAGAAGTCTTTAAGGAAGTCTGAGAGGACGCTGAATATTCTAATGAAGATTCAGTTTTTATGAACAAGCAACACCTATAAAACCGCGACACTTAGTAGAGACATCCCACGTACTCTCTTATCATCTCAGTAAAGTACTTGCTGTCCCTCATGCTATATGGCCATGCCTCCAGTTTGACTATATGGAGAAGGTGGTGCAGAGGTGGCTACCACCGGTTTTCCAGCAAAGGGAATGTCTGCGTAGGTTGGAGGCAGTCACGCAGCCCCTGCTCCGAAGCCCTGGAAGCAGGTAGTTGGTGCCCCCGCAGATGTACGGGGGTATTAACTTTGGATCTCTGTGTGCTTCTACGTCTGCGCAAGCTCAGGCCAGCCGCGGAGTCGGCAGGCAGATCGAGCCCTTGCCCAAGGCAGCGTAGGCTCTCTTGTGTTGGCATTAGTGCTAGTAAGGACAAAAGCGTGTAAGATGAGGTGACTGGTTTCTCCAGACTGGTAGCCTCGGAAGAGTGTAAAAATAGGGCAAACATAAGTAGTCTTTCTTGCACGCACCCAGGTTCTGCAGCTAAGGGATTTTCTCAGTCAGAGACAGCATCTTTGTGTTTAAAACCTTTAATGGCTCTTTTGCCCTTGGATTTGTCTTGTGGTTTGGTGAATCCTTGTCATTTGCCGCCAACAAGTTTCCCAGGACAGCTCTGCGCCCTGTGGAAAGTGGCTCCAGTGGTTGTTTCAAACCTGCTGCTCTGTGGTTTCATTTAAAGTTTCTCCATTCTTGTATTATGAGAAAAAATGAACAATCATTCCCCTTCACCATCTTCACAGCGCTCATGATTTTCTAGACCTAAACTAACAGCCCTCAATGATCTGCTCTCCAGTTTAGAGACCTAGTCTGTGCCCTTGCAGAAGTACTGATCAGCCACTGATTTTTGTTGTCCCCTTCAGCAATGAGACAGGTTTCACTGTGAAAAAAACCCAAAAATTAAACCACAAAAAACTCTGAGAATTCTCTGGCCACCTGTACTGATGTCATTTATAGAAAGTGAAATTCTATTTGCTTGCACTGGTGCTGAGTCACAAAGCATTGAGCATAAGAAAACTCAATTTGCGGGAAAGCTTCTAATTTCCTGTTTTTCAGGAGGAAGGGGATAGAACAAGTGATGTGGGGGGAGAGGTGAAAGGAATAAAGAGACTAAATCTGAATAAAGAAGAATGTCAGAATACCCAAACTCCGGGAAAGCTAATTCATTTTAGCCCTGCTTGTTCAAACAAGGAGTAATGCAGAGTATAATGTACAAGCTCCAGTAAATCATTCCTCTATGATAGGCTGTGATCAATGACAATTTAATGAATTCATTTTAAAATGAAGTCAGAATAGGAAAAACAGTAGTTATTTGAAAGAGTACTTTACTCAAATAAATTGAGTCAATAAATATGCTATTTGTCATGCAGAGTCCAGTTAAAGTCTTGTTTGCTAACAAAAATGCTGTCATCACAGAGCCTAATAGAGGCAAACTATCTGGAACTATCCACTGTAAATAGACAAATACCATCTGAAAGCAGAAAACAACAATTGCGGCTGAACAAAGAGTTGTATCTTGCACACATCGATGAATGCAATAGGGTAGCCCACCTCAAAATCTACTATTTTGTTTGTCACCAGCTTATATTCTGATTTAGTATGAATGGTCTGGTGGTGGTAAAAAAACAAGGGCTGTGTTTCTTCTGTGAAATGAGTTTTAATTGTTGTGTAGTGAGGGTTTCTTTTGCTGGAAAGACAGGCCACTAAAGTCACTATTAAATTGCAAAATGTGGCTTATTTGAACTTGGATGGATTTGTGCAGGCTACTAGAACAGGGATAAGCTTTATCCCTTTTCAAACAGTAGTTTTACATTAATTTTCACAGCTATCCGTGTTGTTTAGTGCAGATACAAGAAGGCTTTTTGTTCTGCTGTTTTTCACACTTGTCTTTATTCACGTAAGTTGAAGAGATGTGAGAATTCTCACTCATTTTCATTCAGGTGGGGATTGGAAGTGTTAACAGTGAAGCACCATCAACCCTAGATGGTCAAAGCTCACAGGTTTGGGTTAGATGTTCAAACTGGCATTGGATGGAAGGAGCCTGGCTTTCAGATGTGATGAACTGGCAGCAGCGGCTATTCAGCATCTCAGAAGCTTCGAGTGCTCTCATGAAGGTCTCAGGGCTTTGCCAGGCACATTTGGGCTTCCAACATCCTTCAGATTGTAGGGTGTGGAGAAGAAGAAAATGCTCAAAAGTCTTGACAGATATCTTGAAGATGGTATTTCCTATCCCAAAGGAAAACGAAATTATTTTGCAGAAGCCTAAGACAGAGATTATGAAGAATTTCTATGTGATTTAAGAATCGGAACTTGACCCTTCACTCTTTAAATTTGGAATAGAACAGCTGGGGCATTTTTAGAGTTTGCATCATGTGGCCGGAGATCGGCTGATTTAAATCTGCCCTGCAGTCATCTTAGGCACAGTGTTCATCCACTCCCAGAGCTGCATTTTCAAAAATGAGTTAGGAATCCAAATCCCTGTGACTTTCAATGAAACTTAAGCTTGTATGAATCTAAGTTACTCCTTAGTTTGCATTTAGGATCCCAAGTGACAGAAAAACTTAAGAACACTCCATGGTCTATCTACAAAGTCTTTTAGCTCTGATCAAGGGTGATCCCTAATTGAAATTACAGTTTCAGTCATTTCTTTTTTTTCTTGATGTTCTACTAACCACATAAAAATAGATGAAGCGTTTCCTGGTAATAGATAGCCTACAAGTTATTTGTGTTATTTTTCATTCCCATGGCTTTGTTCTTCTTGCTTTGCTCCTGTCACTAACTTTTGGTACTTTTTGTTTCAGCTGTTTCCACTACTAGGAGTAAAGACCAGTAAAGACAAAGCAGGATGAAAAGATGGCTGACTTCTTGTTACCACCGGGTACTAACAGCTTCCACCGGTTCACGCCTGAATCCTTGGCTGCTATTGAGAAACGAATTGCGGAGAAGCTTGCAAGGAATGCCAAGCAGGAATACAGAGAGCAGCTGGGCGAAGAAGAGAAACCTCAGCCTCAGTTTGATTTGCAAGCTTGCAAGAAGCTGCCCGATATCTATGGGACTGTTCCTCCAGATCTCATTGGGGAGCCATTGGAGGACCTTGACCCTTTCTACAATGATCGTAAGGTGAGCACCAGCCAGCCGTCCTGCTTCTTCGCTTTTGCTAAAGCATAAACACTCTCTGTTTTGAGGCCTCTTGTTTTGATCTTTCTACAGCCAGTAAAAATATTTTTTTCCACATTAAGGATCAGAGTTTCAGCATGAGTAGGGCTCCCAGAAAACATCTAAGCGGGAGGGCAAAGAGGGATAAAAAGCATAATTAAAACTTGGGTGTTTTCAGATAACTCTGAGTACGAATATACGGTGTCTGAAAAGAGCAGAGCAGTAGCTGAGTTAAATTAAGCCAGAGGTTTTTATCTACCCTATCTTGCCTTCTGCATGAGCCTTGACTCTTCACGGGTCTGTTTATCACTTAAACCCCTTAATGTTAAGGGCTTCTGGGTGACTTGAGTCTTGTGCTAGCACTCTGCACAAGAGCAGGAGGCACCTCCACAACCGTTCCTGGAGAGCAGCGGTTCTTTTCCTGCTGAGGGATAGCTCAACTCCATTTAAGTTGACCAAAATAAAGCTGAAGGGAAATGTGAGTAGCATGTGCAATGCTGGCATTTTGCAGAAGGGTAAGCTTCATCCCAAAGCGAGAATCACCTGATGAGGAATCACGTGTAGGCTGGACCAAAGCCACAACAGTGCAAACAGCTTCTGTCAAAAGACTGTTGACAGCAGAGCTGGGCTGGTTGCTTACTACAGTTCATTCCGCTTTCCAAATGTTTCGCAAAACAGAGGACAATATTATGCTTGGAAGCATGGTGTATTTTTAGGCAGCTTCCAGTTCTTTCAGGTACTGATGTTCCTGATTTTGGGCTATGCGATTTCCTGTAAACAATTAATTAATATGACCACGATGCTACTTCCATTCAAACAGTGTAGAAACAGGTGCAAGAACTAAGTTAAACGGATAAAGACAAATAGATTACTTACCTGGAAGAGCCAGAATTAATTTACCTTTTAATTTGCCTGCTATCCCCAGGCACAAGCAGCAGGATATAGATTTGCAATTTTAGTGTCATGAAGGTCTTAGACTCAAGGTGGGTGAGTTGCTTAGAGTTTATCTATTGGGTGTCCTGATCCTGTCTCTGAGTGAATATTAGTTCCTCTGTGCATGGTGGGGCATCTTCAGAGCTCTGTAAATTGGGCCAGCATCCAATTCACCTTTGCTTTGGATTTAAGATAACTCAGAGTATTGGTTTCCTCCGCCCGTATTAACCCGAGTACAATGACAGTGCTTCAGTGCCAAGGTCAGATTCTGCTGTGGAGTTGTGCCTCATGCAGCTTCCTACTTGGTGAGACAAAAAACATCGACTGAGAGCAATAAAGTGCTCAAGGTAGAGAAGATGGAGTAACAACATAGTAAGGTTCCTGGCACCTGGGAAGAAGAGCATCATAAAAGTCCCTCCACCACATTTTAGTCTCCAGGTCATTTTTTATTTTTAAAGGTGATTCCGCTCTCTTCCCAGCCCCGTGATGGAGATGATGGCACAGGACACTGTAAGGAGTGAAACAAGAAAATATAGTTGGGAAATTGCAATAAGAGAGGCAACAGCTCTGCTGGGAGGGTCTTGGATAAAACTCTTCACTGAGTGAAAAGAAATTTGGGGGTCTTGGGAGGGAGTGGGGAAGATGTATGGAATAGTGGCAGGAGATTCCCAGTGGGACATGGGCTGGGAAAAGAAAAGCATAAATGCAAATACTGAATGTTCTCATTTTCTTTTTTTTTTTTTCCAGACATTTATAGTACTGAACAAAGGGAAGACAATCTTTCGATTTAGTGCCACTCCTGCCTTGTATATACTTAGTCCTTTCCATCCAATCAGAAGAGCAGCAATTAAAATTTTGGTACATTCATATCCTTTCTGTTGATTTCCCTCCTTGTGTATTTTATATGGTTTTTAAACACAGATGGATGGAAGTCAGAAACCATTTTATTTCATTAAGCTGTTTTAAATCTTTTGGTTGAATTTGCTTGCACAAGAAGAAATGCATTTGATTTTTTGGGTTGTTTCACTTTATATTCTTATGTGAGCTATGAAAATGACTATATTATACTGCTAGCATCAGATAATGTGAACTGCACTGGAGAGTCTGGTGAGTTTACTCAGGATTAAAAGGTGTGAAGGGCCTGATCATGTTTAGCAAAGAGTCAGTGGAAGAAACTGGGTGTAGTACCTTAGAAAGAAAGGGAACCAGGAGGCTGGAATACACCTGGGGACATCTACACTGATGGAGAGTTTTGCTACTGAGCACTTAAGCAACCTCTCCCATAAGACTCTGTGACACCATATGCAGATGCAATTTAATTTTGAACTGCCTCAGAACTGATTTTTTTTCTCTCCTGAAGCAGAACATTTAAAAAATTGTTCTGTTGCTTTTTTAGTTTGTTTATTACAATGTGTTATCCAGCTAGGAATGAAAGCACAGGCTGGCCTGCTGGACCTTTTGATGGAAGGGCGATGCCCGATTTCCCCTAGTTCTAGTTCTGAAGTCATGCAAGATATATTGCAGCGGTTGGTTGTGGCTTGTTTTGTTAACACAGCAACAGAAACATTATATTCTGACATAGTCACATCTCTCTGGAAGACCAAACTGACCCAAATGTTCAGCTTTGTGTGAACATTACTAAAAACACACCCTTGTTCATGAGTTGCTTGCTTTCTCTACGGTTCACATGAGAGACCTGGCGGTGATAATTCAAAGACTCCGCATGCTGCTGTGATGATCGTGTGATGTTTTAGTGATGGAAATCCCTCATCTGCAATGTTCACATCCAGCACAGACAACTAATAAATACTAAGCAGGTAGCATCTTAGAATCATTGGTTTATTATCAGATTTCAGGGGAAAAAATAGAGAAAGAAACCAGATTCCCAGTGGTTGTCCATACAGTGAGAAAGAAAAAAAAAGTGAGACTATAGATATTCCAGCAAGAGGAAAAATAGGTGAAGCTTCTAGTTACAATAATTCTATCCAAAAATGAATATGTGATATCAGCCAAGACATTATTATGGTTTCTGAGAGTACACCATAGAATTTTGCAAAAAGTTTTCCTTATGGACCAGGTTATACGTGCAGGCAGTGCTGCACATGCTGCTGCATACCCAGAGCCCAGCAGTGTTTATTAGGCACAATTACATCAGCACAGACTTGCTGGACTTAATTGAGGTCAATGAATTTGCACAGGTATGGCTAAGAGAAGAATCTGAAAATTGAGCTTCTTAGAAAAAAGCACGTATGTGTGAATATTGCCTCCAGCTTTGGAGGCCTGTTCTGTCTTCTGCTCACTTTCTTCTACACTGACTGGTGAAGCCAAGAGGTCACAGGTACATGTAATACACAGGAACTACATGCCCTTGGTAGCAGTCGGCCAAAAGATAAGTATGCAAGAAATCCTGAGCACATTACTTCCAAAGATAAAGACCACAGAGGAGTGAATTTGAAAGATATGTCAGGAACAGACATATGGTCAGATAAGGAGTGTAAAATCTGGGGAATGGAAGGTCACAATGCAAAGAGCATTTTAGTGCCAGAAAGACCCAAGTTATCACCTTGCATTGATAATGTCAGGAAATCCAACAGCTCAATCTTTGGCAAGCACGGGCAGGAGGCAACAGCTCCAGTCCCAGCAAAACAGCAGTGAAGTTCCTGCATTAGGCACTGATTTGTTTTCTGTCGATGAAGACCTTTCACATCAACCTGAAACACAAAGGCCAATTGGCTGAGCAGGCAGTCAATATCCCAGGCAGAGAGGAGCCTGAATCGGCAAGTACTCAAGCAGATAATATCACAGACATGAATCTGGGAACCAGATCTATTGTCTTGCGTGAGTGTAATCAAGCAATCTTTATTTTCCCCAGGGCAAAAGCCAAAAAAGAGCATTAACAAATGGTGCCCTGTCACGTAAGTGTCTGAAGCAACTTCCTTAGTAGATGCCATATTTCCATTTCCAGTCATTGAGTGTACCGTAAAGGCCAACAGTAGAACAGAATAGAGGACAGAGTAAAATTGTCCTATATAGAAGCTGTGGGGGTCACATTTCTTGGTTAAGTAGCTGTATATGGAGTTCTTCCTGTGAGACTTCAGGCAGGATAGATCCTGTAAGTTCACTGCTCATCCAGCCAAGCCTGATTAGTCTAGGCATTCAAAAATACACCTTTCCAAGGGCAAATAACATCCACAGCCTCCTAGCAATGTGAATTACTTCAATTAACAACATATCCCTAAACCTCTTCTAGGTAATTTCACTTCTTCTTCAGAGTCTAGGTGGCCTCATGAAAGGACCATGGCCCAGGCTGCTGCCCCGAACAAGGTCCTGGTCCGTTCCTGTCACAGAGGACATGGGGAGTGTAGGTCTGCATCCCATTGAATGAACACTTTTTGCCTTCTGCATTGTTATTAGCTATTATTAACATCTTTATTTACTAAGTCCACCTATTAATAAGATTAAACCATTGCTAACACTTCATTGATGCCTTATGCTTAAAAGACCCCTCTTAGTTCTTTTTGCCTGCAAGCCAAGGACCATTCTGTGGTGTCCTTAGTTTCTTCGAGCCCTTTGCTGCCCTGTATAAAATAGATAGCAATTGCTATTCCTAGTTTTTCTAGCTATTATAGATAGTTGCTCTCAGTTTGCCACTGATCCAAAATGGGGTTTTGGCCAAAATTACCATCCTTGATGCTAGAATTATGGATACTGGCCCATTAAAAAAAAAATCTTCTTAAAGAATTTCCAATCTTAGTTCTTATTTTCTGCTTGCAACTTTTCTCCCATCTGATTTTACACACTTTCCTCCGTAAGGGAAAATGAGACCTTGTGAAGCACCAATTATATGTACTATTGATTGGGACTAACCTTTGCTTGCACATATTATATGTAATTTGGCAATGATCACTTAAAGAGCCCCTAGTATTCAGTCTGCTAATTAACAATTATCCATCATAATGAAGACTAGAACAGAAGTATGCTGTGTTTGACTCAATATCTTTGTGCTAGAAGATAAAATTTATAACTTTTAGAATCAGTTTGCGCAAAGCCTATTCTATAACTTCACATTGGAAATAATAGGTTTAATTTATTGCAGAAAGGATCCTGATGAGTAGTTTAGTTTATTTGGTTTGTGGTCCATAGCAGAGTCCAACCCATACTTCTGGATGCATTAGCCATGTCAACTCATGGGTCAGTAGGCTTTCAAAAATTTGAATTAATAGCAGTTCTAAGACAGGTAACAGACAATGCTGCTAATATAGCTTATCTCAATTTCATCTCCTTTACTTTGTCCTTTCTAAGTAGATCATCACCACTGACCTTTTCTAATGCAAACAATTGCATTAGCTTTCAGGTCAGAATGCTAATTTTAATTCTGTAGGAGTTTCTGTTTTCTTTTTTCTTTTAACACAGGTCTCTGACTTCTGTGCATAACCAGCTGATATGTTTCATTCTTTTATGTTCTTTGTAGTTTTCAGCTTGGTCATGAAACTCAGTTTGAATTCATAGTGTGTTTGATGTCCCAAAGCTGACCCCTTACATTTTCAACCTGTGTTCTCTGGTGTATTGTCTCCGGTGTTTGAATAAGAAAGTAGTGACACCTGCCTATAAGTGAGCATCTGGGAAAGCTGTTAGATTCAACTTATACACAAGGAAACAGGGATGTATAAATCAGACCAGTGATCCTAAAATGGGTGGTTATAGAGGAATGTCTTTCTTTGGAATTGGAGTATAGTATCTGTTTGGCATGGCCTGAAGATACCACTCTGTTTTACTGTTGTTGTTTACATAGCATTTCATAGCATTTCACTGTAGTTGAAAAAGTAATCCAGTGTTTTCTAGGCTAGCTGCAGCTTACAACCTAATTGTGTTAACCAGATGGACACAACTTATCTCAAGCTGACGTGGGAAAATGTGACTGGAAATCAGATATCCTTCCCAGTCCTTCAGTAGGAGGTGTTGGTCCAGAAGTGGAAAATGTTTGTGAGATGAGCAGTCCCTTTGAGTTCAATTACTGCTTTCTGCGATGGCGCTGGGGGATATGCAGGTTGGTTACTACCAATTTAACCTAGTAGTTGCTTATGTGGCCCATTGGAAAACATTCCACTCTGTATTCAGCAGAGATTTTGGCTCTGTGAAAGGACAATTTTCATGCAAACATTTCAGGACATATGTTTGAAATTATATTCTTTGACCACTATTCTCAAACAAAAATAACACCAATGAAATTAGTAAAGAGGTGAAAAAAAACCCCCCAACTTATTTTTTTTCCTAAAGAAGACAAAAGACATTTACATTTGGATGCTACCATTCTTCGCTGGGAAGGGTCCCAGCCTATTCACTGAGTTGTAGGCTGTTTTCCTTTGCCTTTTCTTCTGTCCACTTAAACTCATTAGTCAAACTTTCTCCAGTAGCATGGGACCTATTATTTATGCAGAAGAATCCCATCATGTTTTGTATTTTTTTTACAGAAAGTGGCACGTGCTTTTAGGAGGGCAGTTCAGTGAACTATGTTTTCAATTTCAGGAATTTGATTTAGGGTGCTCCTTTTTGTATTTATGGCCTCAGCTTAGCAGCTAAGTGCATGGACTATACACTTGGGAGGTTCGTTTTAGCCTCCAATTAGGGAAACTGGTGCCTCAGCTGAGGCAGTCAGCTTTGCAGACCAAGACTGCATATTTGCCAAGCGGGTTTGCAGACCAAGCCTTAAAATTAGTGCTCTGAAACTCATATTAGCTTTTGGTGAAACTTTATACTGAAAGCGAGACCTCAAGCCCATTAGAGAGATTAGAAAGACCAGATTTATAACTTGCCCTACTGCCTGAGAAATGTTTCAGGATGCAAAATAAAATGGGAATTTGCAGACACAGGTTTTTCTGTAGATACTTAAATGAGACTAATCCCTCTTTTCATACAAAGTTGTGCACCTATGCACATTGTTATCTGACCAACACAGCTGTAAATTTGGGGTATTGTATTTTCAGAGGACTGCAGAGTCAGTACATTTGTTTACTGTATAAAGTATGTATAAAAGATGTAGGCAAAGAAAAAAAAAGCAGAAGAGGTTCCCTCATTTTTCCTATGTTTATATAATTGTTTCCTTATGCACTTGCAAACAAATGTTTTTAGTCCTTTTTAAGCAACTTGCAAATTATGAGTGAGCTGTCACCTCTTGTGTGAAGGACAAAGATTTATGAATTCTTATAACATATGCGTTGTTTTCCTTAATTCACTTATTTACATTGTTCAGTATGTTTATTATGTGCACTATTTTAACTAATTGTGTGTTCATGGCACAATCAGAGACTCCGTCATGGAATAAATATGTTGAGTAAGTATCCTTTCTGGTTTACAGCTGCCCTGTCCTTATCTCCTCCTTCCTCTTCCATTTGTTACATTCTTTTCATCTTGTTTGCTTTTGTCTAATTTCTTTCCAGTAATACTGACCATAGTATCTGTGCTGACAAAATGTGTTTTCCAGGTGTTTGTTGCCTGTGAAACCTCCCTTAGTAAGTAAACTAACAATTTTTAGTCTACCAAGCTCATACCTACTGCTAAATGCACCTGCTATGCTACATCTGAATGAAATCACATATGAGGAGAACTCCATTTGAAACTGGCCAGCCTTCCACAGTTCCCATGCAAGAGATTTGATGGTTGGGCACATTAGAATAGGCTGATGGAGTTTAAGCTGAATTATTTCAGAAAACACTTCCTGGACATACTTAGTGCTGTCCTTAAACTGAAACTTATTGGAAGCAAAAGTTTCTTTCGGACTGAGTGCATCATGAGAAGTGTTCCCCTGGAATCGTTGGTAGGCATACTTTATGAGCAAGCATAAAATTGTCTGGGAACACTTTTATGAGGTTCCTGTCTTTTTAGCTTGTCAAACCTTCAAAAAAAAATAGCAAAGATATCACTTGAAGGTTTTTTGGTTGGATTTTTTTTTTTTTCCTTAAATTAATTTAAAAAGAGGCTAATGGCCTTCAGGAAGCCCCTTTCATTTCTTTAAGTTGCTTTAAAATATTCTTCTTAGAAACAGATACCAGATGCACAAGCTAATCAACCTACAGTGCATTAAACAATTATTTTGGCTCATTGAACCAATCAGAACACACTTTTTATTTTTGACTGACATATGATAAACACAGCCATCTGCTGCTCCATAGCCTGGTGTTTGGCCTACTCAAGGCTGTAAGGAAAGACAATAAAATGCCCTTATTTTAGGTTTCATAAAATCATGCAGGGCACATCTTCTAGGCCATAAATTACTAATTATAGACAGCACTGAACCAAATATTTCCTTTGATCACAATAACATCCTAATCCCAGGTTGTTTCATGTATTCTGTATAGTCTAGTACCCCCGAGTACATCTGTGACTTTCCTTTTCCCCTGACGTTGTCCTTTTCCTACTGAAAACTGTCAGACAGTACCATAGCCATGATGTATTCAGCTGAAACATGGACAACTCATCCATGTGAGTCAAAATTTGGTCAGTGGGTCTACAGCTGGGAATTTGAACATTCTGGAGGAAAATATCAAAGTGCTTGTTGTATCTTCCGTAAGCAGGAAAATGTGGATGATGTTATCAGTGTGCCAAGCAGGGCATGCAAGAAACGTAGAGCAGAAGTGCAAATGGGCTCATGCAGCATGGAGTAAATCTTCCATGTCTCCTCTTCTCCTGTGTGCCTTCATACCTCTCAGCTTTTCCTCCTCAAATGCATAGAATGAAATCCAAGGCAAGTACTTTTGAGGAGCAAAATAACGCAAGGAACTGTAATTGAAATTGATCAATATTGGATTTGGAAAAGACACATTAAATCTGTTTTGTTCTGCTGTTCCAGAGACTCACAGGGGATACAAGACTAACCTCGTGCAAATAATGGTCCTTTAAAATATTTTCCTTACCATTTTGGAAAAAGAAATCAATTCGACTTCCTTCCACTAAAAATTTTTTAAAAATCCTGACTCCTGTTGTTAAAGAAGCTGTTCAGTTGCTGGAGGACTTTGCCCCATCCATTTAGAATTAGATGATGATTATACAATCAATTAAACCATCTGACATGCTGAATAAATACAAGTGCTTTATCATTTTAATGAGCTTATGTACCGTTAAGTATTTTTTTTAGTTCTTTGCATGTGTTTTCTGCATGTATTACTGAATACACATGCTTAAAGAGACTATCACATGGGTGACCTATATTTGAAATACCAGAGCAAAACTAAATAGGAGCCATGAAAAGTCGGATACAAGATAATGCTTAGGTGTATGGTCAAAGAGGAGATGTAAGAAACATTTAATGCCTACTGTTGCACAAAAACTGTCCTGCTAATCTCCATTTTAAGATGAAGCATACCGAGCTTTTATAACATGTGTAACTAGCTCTACTGTGTGACATGATGGCAGGAGGGCATGAGATTTGCCACTATCTGTCTGTATGCCCAGTTGCAGATCAGCAGAATACAGCTAAGAGAAAACCTTTCCTTTTTATACATAATGAAGTTGTTCTTTATATTACCACCTTTAATTGCTTACACCTGTTTTTTTACTAAACAGAAGTCCCAACTGTTATAATTTTTTGTGTGTGATGGCATGATTATAGCTACTGATGTTTAGGGACTGAAGAGAAAACTCAAGCCAGTGTTTCCAGTAAAAGCCTCTAACATCATGACTTACCAGATTTGTGTTTTATGGGATTTTAGGTGTTTGGGGGTTTTTTAATAGGCTTTGGTATCATCTGCATCTTCATTTGGAGAAAAGGGGTAGGGAATGCCATTAGTGGATACTAAACTTTTATTATTTTTATTAAGATATGGCCTAGAATACCTAGTCCCACTGGGCTAGGTGTGTCAGGTAGAAACATTAAAAAAGAGGTGTTGTATGCCCTGAAGTATGTCTCTAATGGTAGGTAGAGCCCTGGGTGAATGTTATAAGTCAGATACATTACTGTCCTCCACAGAGAATTTGCTAAATTTTATTACAGGTACCATCTTTATTACGAAAGGTAAGATGTATGTTCTAACCAAGTTCATCACAGTCAAGAGGCTGTTGGTAACAAACAATTTATCTTATTATGGGAAAAAACCACCCTTGTGTCTTTTACTGTCAAGCAGGTCAAAATTACTAGATATAGTATTAGGGTGGGAGTTGTTTACTCTTTTTCAGTGAGGGCAGTCTGTTGTTTAATTCTGAGGGCTGGTGTGATTTACCATGGATAGTGAAACACAAGGGAAGTTGCAGGAAGAATACTTTTTTTGGCTAATGAAACCAAGTGGTGACATTTTTTAACCTACTGCCCTTCAAAATGTCCTGGGCAGGAAGAGATGAGAGGTATGAATGGAACAACCACCCTCATTCAAATTAGAGAAACAACAAGGAATGTGGCATAATCCATTCCTCTTTCACTGGTGATGGCAGACAGAGCTTCAAAAGTCCCATAGCACAGCTTAGCAGCGTAGTATCCATGAGTGAGTATTCATCCAGGTACACCCTCTGGTGAAAATTATCTTCATCCCGCGGCTGTCGTGAGCACTTTCCCATTTCTTACGTGTTCCTTGGTCCACACGTGAAGCTGCTCATGCACAGCCCAGTGCTGCAGCCGTGACTCACATGAGCAGCCCCAACGATTTGGGCAGGAGTGTCTCGTGTGAGTAGGACTGGGTTGAGTGTGCCTCTGCCGTTGCTGCCGTCTACTGCTTATAATGCTCTTGCTTATCTCGGCCACTTTATTCCCCAGGTACACTTTCACTGGCATTTACACTTTTGAGTCATTGATAAAAATATTGGCAAGAGGATTTTGCATGACAGAATTCACCTTCCTTCGAGATCCATGGAACTGGCTGGATTTCAGTGTTATTGTTATGGCGTAAGTAGCACTCCCTTATATTTTTCAAGACAGCGATAAGCAATAGAACTTTTTAAAAAATTGGCTGTTCTCTTTTTTTCCCACTCAAGTTGTACTGAAAATGAGAAAATGCTGAAGTGTATTAGGATGGAGGGTTTTTTTCCTGAGTGGTTTCTGAGGAAGAAGTCAGAGGGATTCTCAATTCTGTTCTCTCAATTCACTAGACTATTTTGGAGAAATTATCTACTCTCTCTGTGCTCCACAGAGAGAGCTGTTTGTAAAATATCTGTAATAATACTTTAATACTTGCCTATCTAATGTAGTTTTGGGAAGCTTCAGACCCCTGTATAGAAAGTGTTATAAGTGTGACTGAATACCCTTGTATTTAAATCCCTGTTTATACTCTATCTATCCATAACACCACCAAAGCTGTTTTTGCATTCTTAACTTCACAAACCTTCTTCGCCCTGAAAGTAATTACTATTTTACTACAATAGAGAATTAAATTAAAGGCCTCTGAAACTTGTTATATAGCTTGGGAATAGAAACTTTTCCCCCAATATGATATTCCCCTTCAGCTGCATACTTCTACCTAGATTATTAGAGTTCACTCAGGACACGTGGGGTTCTGGTGCGTTGAAGGAGCTGATGGATTTGTGGCATCTAGACAGCTAAAAATACATGGGGGTAGGGGAACAGTCAGCCAACGCTCGCAGCGGACACAGGGTCAGCCCAAGCTGTGGCCAAAGGCAGATGTCTGACACCATCGGTATCTGCAGCTGAGCTAGAAATCCAGATTTTTCTTCACAGTCAAAGAGGAGAGAAAAGCACGCAAAGAGCACATGTCATCTTGAAGTGGAAGCTAGTAGAGATGCCCTGAAAGGCCCCATTTCTTAATCGTAGAAGGATTTCAGCTGATCTCCCTGTATTTTCTGCTTAATGAGACCTATATTCTGTTCTGGTTTTAGTTTAGTTCTCATTGCCATCTTTAAACCTCATAATTCACAGCGTTATGTGAGATGCAAGCCTGTTAGCACTGACATTTGAGCTGAACTCCTGGGCCTGTGATATTTGAATGGAACCAAAGCTGGGAAAAAATATTCAACCAAACTTAGTTCAAACACCAATGAGGGCCACTGCAGTTGATAGCACAACTCTGGTAGGGTGCAGAGATCAGGGCCAATATCCAAGGAGCATCTGGACGATGCTCTTAGTTGTATGGTTTGGTTTTAGGTAGTCCTGCAAGGAGCAGAGATTTGGACTTGATGATCCTTGTGGATGCCTTCCAACTTGAGATTTGATGTTTCTATGATTCTGTGATCCTCAGCAGCATTTAGCAGAACAGCATGAAGATGTGTAAAACCTACGTGGACTTCATCCGGAAGACTCCCATTTATTTTAGTAGGCTTTGGATCAAAGCCAGCCCTAGGCCAGATCCTGGTATCTGTTACTGCATTCCTATGGATTTGGCTGAACTGACATCTGGCCGTCGTGATAAGCTTTTTTAAAAAAATGCAACGCAGATGGGGAGGAGCTTTTAGAGGTCAGCACATATTAGGTATTTTTCTCAGATAAACTTTTCCTCAAGTGGTGCTAAGTGCAATTCTCCTGCAACATTTAGAGGCAGGACAGAACGACAAGCGTCACCCGCCTGCTCTCCTGTCCATCAGGCAGGTGGTAAAAGCAGGGTACGAGAGTTCATCTCTTTGTGACTTACGACACGAGTTTATTTGCAGGTCTCTGAATTCAGCACAACATGGAGAGTTTCTGTGCATGGGTTCCCTCTATTCTACAAGGAAGGAGGTTTTTGAGAGTGAGGCAGAAAGGAGCAGAGAAAAGGGCAAGAGGACTCACAGCCTTGGCAATGCATCTGCTCCACCTCATCTTCTCAGCTCAGGCGGAGGTTGGGGCATCACCCCCGGCTCTGAAGAACTCCTCTGGTTCTCATCTCATTTACTGGCACTGAAACGCAAGTCTGAACAGTCAGGTCTGGATATCCCTTAAAGTCTGTCCACATCATCTCTGGGTGTTTTGGGCTTAGGGAGCTGGAAAGATGTGAAGGTTTGCACAGACCTTGAGGTGCAATTCCCTCCCTGCTGGTAGGAACCAGGATTTGGTGCCCAGAGGTTGTGGGCTTACACGTCTTTTTTCTTTTCTACTTCTAGACTTGAATGGCCACTCAGTGCTCCAGCCCAAGGATTCATGAAAACTTCCTTAAGGCTTATTTAATGAGAAGCTTGGGTGTCTGTGCTTTCTTTCCTAGTTACATTTCAATTTTCTTTCCGAGTGGTATTTCATCTCTTAGTTAGAAGATCCTTAAAAGAGGGGGGCCAGCAACTGTGAAAAATCAAGCTTCTAAACATCAAATTATAGCAGTGGCTGTGCTCTTCAGAACTGGCACCCGTTCCTATTGTTTCTTACTTTAAGGCATATTATACTAACAATTTTTTAAATAGGAAAAAAAAAGTATTGGAATTCTGGAAGACAAAAGAAATAGAAAAGTGTTTTATTGAGTCTATAGGCAGCAGTGAGAGAGTTAAAAGTGAACTGCAATATGATCTTCATATGTACAATGAAACCTCCTTCCCAAGTATGCAAGCAGCAGATAGTACAGAGTGTTGGATAATGGACTCTGATATGATTTATCCTTCATATAAATCCAATTTGCAAGTAATTTAAAGTAAGATTGATCACGCAGGTAACCCTGGTGTTGTCTTTGCTTATAGCCAGCGTGATGCTAGAGGTATTTCTGTATCTGGAAACAAAGATGGCATGAGGGTTCAAAATAAGAGGGCCATGAGATTTAGATGAACTGAGGGTTTTGAGCTAATAGAAAATCTGATTCTTTCACTGATGGGTGTTACAATGGAAAGACCATCCCTTGCTTTAGAGTTATTGCATAATATCTTCTTACGTCCTCTTTCGGGCAGAAACGGCACAGGCTGGGTCACAGAGAGTAGTTTTAAATAGCTCACTAGAGAGTAAGATGTGCCACAGGTCTCCAGGGCTTTCCTCCCACCCTGTGCCAGCAGACACAGCCATGGCTTGGGACCCTCTGTGGGGCCATGGATGGGTTCTGGGGAACTTCTGAAACTGCCCCTGTTTCGATCAGTCTTTCCCAGACAAGCGAGTACTTTCCAGGACAGGCAAGGGAGAGGCAGCTCTAACTCAGGGTTGGAAAGTGCCCTGCCAAAAGCTTAAACACAATAAGCAATTCCCTGGCTAGCAGGAAAATTCCGGATGGGAATTCCAGTTGCTTCTCGCTCCCCAATAGGGATGAACCAGTCTGCTGCAATTTCACCCAAGAAACAGCCAAAATAAATCTTAATTAAAGATTGTGAACAAGCAGCAGCAGGATTTGTTTCATATGCTTGTTCACATATTAGTAATGTGTTTTTACAAATCTCTGGTCAGCAAAAGCATATGCCCATGCTATTGCTTCTCCCAAAATCATTTTTTTTCTACACTTGCATGCTGCAGAATAGTTTGGGAGAGAAGCACTGGGTAAACCTGGGGAGGAAACAGGTAAATCTTTGCCCAGACTCCCCTATGAGATTATGAAGAGGAGAAGCAATATTGCTTTTCCAGGCTATAATCTGGATTAGTAGATATGGAGAGGATGCTTTGTCCCCCCCAGAGGCCTTTGCACAAAGCCCACTTAAGCAGGCTTTGTAAAATAACCAGGTGAGTTTTTTCCTTAACGTGTAAAAACAAATACCTCAAAGAAGTAGAATATGTTAATGAAATTTAATAGAAGTTTAATAGTGAAATTAAAGGGTCCAAGAGCTCTTTTGTTCAGAAGAAACAGTGGTGACTATGCTTTTACTGTATACCGACTTGGAGGAAGTAATTTTGTACAACACTGATAAAGCCAAACTCATTCCATAACTGACCTTCCTGGGAGCATTTAGCTCAGATGTGGCATGGGTCTCCATGATGACCAAAATAGGCATGTCAGTGAAGAGCTGGGATTGGTATTTTAATCCTAAATAGTTTTTAGTAGGATTGCAATTATATTCATTCAAAATCCATCTTCCTGCAGCCAAAGGGAATGGATTTGATGTTCAAAACAAAATAAAATGTTAAGCATCCCTTGAAACCAACATCTGCTTTACCACGGAGTACAGCATCTTAGAATAAATAACCCAGTAGAAACATTTGCGCTGATATTTTCCAATGTTGTCCTATATGTAGTTTACAGAAGCTATTATGTGAAAATTACTTGGGTATTTGAAGCTTTTATTTTTTTTAAGAGCAGCAAAGTAACTCTTAATGTTTCCTATAATGTGAAGAATTTTTTGTTAAACTACATGATGGTAAAATCTGTAAAGTATTTATTGCTGAACAGCACGATAACAAAGTTCACCCAGTAGTTTTATAAATTGATGCCTATTAGATAAGTTGAATAGTTCAAGAAACATTTGAAATAATGTGTACTATGAAAAACCTGGGACAAATGGCATCAAAGAACAGCTTGAAAAGTGGATGCACCTCTCATTCGGCTGCGTTCGCTCCCGTTGTGTATGAATGCATTCTTCATTCAGACAAGTCTCATACTCTATTGTATAATTCCAAATAACTGTGACTTAATTCTACAGGTATGTAGGAGAATTTGTGAATGTAGGCAGTGTTTCACCTCTTCGGACTTTCAGGGTTTTGAGAGCTTTAAAAACTATTTCAGTAATCCCAGGTAAGAAGCCCTGATCCTTACGTTTTGGCTCTCAGCTACAAGTGATTCTTTCTCTGTCTCTCTTTGTCCCTTTGACTGTTGTTTTTTTGCTGGTGTTTTGTCATTGTCTGTGTGTGACTTTCCCTTGTTACAGATACATAACTGAATTTGTGGACCTGGGCAATGTCTCAGCCTTACGAACGTTCAGAGTACTGCGGGCGCTGAAAACAATCTCAGTCATTTCAGGTGAAAATCAGGTTAAACACTCCGGCTGCAGTTAAAGCCTACATGCCATTTCCAGTAGTAAACACAGTAATTACAAATGACTTAACCATAGATATTGTTCAGGAAATGGAGGAATGTAGGGAATGTGACCTGTCAATAGAATACATTTTTCATATGTTTTTCCAATACTGTTTTTGTGGGCAGAAGGAATTAGAGTGCCTCCAAAATTACAGACCTCACTAAGACGAGTGCTGCTGTAAGAACGGCGGTATGCGGTGGCTCGTGAATCACATACATAAAGTACTCATTCATGAACCATAGGAAAATGGCAATGAAACTGTTTTAAAGTCTTCGGATATTGATTTTTAAAAATGGAAGTTTAATGACCTCAAAATGCATATTCGTGTTTAAGAGCGCATCGATAGAGGAATCTAAATCTGTGCTATGAGCTGAGGTTTCAAGACTGCAGGCATAGATAGCCTAATTTGTCATGGTGTTTATCCATTTGCATGTGATAGAAACACTGTTTAAATTTCGGACCCTGAAGAGATCAGAAAACGTTTCATCGTTGATTTTGGTAGGTTCAGCATTTCATCAACTCACATCTTCTCACATTTTCAAGGATATGATTCCCCCCCCCAAAAAAAAAAATTACTACAGATCTGGTAATGAAAGAAGCTCTTTTTTTCATAGCTTTTTATCTAATCTATTACTATTTCTTAAAATAATGAATAATATTTACTATTAAGTAATTTATACAGAGATGAGTCCACCAAGGACTAACCATATGAGAATACTTTCTTGCCAAGCATTATCTATGGACAGGTCTCATTCAGCCTCAGTGTTTAACATCGCCAACCTGCATGACAAGGTAGAGAAGATAGCAAAACCCATGCATGGTAGATCCTTTCGGTGATAATCCTGAACAGATGTTGGCAATTACATGTCAAAAATATTCAAAACATCGAGACAACTGCTCAGATTCTCACGCACAGCTCTTTAAGGTTAGAAAGGCTTTTCCACCCATTATATTATGCACATCTACACTGTAATAGAAATCTGATCAAATTCTGTGGTGTAAACTTATAGGGACGTGTATTACAACTATCACTAGCACTCACATGGAGTATAAGCTAGAAATGGGAATTCTGGAATTGGGGTGTTAAGAAAACATATATATCTGAGTCTAGGGCTTACTCCCTCTCTCCAACATTAAAGTAATGAAAGTCAGTGGAATTACGGAAAGAGCAAGGTACTTTTCGTTGAAAGTGTATGTCAAAATATAGCTTTTAAAGAATACTTTAAGATGATAATTCATTAGGTCTGGTATTACCTGAAATCAGTTCCCGTCAGGTTTTGGTTTTAAGTTTAAAAAGAATAATCTATTAGCAGAGAGGGTTTTTTTTAAGTTTTCTCTAATTGGATTTCCACTGAGAAAGGATTTTTTTTTTCCTTGGGAAGCAGAAAGTTGAGCACGGTTTGACAGATCATGTGGGATAGTAGTGGCTAATCAGAAAGAAAACTGGAATTTCCTAGTTTCCTTTGCCAGCAATTTGAAGACTAACTTGGAGGGACAGTCATCTCCAGGGGACACCTTTCACTTTCCATCTTGTCTCAAGCTTGAGCCTCTTCAGAGCAGAGCCTGTCAATTTTGCTGCGTTATATATATAACAATTTTCTGCTGCCCTATATCAGGGTTAGAGCTAGAGCTTGTTTTACATCAAATGATAAATTTTGGCTGGGTTTTTAGTGGAAAAAAAGGAGTACTGAGATTCAGAAGAACTTTACTTAAAAATATATCAAAGCCCTTCAGTGACATTAAACACCGAGTTGTTCCATTTGTTGGTTAAGAGAAAAAGAAAAAAAGATGAAGAGTCTTATTTATTAGAGTAATACATAATAACTCACATTCTCTTTTTTTCTTTCTGACTGACTATTTGATTAGGTTTTTGATAACTGCATTTTTAGGTACTAGTAACTAAATTATTTGCTGACATAACTGCATGAAGATATGCTAATAGAATCTCTGGCCTTAGATTTTATTGTCAAGATTACCTGTGCCCTGAGTATGTTTAAATTACACATGTGGAGGGTTACAAATTACCAGGGAACACCTAGCTGCCTGTAAAGCACAGCTAAGGTTTCTTTTTAATGTTAGCAGATAATTTCAGAGGAGGTGGTTCATTTCTCAGTTAGGCAAGTATATTTTAGAAGAAATATTGGGCGTGATGCTGTGGTTTATTTGGAGATCAGTCTGAGTTTTTAATGACAACACAGGCTTATGCTGAGATGAAATATTTTTCCCCAATAGGCTTAAAAATGAAAAGATGATGAACACTAATATCTTCCACGAGATTTTGGGGTTCAGCTGCTAGAGAGAGAAGGCAGTCGTCATTTTTGCTTCCTCTTTTACATCTTAGGTGAAGAACACTGAGAGGTATTCTCCTTTGCAAATATCTAAGCTTTTCCTCAATAAAATTGATCACACTTTTCCATCAGGTAGTTATATTTGCACAAACATACTTGGCCTCAGCATGCTCAGTGAAATTGCTTACCGAAAGTAACGGGCCAAGTCCTCCGTGGTGTAAGGCTTCTGTCCAGCAAAGCACTTAGAGGCTGGTTTTCAAAGGCATTCTGCTTCACTTGAAATCAATGAGTTTCACTATTGACTCCAGAGGGAGTCAGTAAAGCTAACAATTAGTGCTTTTAAAAATCTCACCTACCTTCAATGCCTGGCTCTAAGTGCGCAAGCAGGCACAGGGACGTTTAGGGGACAGGGACTCGCAGGGCTCCAGAAGATCTCCTAAACTCCCAGAGTCCATTCCCCTGGCCTAAGGCTGCATTCAGTACAGCTCAGGCTTGGCACGATATTTATTGCCTGACTTGTTCTAACAATCCTTCAAAGGTGGAGGTCTCACACCATCTTCCCAAGAAGTCTGTTCCAGCACCTCATTGCTTTCACCATTAGAAGATTTTTCCCGGGGAAGATGGGTTCAGATCCACATTCAGCAACACAAATATTAGCATCTACCAGCAAGCCCTGTACTTCCTGCTCACTGGAGCTCTGGGGCTCACTTTGGTTGCCACTATGCTGGTATCTCCTGCTCCCCAGGACCACGGATCACCTGCAGGTCCTGTCTCTGAATCCAGACCCCCATCCAGCCTCGCTCTTTCTTGGTGCATTACCAGCTCTTTATTTTTAACTCGACAGCCAGTGTGTAGGACATCAGGTCAGTGCCTTACCCTCTGTGGCAGCCCTTAACATGCCAGAGGACCTTTATGGATCTCCTCAATTTTCCCTTTTTTGTGCTAAGCACACCCATTTCTTTTTGTTTTCCAGTTGCCCGTGATATCAAGAGAAAGCAAGCTTTGTACAGTAGCTGCATATCTGTCTATCTATACTCATTAAAAGAAAAAAGTATTTAATTTCTTCAAATAACACCTTATATTCAGGTGCTTAGAAATAGGTAACATTTTCTCTATGAGAGCATAAAACCTTCAACTCTCAGTGATTTTCTGTATTAATTAGCGTCTTGCACATTGCCATGGCAACTGGATTCGTTCGTTTTCAATCTAGATGGGAACCGTGGTCAGCAACAGAACAATCCACTGAAGTCACTCATTTGTCTCCCATTACCAGCGTATCCAAGGCCCAGTGTGCTCAATAGGAACCCTTCCCATGACAACAGAGGGTCTCGAATCATAGTTTATCTGCATGGAAATCACCAATGTTTTTGATGACTACTAATTGAGGTAATATTGAGATACACCCTTGTATGCCTCCCCATCAAAAGCCTGCAAAATACAGGCCATCGTCATCACCAGGATTTTGTAAAGTGCCTGTATCTAGAGAAGCTCCACTGCTCTTTCTGGAACAGGCGTGTACATCACGGACATCTCACATGAAATGACAGGATACCGGTGAAAGGTGACCTCATAGAAAATTGGGCCAAGGCACTTTGGGGCCTGATCCAGCTCCTGTTTAAGTTAGTGTGAGTCTAAAGGCTATAAATAGTGCTGTGAATGTTATCCAGTGCTTTACTGATAGCCAGAAAAGAGCTGGGAGCACAAGAATTAAGACTGTGTGGAGGACAGTGACCCTAGTTCCCTGCTTCAGTCTCAAGTCCTCCTGCAGAGAGATAAATGTCATCCTTCCAGTGGCTAAATCACTCAACTCAAGAAGTAACTATCCCAGAGGTGAAAAATACATGACATATTTGTGTTTTCCTTGGAGACTGGCCTGACAGTCACATTTCCATGCAAAGATGGTCTACAGGAATGCTGACAACCATTCTGGTTTGCCAACATGCTCTTAAACTCTATGCTGCCCCACGTCTCAGTGGCTAGTGACAAAATACGTTCATCAAGAATGAACTCTTCTCTCCCTATATGCACATGGCTCATGCAGACATTTACAGGACACGTGCATATCCTCAGGAGAAGGATTAGGCTAGGTGAGGACAATCATGGTGCAAGTCACACTCTCTTTTTTTCGTTTTTGCTTTTTTCTCCCTGCTTGTTTCCAGACTGTGCATGATAGTGCCTAATGTTCTGTAGGTGATTGCCAACATCTGGTATGGATGTCATACTGAATTACGCTAATACTTTCTCACATCTTGTAGAAGGAATGGATGGTTTTGTGGGATCTTGCCATTTCTCATTGTTTGGTGTTGCTTGCATTTTCTATGGTTTCTGATTTGCATTTGAAAGCTGATTATTTGATTAACCTCTGAATGTGGTAATTTCTACCTGCGTTAACAGGAATGTTTGGGCCAAATCCTTCTTGCTTTCTGCAGATGTCAGGCTGCCTGTACAGCCCTCATTCCACTGATTTTGGATCTCATGGCATTTTTCATGTCATGCAAGCAGGATTTGGCCCAGAATTGTGGAAAGAATTCAGTGATTCAGGAAAAGCCTGTATCGATTATTCCATAGGGAGTAATCTATAGACCCATTGTCATTAACGGGTGTAGATGTTACTCAGCTTTGGATCAGATCCTCAGTTTTTCTGTGCATGCCGCCTGGTTTGATGTTTGACTTGCAAGAATTAAGTAAATGCCTTTAATGCCCCATAAATAGTATCTTCTATTAAGCTATATTGCAGTGCTCTCATTGGCACTATTTCAAAGGAGGATTATTTATCTAGAAGATTTAACAGTGCTCTAAATTTGAATACATCAAGCATTGCATTTACAAAACATGGGATTGATTCAGAGAAATACAGGGCACCTGCAAGAAGTTCTGGGTGTCCTTATTTCCCCTCAACCCTTCCATTTATGAGGCACAAGAAGTTTAAACGAATGGTGATTTAAACACTTTGCTTAGCAGTGAGTTGTGCCAAGCAACTTAACGGATGCTACTTCATTTTTTTGGGCAAATTTTGTTTTTAACGGGTGTGAAAAAACAGCTAGACTGTAAGTATACCACTCTCCAAATGGTTTTCCTGGAAAGTTTTAACAAAGGTCCAGGAGGCAGAGTACAAGTTATTTTTGAATGGTCTTTAATTAGAGCAATTGTATTACTAAAGCATTCTTTTCTTAAACTGTTCAGAAGCCTGTATGCTATTAAAACACAAAAAGGAAAAGAAAGTAAAGCAGAAAGCCCTCTCATAAAGAAATTATTTGATACCTGCAAGGAATGAACTTGTAAAACTAATAGTATAGGATTACTATTCTATTTAAAACCCCAGTAAGTAAACTGAGAAAAACATGTTTCATGAAATGACCTTGAAATCAACATTACTGGGGCCTGATTTTGAAAACAGATAGTCTTTACTGGTGATTAGGATTTTGTAGGTCTTGTTTCCTAATATTATCCCTATTCACGTTAGGACTCCCATTGTACTTGCCCATGTGAGTAAGATTAATTAGTGTACTTAGATGATACTAATACAGGCTCCAAGCTTGTATTTGTATTATGAGCAAATAAATATGCTGCAGGGATTTCACAGAGGGTACTGCAGTAAAAGAATTTGTGGTTTGGCTTTTTTCCCTTTCTTAAGACTCAGTTTGCATTTGGACTTCCCAAGTTTCACCAGTTTCAGTGAAGAAACATCCGTGCATTCAAAGGACAGGCAGTGAGGAGAATCATTGAAAACATTTCACAATATTAGATAAAATAAAAAAATATTCTAGTGCATTTGCAAATCATATTTCTTTTCCATACCTCACTACTTGTTTAAGACCTGGCTGTCTTAAAGGTCTTGTAGTCTTAACACTGGGTAAGGGTGAGAGCCCAGAAAGACCTTCAGAAGTGGGCTACAATTCAGGTCTAAAGTTCACCCAAGACTAGATTATCAGAAGAGCTATGCTTTTTATTTAGGCATCAGAATAGGTAGCCAAATCTACAGATGGACTTAAAAGTTCAAAGCAGGCCTTTTTTTAGGTACCTGAATAGAATTGACCTCATTTGTAAAATCTCTTTCTGGTGAGGAGTGCACATAGCATACAAATCCAGTGTTTGCCTCATGTTTGTACTACAATATTTTTTGCTCTATTTTTGAGTAGAGCAGGGAGCTGTCTAACCTTCTTTACCATGCCACAAACTAGCTTTAAAGAGACAAACAAAGAATTTAGTGGAGAAAGGGGACTACCCACACCTGATGGGTCAGTCCCTTTTGGTTAAATGGCCATTTTATAGTCATTAATATCATTCACAGGTTAATGTAATGGCAATACCTTATCCAGGAGTGGAATATTTTAGGCTGCTGGATACAGGGACTGCTGGACCTGTTGGCCATTCTAGCAGCTCATCCTCCTTTGGGAAACTATGATTTCCCCTTACTTTAACTGCAGGGTTTAAGCAAGACCAAAAACACATGTTGCCTTCCTGTGAGTCCTCAAGTACGTTTTCATATTATTTTAAATTATACAGCACTAGCTCAACCTTTGTGGCTGCCAAACTCTTGGGGTGGAATTCCAGGGAACTGAGATTTAATGTGTATGATCGTATTCAGTGAGCAAATCAATGTGCTTCTGAGTATTGCCCAGGAGAATTCCTCCTGTTTCCTCTTTGCATTTTCTTTGTTCCATTTAACTCAATTTCTCTTACTGCTGCCATACTGGTGACATTGATTATCAGAAGCACTGATTACTACTTATCAAGTACTAATTAAATATAAATAGGAAAGAAACAACAAAATTGCTACCATTGTGCAGGTGATATTAACGTCCAACTACAGCACACAAGTTTAGAAGAAGGGTCTTTTTTTGAAAAGAGTGGGGTTTGTCGTATTCATGTAATATTCAATCAGCTCAAATAGTGCTGATCGCCAGGAACATTTCAAAAGCAAGCAATATCTTTTGAGAAAACAGTATAATTATTTGTATCTGTGTATTTATAGAATAATAAACTGAAGCTAGCGTTACAGGATGAAATAACACAGGAGAAGCTAATTTGTGTGACCCAAGCCTTCGGTGTTTGTAATAAGATGATTTATCTATATTGGCAGCATATTACAAAATTATACACTTCGCCCAGGTACTGTTGGAGCCTCAGGTTGTTTTAGTCAAATAGTTTCCACTGAGTTTATTCGATTGCCCATATTATTTGGCTTATTTTTAATCCCAAATTCTTGTTGTCTTAAGCAAATGAACTGAAGGCAGAGGAATTATTCATATGAGGACAGTGAGCTGGATTTGGCACCAAAATATGTAAAATAATCAGGGAATAAATAACATTTTCATACCTCTTCATCTCTTTATGTGAGGGATAAAGTTATCAGAATCACCTGAGTGATTTAAAAGTAATTCACATTCTCAAAATTCAATGGGATTTAGGCTTTACAGCCTCTACTACCACTCCATGAAAATGTAAAAGACATTCTGTATTTTCTTTATCCATGAATATTTTTGTACCTCACTGTTCCTCCATTCAGTTCTTTCCCTCCATTTTAAAATCAGTGTTTGTGTAAGAGTAATACCAAGACTTTTGTCCAGACAAAAGTAGGCCAAACTAAACATTCATAGTGATCACTTGTCTCTCGTTTCTGCCGTCCAGTTACAAACATGTAGTGGAAACCCCTCCGATTTTCCTTTCCATGGAGATTTTCATAATGAAAAGTAGCTATCTGCAGACATGTTTCAGCCTCTCAGTCTATAAACTCTTGGCTTTTATCTCCCTAGGACTGAAGACCATTGTAGGGGCACTTATCCAGTCTGTTAAGAAACTTGCTGATGTGATGATCCTGACCGTTTTCTGCTTGAGTGTCTTTGCCCTCATAGGCCTCCAGCTCTTCATGGGCAACTTGCGACACAAGTGTGTCAGGGACTACACCAAGTTTAACTCCACCAATGGCACGCTGTACTTGGATGGTAGGATGTGGAACACCTCAGAGGAATTTCTTAGTGATCCAGGTAAGCTCTTTTTCATCCTGTTGTCTGGTGGTTTTTGGTTGGTTTGGT
Organism: Haliaeetus leucocephalus; assembly: GCF_000737465.1. Lineage (NCBI taxonomy): Eukaryota > Metazoa > Chordata > Aves > Accipitriformes > Accipitridae > Haliaeetus > Haliaeetus leucocephalus. The sequence continues at coordinate 24,000,438 of NW_010972436.1, read as the reverse complement.
TGGTTTTTTTTAAATTTTATTATATCGACCATAATCTGTGAATCAGCAAATGCAGCATTACCTGACTACTGGCTCTTCACGATGTTGATTTGGTTTTGAAAGTTCTAGATAGCTTTTTCTGATCTCTGTGGTGCCTTCACAGTTCATGCTGAAAGTATTTCTGGCGCTTTCCTATGATCCAGACTAAGGTCCTTGTTGTATCATTGATGCTTTTCACAGTTTTAGGGTGTCTCATGATATTTTTCTTAAAGCTCCCTTTCCTGGAATTAGGCAATCGCATAAAAATTTCAAGTCTTTGTGTGGGTCTGGTTTGCCCACTGTTTCTTTAAACAATTTATAGGTCTTGTATTTTCTAGCAGAACTTCAAAATTTGAATTAAGGGTCTTAAAAAATCAAAAAGTGAAGCAGAGCAATTCAGTATTTATTAATCTGAAAAATCCCAAGAGCATTTTTTTTTAAGGAAATCTTACGCTATTAGGGCCCTAACTCATTATCTGGGTTGGGCCATCTTGCAGTATCTGGTGCTCTGATGTTTATTATCAAAAGGCTTGTTTTCTAGGCCAAAGCAATTTTTAATACTCTACAGTCTGCTATACTTTGAATTACAATGAAATAGGTTCACTGAACTAATTTATTAACATTTAAAAAAAAATAAGCACTTCATGTAAATATACTTCAGAATGTAAACAAGTGGCCCAGCTGTTGCTGCTCTGAAACCCTCTGAGTCCCTGGAGGACCCACACCAACTGCAGTGGACATGGACTCACATCTAAAACAATTCAGTATAATGCTCTTGAGAGAAACAGCCAGACTGATGTGCATTGGCAGGAACTTATGACCGGTGACCTTTGGTATTTTATTTATTTTGAGGAGAAGAACGTGGACCCTACAGGCTTGTATCTCCAGCCATCTGCACTATAAAAACCCCGCACCTGACTTCTGGAAATTGCCTGGCTTGACCCAGGGCTCTGTTGAATGCCTGGCACAGGGTTGCCTCCAGCTCCTGCTGGCTCCTCAGCATCGTACACCTCTTCAGCCAGGCTATGTGGTCCAGGGATTGGCCCAAGGGCAGTCCCACCATTCCCCACAGGTGACTTCTGGCCTTTCTGCTCATCTCCTCTCCCTGCAGTCTGAGGAGCTGGAAGCAGTGGTGTTAGAAGGGTTTCACTCAAGGAATAAAAAGCTCAACGTCGGTGTCTTCAGTGTATGATGCGGTTGATGCAGCGTTAAGGAAGGGCAGCTCACGAAGCTCTGGCTGAATTAGGGTTGTGTTTGGGACTGACCCTGACTAGCGGGTTATGTGTCCTCTCAATGTCCCTGCATCAGAGCCTCTTGTCAGCTGAAAGGGGAAAGAGCTCTGTGCCACAGCTAAAAAACCACTGTGGGCCTGTGCTGGCTGGTGGTGGGCCTGCTGACATGTTTTCCCACCCACGGTCTCTGTGCTTCCAGCTTGGAGATGAGTGCTCACGGAGCTAGTAAAGAAATCTGTGCACCTGAGGTGGGTTACGGCACTTCGCGGCTCTTCCACCCCCAGATGTCTGACAGATGTGTGAGGTGCTGCTCTCCCCCTCTCATAGAGGCATTGAGGGATAAAATAGTGATGGCTGGAAGTATAAAGCCCTGCAATAAAGGTGAAGGGATGAAGCGGAGCTGTGAAGATAGTGTGGCTCTCTGGAAATGGAAGTAGGGTAAATGTGCTACTGGATAGTCTCTATAAAAATATAGTTAATGTCAGGGCCAGCTGCAGCATGGCTTTAAATGGGAGGAATTGTACAGCTGCTCCAGCATACCATGAGCAAGTTTATTTGTGTGGCCCTGATATGGGGAGGAGGGGAGACGCTCCCGTAAATCCATTTAATAAATCCAGCAATGGTTAATATGGTCATGAAAATATACTTGTGTCGCTACAGGAGATTTACCTATTACAAAGGTAATCAACTTGGTGAGATAATGGATTAAAGCAAGCTAAAGTTTGACCATGTGGTATTAATAGTAAGTAATAATAATATCAATGAATGTTTTCATGTTTTCAAAATATCTGAAAATAAAGACACGGTACATTATGTCAAACAGCCGTCAGTTATGGTGGATGGAGGAAAATGATTTAAATAGTTGAAGTGTTGAGTCAGTGCAGCAGGCCACTGAAGAACTAGAACAAAAGTAGATTTATAGGAAAAACGTACTGACTTCTGATGAAGAATAATGAAGTGTTCCTCGAAATGCTGGAGAAGGTGGTTTAGCTATTAGGCTAGGGAGAACAATATTAAGTAGGATTTTCATTTAATGTTGCGCTAAAGCAATTCAGAAATGGAAGGACTGGCTCATTTTGTAACTAGATGGGATAGTGCTTTATATTTCATTTTGCATAAGTATTACGGTGAAATGAAGTGATTGTTTAACAGAGTAGTACTGACCACAATTTAATAACAGTCCAAATTTCAAGTACTGCAGGGAATTAAGCAATACATACAGTTAGATTAAAGTGTAGGCAGGCAAAATTAGATAAAAAGAGGAATATATTAAGAAACAGAGTAGTGTCAGTGTTTATTCTGAAGAAGAACTAGAGAAGAAAATTGGCCAACATGTTGAGATAGTAGAGTTCACTCGAAGGGAGCACAGGCAATTACAAAAGCTCTTTGGAGACTTCAAAACCAATGAGGCTGAGTCACTTAGTTTGGAGCAGGGATACTAATCTAAAAAACAGAAACCTGAAGTACTGTCAGGGATTTATAAGAAAACTTCAAAAAAAAGAAAGGGGGTGGGGGATGTAAAGAAATAAAGGAGTGAAAAACACTCAAAAGCAAAATTGGAAAAATGAATTGTTAATTCTGTTCATCAGGACACCAAAATAGAGAATCAAAATGGGGTGATATGCAGTTCTCTTCTTGGAGAGCAAAAGTTTGCTTTGGATTCTTTGAGAGAGTTTTTAATGTTTTAAAGTACAGTGGGGAGCCTCTGAAATGGCATCAGCCTCCTCTTGTGCCTTTGAACCTTTTTTGCATGAATGGAAAAACAAAAACGAATGAAACCCCTTAAAAGGGTAAAACAGTGAAGAATTGCCTGGTGCTGCAGAGGAAATAGCTGAGAGACTTAGTCATGATGTGCAAAGAAAGATAAGAACTCAGTTTTCAGTCTTTCCGTGCCCTTTTTAGCTTGAGATAATTGTGTGCCACAGGCACTTCATACAGTACAGGAGACATTTTGGGTTTGTAGAAGGCCTCGGATAGCTTCAGCTCTACTTTTTTATTCCAAACTGACTTGGTATCTGGACTAAATTCTATCCTTTTTCCTTAGCTCCTTTCAGCCCCCAGGTAGGACATATTTTCTCATCTGTCTCTCAATCCTCTTGTTTTCATTTTATAGATGGGGGGAAAAAGTCAGTTTATAAACTTTGCATCATCATTGGCTTAACCACCGTTATGTGGTAACGTTTAATTTTTGGTTGATCCTTGAGGAAACAACCACAATGCCCCCAGGGTCTAGGAACTCCTCCTTCCTACACACTGAAGACCCACTCATACTTTCCTGCTCTACCACTGTGGTCACCACAACTATCTTGACAGATGGTGCAGGTGCTGCCTGGCCCCTCTGCTACCCCTGTTCCTGCCTCCACGACCAGTAAAGGCAGTGTATCAGCACTGGTAGTGGTGGTGGCAGGAACTGTGGTGGCAGAAGAAAAATCTTTTTTTCAAAAAAAAAAAAAAAAAAAAATTTGGTCCATTTCTGTGCATGATAGATCCATAAGCAGGCATCCCCCACCACCTCCCCTTTCAGGCCTTTGGTTGTTACTTAAACTTTCTTGCATTAACTTCTAAGTTCTACATTGCAAGGTTGCTGGTGGTGTTGAGAATTGTTGCGTTCTCTCCTCCCCTTGTGCACCTGCCATGAGACAATCCTACAAACTAAATCCCATAAGGAGCAAGGATTTCCTACCTATCCACCCAACACTTAGCTTGTTCTTTCCATCATTTCACTGGGTCATGCAGCTGTAGGAAATGCCAGGTAACTTGGGAAGCAAGGGACAGAGCCCTTAAGCATGGGGATTCAGTGGGAAAATACACACTGAGCAATCTCTGCCATTTAGCTTCACTAATCACTAAGTCCTAGCATACAAAAGCGATGATGAAAATTCCTGATCAGACTGTCAAGAAGGGGACTTTCTTGGCATTGTCATTAAAAGCTTAATTCTGTGAAAGAAACTTCATCTAAGCTGCTGGACGTGCCTCTGTTTTCTCAGCTTTGTTACTGGGCACAGCGGTTGTGGTAAGGTGAGATACCTGCTTAGTCTCGCCTCAACTCACAGCGGAGATGCAGGTCTAAAATCTGCCTTTTGGTGGGCACATCTATCTCATGATGAACAGGAGGATTCTTCTATTCTTTCCACCAATTTAAATGACTCTAGGTCATCGCAATTTACAAACCAACTTCTAAGAAGGCAGCTTATCAGAAAAGTTATTCCACTTTCGTTTTGCCTCCAATGAGTAATGCTTACCACTGCAAACCTAGGAAGGGGAATAAGGAAGAGTAAGGCAGAAGCTGCTCATCAGGTCTCCCAGACTCCTCCATAGGACCATCCTTTGCCTGTATGAATGGAGTGTGGGATGGGTGACCATTGAGTATTAGGTAGAATAAGGCTAAAAAATTCTTGATGTCAAGTGCCAATGGTAAAGTTAAAATGGAGGCACAGTTCATTCATCTGGGAAAACAACGACTACTGGTAAGTAACTATTTTCCTACCTGCAATTCTAGACTCGGTAAGGGACTGCAATCAATAAGCCCAAGGAGGATTATTTTTAGACATTAATAATAACAAACCTGGGAATCTGAAGTTGTAGATGCAGCAGTGCTCATATATAAAAATGAAATCAAGACAAAAAAAGTGGAAAATAGTGATAGTTTACATCCACAGCATTATGAAAATTATGTGATCAATATATCAATAGCAAAGTCATTGAGCTGTCAGTTATCTTTAGGAGAGCTAATAGTTTAGAAATACCAGCTGATTGAAGATCTGCAAGCTTAATTCCAATACTTGTAAAGATTTCTAGGAAAGCAGCTGCAAATAGCATGCTTGAAAGCCTGTCTTAGGCTGTGGTGTTTAAATTAAAGATGTATTTGATGAAGTGAAGCTTTATGAATGTGTGAGTTAGAGTGGATGTCAGATATGTCACTGGCTTAGAGAGAGAAAAGATGTAACAATGGACTGGGTGTAGTTGATTCATATGGCTGATGATTGTAGAATCTTTAATGTCATTTATGTATTCCATTACTAAAATGGATTATTGACTAGTCAGTAAGTAGTAAGTAGAAATCTAAGTTTAAATAGTGTGTTCTTTTGTAGAGCAGGGCTCAATGTAAGTGCTGAATGCATAAGAAAAAACACTTCAGAAAAAAAAACCTTAAAAATTAGTAAAATTATTATAAAATAGTTTTGAAATGATAGTCTCAAACCCCAGTATTTTCTTTTTCTTTAAACTAAATACCCTACTTAAGACACTCTGAAAAGGTCTTGTTTCAAAGTATTCTATATATATTTTCTCTCAAAATCAGTATCTTGTAAAGTAAAATAAACCCCTGTAATTTCCTTAGATAATCTTGTCCAAGCTATTGAAATAAAAAAGTTTAAAAATAAAATAAAAGAAGGTTTAAGCTTTATTAACCTTTTACTGGGGAGGAATCAACTGCTATTTTTATAGCTTAAAAGAAGACTTTTCAGGGTTGTTATTTTTTTTTCTTCCAGACTAGTTTCTGGCATTCATTTTGTGGCAGTGATTTTTCTCTTCTTCTGAAGTCAAACTGTGCAGTTACCAAAGGTCGGGGGGGGGGGGGCGGGAAAAAGCTTTAATTAGAAAGAAAAAATCCAGATAAAGAGAAATGTAATCTCTGTTTTGTCATCTCCAGTTAGACCTGCAAGACTTATGGTTGCTTCAGGTTCTATATTTAGAAAGATGTATAAAATACATCAAGTTTAGGTCCTTATTTTAGGTACCTAGTCTTTGCGGGTCCCGATTGCATCCAACAAAGTGATAGGAGTGATTTGGAGAAGGAACTTTCTGAGATGGCCTCTGGAGGAGTCTGCTTCATTTTCTATCCCTTAATCATACTAGGCAGCCTAGGGAGATGATCCAACTAAACCAGCCGTGTTAGATGCCTAAGGTTGAGGAACATGACCACTCTGCATAGATGACCTTTGGTTGCAGAGCAACTTGCTGAACATTGATGTGATTCCCATCCAAATCATGGTCTTCTTGGGTACTTGAGAAGGGATGACAGGCTTGTGGGAAGCAGCTGGTCTTGCCCATGGTGTGAATGAACCAGTCTGGCTGCTCGGAGCTGATAAACTAGGAGCAGTCCCAGACCAATGTGAAATAATTCTAGAGACTTTCCACATCCTCCTCTTTGATGTCCTAGGTGTAATGCACTGTGGAAATAAACAGGCATGGATGTTGAGGCGTGTGTCTGTGAATATACAGGAATATACATGTGTGTATATAGATGCGTGTGTGCGTACACATATATCTTCTCTAAGCTCTGTGCCTTGTTAGCGCCGCCTGATGAATTGTTTCATTTTTGCTTTCAGAACCGCTGAAATGGAACTGCATGAACTGATATTCTGAAACTGTATGAGAACTGTATAGAAAATAATGATGTCCAAGTCAGATAATAAATGTACCAAGTTTGGGGAGAGCTGAAGTGTTTGAGGTGTTGTCTGAGGTGGTAATAGAAGACAGTGAGTGTTTGATGAGTAATTATGGAGGTGGGAGGAAAGAGGGAAGCAATAAATCAGGTTGAGACTGGAATAGGTGTTTTATTATGTATGATTGTATATGAACCAATGATTAAGACAAAAAACCTCTCTGGGCTTTCAGGCTGTGCTTGTCAGCATAGAATCTGTTCACGTTACTCCACCGTTAACTGTAAATATTGTGGCTTTGTTCGGGTGCTGTGGATCTTTTGATAAAGAGCTTCATAAATGCTCAAACCTTAATGCTCTGATGTGTTATTAACATGCGCACTTTAATGTTTTAAGCTAAATAGAAAAAGAAAGGCCCAGCAGAAGAAGCGCATGGGTCAGAAAAACATAGGAATTGGTACTGTTGTATCCAATACAGTGTCTTTCTGACCATTCAAAAGGATTTTTTTTGGCCTTGTGGTGAAAGAGTAAGTTCTTACTTTGGAACAGTTTGTAGAACAGGAGGATTTTTTCCACAGGTACATTTCTTTTGCTCTCATCACTGCATTACTGCTCACAGAAAGGACAGATCTACTAAAGGAAAGATGTGTCAGAAGATTCAGACTGAACATTTTTTAGAGTTTTCCTGCACCTTCAAATTGTTCATAAACTATCAAACTAATACACCACTTGACTTGCACAGTGATGTGCATTTGAAAGGACCTTGTCTGTGCCCTTTTGAGCCTGTCCATGGACTTGTGCTTGCTCCGGGCTCAGCTGTAATGTGCCTTGCAAAGGCAAGAGGTAGCTTTTGCTTTTAACTCTGAACAGTCAGCCCAGGTGCACCGTCAGCCCACCTGCAGAGAACGGCTCACAGCGCTGCTTTCCCGTATTGCACTGGTTTTAACGAATAAGTAAAGAAATATTTTCTCCTGATACTTTTCATCAACGCTGAATTCACCCAAGTGAGGTGAAGATAAAATATGGGAATTGCCAGGCTCAGTCTGGCCTTCGTGTATCTACAGCAGCACCTGTCTGTGACACAGAGCAGCCCCACATGTTCCAGAACAAATTAGTAGAGCCTGAATATAGATGTTTTTCTAAATTTTTATTAACATTAACTATTATAACTCTGGATATCCTTTTCTACATTAGCAACAAATCCCTCTTTGAGTGTTTTGGCCACAGGGGCAGCCTGTGGCAGTAACTTCAGCACTTGAAATGGCAAGTGTAGCGAAAAATATTTCCTTTAGTTTTGAAAATTTTTTTCTTTTTTTTTTAAATTTTTTTCCCCTCTCCATTTTCTTAGTGCAAAAAACATTGTTATCACGTTCTGTGACCGGGACCACACAAAGCTCCCTGTTCTCATTTTCCAGAATGCATGCTATTTTTTACTGTCATAGTCACCTCTTTTCTAGGATAAAAGATCTCAATTTTTTCAATTGCTCTTCTTATTAAACTTTTCCCAGTCATTGTCATTACCTGCCTCTCAATACCCTCCAATCCAACAGTAACCCTATTGAAAGCAAAGCTGTGGTCTGTCTTCTGGACCATAGAATCATAGAATCATTTAGGTTGGAAAAGACTTTAAGATCATCGAGTCCAGCCATTAACATAGTACTGCCAAGTCCACCACTAAACCACGTCCCTAAGTGCCACATCTACACGTCTTTTAAATACCTCCAGGGATGGTGACTCAACCACTTCCCTGGGCAGCCTGTTCCAATGCTTGACAACCCTTTCGGTGAAGGAATTTTTCGTAATATCCAACCTAAACCACCCCTGCCACCACTTGAGGCCATCTTCTCTTGTCCTATCTCCAGCCACCTGACAGAAGAGACCAGCACCCACCTCACTACACCCTCCTTTCAGGTAGTTGTAGGGAGCGATCAGGTATCCCCTCAGCCTCCTTTTCTCCAGGCTGAACAACCCCAGTTCCCTCAGCCGCTCCTCATAAGACTTGTGTTCTAGACACTTCACCAGCTTCATTGCTCTTCTTTGGACATGCTCCAGTGCCTCCATGTCTTTCCTGTAGCGAGGGGCCCAAAACTGAACACAGGACTCGAGGTGCAGCCTCACCAGTGCCGAGTACAGGGGGACAACCACTCCCCTAGTCCTTCTGGCCACACTGTTTCTGATACAAGCCAGGATGCCGTTGGTCTTCTTGGCCACCTGGGCACACTGCTGGTTGTGTTCAGCTCCTGGTCAACCAACACCCCCAGGTTCTTTTCTTCCAGGCAGCTTTCCAGCCACTCTTCCCCAAGCCCGTAGCACTGCATGGGATTGTTGTGACCCAAGTGCAGGACCCAGCACTCGGCCTTGTAGAACCTCATACAATTGGCCTCAGCCCATCGATCCAGCCTGTCCAGATCCCTCTGTAGAGCCTTCCTACCCTCCAGCAGATCAACCCTCCCTCCCAACTTGGTGTCATCTGCAAACTTACTGAGGGTGTACTTGATCCCCTCATCCAGATCATTGATAAAGATAGTAAACAGAACTGGATAAAGATATTAAAAAGGGCTGGATGAGACAAGCCACTGGTTTATAGGTTGTTTCCTGTATAGAACTCCATCCTGTTTCTCCTGCATCTCAATATTACACTTTTCTTTGATCACAGCTTCATATTACATAAAACTGTTGGCTAAGGATCCCTAAAAAAATCCATATCTCTTACCTGAACTGATACAGGGAATTTAAAACTTCAAAAGGTTATGGATGGGTGAGATTTTTCTCCTTCTCTGCTTTACTTCACATCTGACAACATATCTCACTCTGCATTTCTCTGCTCATTTTATTTTAGTGAATAGGCCTCTCCAGTGTTCCTCATTCAATCCTGGCCTTGGACTTGATTTACCTGGAAAATACTGTGTATAGTAGATTTTGTCATCTCTCTGCTCACCCTCTCTTTCCCTTGTACTTACAAATGTAATAAAGTGGTGCAGATACAGCCCTCTGTTAGCCTGCAGAGATACTGCACATTGACTTTTCATTTCAACCTTTGTCTTTTGTCTCTTACTCAGTTTTTGATCCAATTCATTTGTTTTCTTTATCACAATACAAGCAGGAGTATTTTCTTCTATTTTTCTGGTGTCTGTCTGTAATCACAAATGCATTCAACCCTTATATCAGCTTTTGATTTTAATTCTTTTGTGTGAAACATATAAAAAAACCTCCACAAAACACAGAACCTCTACAAAACTTCCAGAAAGCACACTTCAGCATTTTGCTGCCTATTCATGTGAAGCGTACATCTAAACAAGTGGTACTAAATATGCTTTTAGTTACGTGCTATGCAGCCTACAGCCCTAAGAGCGTGGATCTGCGTGACTGGTCAGACACAGAGACATGGAAGGAGGTTATCTGAAGATGTTTAAAAGCCAGCATGCGTATTTATTGCTAGGCATTGTCTCCTGTCTCGTCTTCCTCAGGATGCTCATGGACTTGGCATGGTCCCCAAGGCAATTTGACAGCATCTAAATTCTCTGCTCCCCTCTAGTCCGCAGCTCCAAACGCTCCTGATGTGCTTTTCCTTCCCTCGGACCGTACGGGCAGCACAAACCAGGTACTGTGGATCTTTGAGGCTTTCAGAGCCTCTTCCTAGTGCAGGGGAGCCATCTAGCAGAGGGCTTGATCGATATTTTTAGTGGCTTTTTCTCAAAGAGGGAAAAAGCTGTACTATCAAAATTGGGCACATTTTCTGTGCTGTGGTCACTGCTGAGCCCTGGCTGGGAAATTGCTTCTTTGGCTTGTCTCGAGCATGGGGGGAAGCAACGATAGAAGCCTACCAGAGACACTTGAGCTTAAGGAGACCACTTTCCTCCCAGCACCTTGTTGTATGGTATTCCACGACCTCCTCCCAGCCCCTCCATATCTCCGGCAGGATATCTCATGCCCAGAATTCAGGGCTGTATTTACCCTAAGGTCACGTAATAACCAATGCTGTATATAAGATTCTCAAAAAAAAAGTTGCCCCCTTGATCTCTGCCCCCTCTACCCACCCAACCATCCTCACAATTAACTCCTCCTGTTGCTTTTTTAACTGAAGGATGGAAAATGTCCTTCTAGACAGTTACGTGGTAAGGTGGTGGGAGAGAGCTGGACCAGAAGCGAGCGCCCAGGGGAAGAGGGAGGGAAGGATGGGGAGCAAGAAGGGAGAGGAGAGCACCCAAGAGCTTGCGAAACCCAGCAGAAGGGCTGGCAGCAGCAAATGCCAGGGGACAGCAGAGGAGAGCCAGATCCCCTGTCATGGGGGTGAGCAACAGGAGAGTAACTGATTATTATAATTATTTGCAACCCCTTTTAGCAGGGAAGAGCTAACTGGCAGTGCCATTTATTCCCAAGCATTCTTCCCTAATAATACCCTTAATACAGCCTGTTCCATTGCTTTTGTGAGGCATGTTTTTCATCTTCAAACTCAATTTCATTTATTAGAGACTTCACCGTATGTGACACAGTGTGCACACAGCAAGTGCAGCAAGGATTCATTTTAATTATTATGTATTACCAGGAGGTACAGTGTGTTTGTGCCGGTGGGCGAAAGGGCGAGGAGGGGGTGTTATCTATTTTGATTCTGTGTCACGTATCGCAACTGTAAGGTGATGGGGCTTTCTGAATTGCATTTTAAATTTGGAATTGGGACGTTTGGTGGCTGACAGTGCTTTGTGCCAGCCGTAGCACAGGGAGAAAGTCTCCAACCAGCGAGCACCCGTGTGGCTGCAATAAATAGTCTGAGATAACAGACACCTCCCTGAAGTCTTTGTTAGAAAGTCAGCCAGAGGACTCTTCTCTGGGCAGTGACTAATGACATTTGAATGCTGCTCCTTATGCAAGTGTGATAATATATAGGGTTTTTTTCAAACTGGAATGAATTTGTTGTAAGACAAGTCAAAATATCATTTCAGTTGGGTCTTCGAAGGAGGAAGAGAAGCTGGACTCAGAAGCTGTGTTTTCTAAGTTGACTCTAACCTTTTTTATTTTTCTGAACTGGAAAATTTTCCTTTCTTTGCACAGAAATGAGGAGGCCTTCTACCCTGGAGCTCTATGTACCCCACTGGCTTTCTGCTCAATGGTGTGATATAGGTCTGGAAAGTATAAGCTGCAGCATAATTTTAATTAGAATAAATTATTTTTTTGAAGAAGTTTGCCTTTTTTTAAACTTGACAGGTGGAGATATCATGAATGTTTGCTCTGTTAGAATTGCCTGGTGTGGAAGGGAGCAAAGCAGAAACCTGAAAGATATTGATAAATTGGAAAAAGTATAGAATGAAACACCAGAAATTATGAGAAGCTTTAGAAGGAAGACATTGCAAGAATAGTCTAGAGCAATTTGTATATTTCCTCACTACTTGCATACAGCAACTTTAAAACTAGGGTCAATGCTGTTACTTGGTGCTTGAGCCACTTTGGCTGAAGAGGTTGCCATCATCTGGCTGTCCTTTGCAGGTAGACAAAACTCTGTAAGAAGCTAGTAAGCTGCTTGTGAGCACTCACTTTATCGGATTATTTTACTTGGCACCTCTAAAACACAAGCCTTAGGAAGACAACCCCAGTATAAGGATTCATTGTACACCTTTTTAATGGCAACAGAATCAACCTAACACAAGTAATACTATATCAGGAGCATTGGAGATACAGGGTCTTAGTAAGTATTTATAAGGCTCAGGCACAAATGTGCATATGTTTTGGAGAAGATAGCATCTGGTTATTAGAAAACATATTTCTGTTGAATTTTTGACTGCTGAGTACTGACAAGAAATGTTTCGTATTATTGAAAAATAGATGAGTTTATTTGGCAACAATAGAGTAAATAATGCGTGACCGACCGGAAACTGATAGGAAGCTGGTGTTATTCTGACCATTTTTTTGTTTTTTAATTCTTTTAGTATGATCAAGTAGTTATCTTGCTCTGGAGATTCCTGTAGAAAAGTTCCTGAAAGGCATTATATACGCTATAACTGTGGCATCAACATTTTAGTAAAGCTGGTGGGAAAAAAAATTAGCATTTCCTTTGGAAAGAATGGCATGTTGCATAAAGATTATGTACACACACGCATGCGTAAAAGCATCATTGTTTTGGCTTGATTTTACTTTAAAAATTAAAAAAAAATCTAATATGGAGCTTTTCAGTTTTGTTTTCCACTTTCCTTTTCCTATTTTGTTTCCCACTGACACGCTGAAATTTTTCAGTGAAAAAACTAACAAAGCAAAACAAAAACTAACTGTAATCTTCCAAGACAACAAAAAAGTCATTGTGTTTTCAGGTGGTGATGATCAGTTTGAGCACTCTATGTTTCAGAGAGAAAATCCTACTGCAAATGAAAAAGACGTTTTATGTTCTTTGTCCATGTTAGAGTTAACTGACAGAAAGCTGAGGCCTTGGGTTAATATGATACCAAGATTGTTTGTTCTTAAAAGCAAGAGTGATGACTGTTTGCTTCTTAAAGACCTCTGATTGCCCGGCATGCTTGATTGTAATCCAAACCAACTTGCTTTGAATGACAAATTGATTGTTGTGCGCATTTTTGATAATATAGCAATTTGTCTCCTTGGGTATAATACTCTAATCGCCCCTTCATTTATCAGTAGGGAATCGGCAATTCAGCTCTTCCTCGGGCTGAGGTTTGGCAGGGTAGCCGTGACACTCTGTTGCGCACTTGCAGACTCTGAGTGAAGAAACCCCCTCCCAGCAGCATCACGCACCTGTTCCTCAGCATGCATTTCATAGCACTCTTTGGCACCTACCGTATTGCTTGGTTTAAAAATGTAAATGTTTAAGTCAACAGCAAAGAGAAGTTTGTCTGTTCTTGAGATTTTAAATTTCTTGTTTGCACACAGTCTCCTTTTCCTCCTTACTTCTGTGCTCTGGGCCCGTTCTCATCTTCTGACCTGACTGAGCAGGAGGTGTTGGTTTGGTCTTCAACCAGCGCTGTGCTTCAGTCATCCCTCAAAGAAAGTGGTCAACACACAGTGACAGATCTGTGGTCCTCCTGGTCTTAGTGTTTGCAGTATGAAAAGTTGCCATTCCCAGGGAGCGGTGCATGTTTGTGAAGTTCAGGGTACCCCGCGTAGTGATAACATTTCTTAACAAGGTGCAGAAGCTCTGCAGTTGTTTGTCTATCTCTTATCTCACGGTTGTACCATATTTCCTCTGTACCCCAGAGTCTGATGAGTTTGTGTCACTAACTCTATGTACCCCAAATAAGATACGCTCTCTCCTGAGACGAGCAGAAGTCTTTCACCAGCAGGAGGGGAGGGTGAAAGGAGGTGGAAGACGTGGCATCCTTCCCCCTTCTGTGGTGGTTGGTCACAGATCCTTAACCATATTGAATACCTGGGTGTTGCTGGCAGTCAAGATGTTTCCGTAGAAAGCCCACATGTAAGACAAAGTGGGAAAGCATACAGTCTGAGCAGGCTATATACTCTGATAACTTGTGAACCCCATCACGTGCCCTCGTAACCACAAGCTCATGGACAGTAATTCCCTCTTGGCATGCAGCAGGGTAGGGCTTTTCCACTGCTCGCAGCTTACTGAGAAAGCCACAGCACATCTGTTCGGTGGCTTGAGCCATTGAGCATTCTTTGCATAGCCTGCCTGGATAAGCTGTCACTCTTGATTTTTAAAACATTTCACAACAGAGGGTTAGCCTAGAATGGAGAACCTCTTCTGAGCATCATCTGCAGAGGCCCCTCTGCTCACAAACACATGCTGCTTAAGGCTGCCACCATCGTGTCTTATGTCAACAGGGGATCACGTCCTCTCCGCTGCAGCAAAGCACACCGGATTATCTACCCTCCATCAGTCAGCCACTGGCCTCTGTTTTGCATTTATTGTGTTTCTAGATAAGTGCTTTTATCTGTTCTTCCATGCCGCCACTCAGGTTTTAGAGATGCTCCTTAGAACATCTCCTTTTCTTCAGACTCTCCCTGGAAAACTGATTTAGCTTATCCTTTTGAGAAGGAGTTGGCCTCCTGTTCCATTTCTCTGAAAGCTAGACTTTGTTGGCTGGAGATAGAAGAGGGAGTGTGTAAACGAAGGCCCTTGTTAGCCTGGGGATGCTAATTTCCTTAAGCCTCATTGATAGTCAACCAGGGAAAGATCCAGAGCACTTAAATTTAGCTTGCTGCTCTGAGTCTGGCTCAAGAAGTGTCTGTATCTCTCCATTGCCATTACAGATGACTATGTTGAGAAATATTTGTCTTTATGAACACTTCCTTGTTTGTTTAATCTTTAACAGGATGCATTTGTCTGTTTCTTTTGCTTTATACTGTGTGTTTTCTATGCTGAGCAGAATCCACCAGATTGGGGGAGTGGGCTGCTTTGTTAGTATTATTACGTTTTGACTTACAGTTGGTTGCATTTTTAACCTATGAGTCAGGAACTTCTATCACAAACTTCAATTTATGCACATCTCATCAGAGTAGAGTCTAAAAGTTATGGACAGGCTTATGGTTTGGCTTTACTACATAGCGCTGTACTGAATTCGGTAACAATGTTCTCGGTTAGAACAGCCAGGGACACGGCTAGATGATGTTTGCCACAAACATTGCCCACAGTCCTGCAGCCACCTTATTAAACTGGTCAGATTTGAAATACAAACAGCAAGTGCTTAAAGAGCTTTGAAAAATAAATTTGTTTTTACAATTTATAAAAGTTAAAATTAGCAAAACAAAGCAAAAGCACGCCATTCGTCTCTCAATTACTGTCCCAGTTGAATACGCTGGTTGGTGGATGATATTTGTGAATGTTATCACTCCCAGAATGTAGTTGTTAAAAAGCCATTTCTCTATTTCTGTTGCAGTGAACTATTTCATAAAAAATGGTACAGAAGATGTGTTACTGTGCGGCAATAGCACTGATGCTGGGTAAGTACTTTAAAAATATCTTCACTTCTGGTTCGTTTTTGTTGCAGGGTGGTTTTTTTTCTTGCTACATTTTCCTTCCATTGTCTACTTCTCACCAGCATGAAGTAGATATTTCAACTTCCCTGTGTCAATCATAATAGGAGAGAGGATAATGACAATATTGTGCATAGTAATACAGTTTTCTGAACTGCAGGGAAGAGAAGTTTGTGTGTGTCATGTATTCAGGTCTAAAATCTTTAGGGGCCTTATTACAGTTCTTTTTCAATATGTTTAAATATCTCAGTAAAAAAAAATAGTGAAAACTAAGTAACACTTTGGCTGAGTGGAGAGTATTTTAAAGGAAATGAAACAGGAAAGGAAACAGAAAAGCTGGAGGGATTTAGACTGATGATGAATTCTTGGCTTTTGGCAAAGGAAGGTAAACAAATCAACAAATGCTAGTCCCCAAAATAACATGCTTTGGAGGTGGGAAGGTACTCAGTTTTGAGTTGTGATCTACATTTGTACATGACAAGTTTATAGACTATGTGTGTTTCATTTTCTTATAATATAGACAGTAAAGAGATCCAGAATAATTCCTGTGGTATATAACTTACTCTGCATAAAGGACTTTATTCCTATCCCTACCATCTGTAGATGCTAGCGGTTCCTCCTGCATCCAGCCCTCAGAGTCTAAGCGCATTGTCTGAGAGTGTGATTTTGTTTGACAGGTTCTCATGATCCTGATGGAAATGGAAGAGTTCAGATGGGATGGAGAGAGATGAGATCTTGTGTGGGCAGAGATTATAAACATGCAAAGATTGTAAGCTGTTAGGAGTTGTAGGAAAAGGAAGAAAAGACCTTGGAGTGGTGGGATGGATGAGGTTTGATCTAAGTATGTGAGAGTATTTGAATCAGGGAGGTGGATGACCTAGGTCAAGTGAAGGGAAGAGGTGAGGTGGTCTACTTTTGGAGGGAGACGTTTTGAGTTGGTAGAACTAAATGTAGAAAACTAAAAAAAAATAGGGTTTAAATTAGGAAGAAATGTGAAAAGAGGGAGACAGCAGGAAGATGAAGGGAAGAAAAAATCTAAACTTGCTTGTGGACAGGAGGGCAAGAAAAGCCATGGGGTCCTGGAGAGAGATGCTTTACTTTCTGCTGCCACCGTCTATATCTGTATTTACATAAGACAAAGGGAAAGCTGAAGTGTCAGCCTTCCTTCTGCATGTCTTGTGTGTCTGATCTGTATTGCCAGTCTAATTTAGACTGTAAGCTCCTTGGGCAGAGGGCCATGCTTTCCTCTTTGTTTGTTCCATGGAAGGTACAATGTCAGCATTCATTAATGAAGTGCTTTGTTGATTGTAATACATTGCATTTATCCAGGCTCAGGCTGGACTCCAAGACTATTGGGATGTTTCCTGAGGATCCCAGGATTTGGCAATCTGCCTGTGCTGGTGGACTTCAGCCTTTGCTAGCCAATAGGCAATAATATTGAGCAAAATATGTTCTGCACAGCAACAATATTTTGCACATCATGAAATATTATACCTTGTTCTCTCTGACCACCTGAACCATGTTGGTGGCAAGGTGCTAATGTCATGAGTGATGGCAAAAGGGTTGATTAGATTATAGGTAGTTTGTGAGGCATAGTTTAGGGACTACTGCTTTGGAATTGTCCAAGTGGTGGGAACTTAAATACCAATCCAATATCCATGGAGTATCTATTAGTAGCCTTTATGGATTTAAGGATTGGGTTCTAGAAATGCATCTTAGCAAAGACACCCTTATTTCCTTCCCTAGAAAGTCAATAAATTGCACTGTGTCAGCAAAAAGCCATGATTGGAGAAAACCTCCAATGGAGGCACTATGCCCATGAGAGAGTCACAGCCTGAAACAGCCAGGGGAGAACTTCCAGCTTTCCTGTATAAAAAAGAGGAAAATGCCACCCCAACAGCTAGAGTCCTTGTGCTTGTTTTGATAAATACATCAAAACTATCAGTGTTTGTGCCATTAGGGGAAACCCACTTCCCCTTTATGCATCAGTTCTTTCTTCTTCAGCCTCTTGCTGTTTTAGTTAAGTATTTAATACCACTGAGTAAGGTTTGGTTTTAAACGCCTAAAAATGAGGATTAAATATTCCTACTTGCACTGTTTTTTTAGCTCAGGACTAGCAAGTGTTGTCTCATTGTTATACCTTGCACAGAGTTCCTGCCAGTCCTCCACTCTGTTGTTTAAAGACATGAAGATAATCAGGAAGATGATCCTAAGACCTCAGGGGACTTGCAAAGTCATGTATTCCCACCTGTTAGGCTAGAGAGACCATCATTTTACAGGCTGACGTATTTAACAGAGTGGATTTGTTTTCTTTTATTCTTCAATGGTCAAAGCCAAGAGCAAGTGCGTTCAATGGTAAAACACAAAAATCTGAATGCATGGGACCTTTTGGGACAGGTTGCACCACAGGGTCAGGGAGGTGAGTTAAGAGTGAGTGGATGCATCAGACTGGGGTTCCCCCATCTATTAGCAATGAAATTAATGACAAGTGAGGATGCTTAAGTTGGGAACCCATCGAGACATCAGGAAGGTGTGGTAGGGAAAGACAGCCGGCAAGGCCATGTCTGAGTGTTCATAGCATTTGTGGAGCTTGCTTCTGCTCCCAGTTTGGAGCTTGAATTTATTAGCCTCTGGGGTACACTGAGGACCCAAAGGAAATGCAGGGAAGGGCAGCGTCATGTGTGCACTCCTGGAGGGATTTGTTGTTAGTGAGGGATATCTGTGTTGTGGCTGGGATATTAAATCTCGAGGTAATTGACAAAGCCATTTTAGTGCATTTTTAAAAGCATGTTAATGACACTCTGAGGTTTGGCTGGTTGCTGTTATTATGGAAGAGTAAAAAGAAAAAAGATCTAAATAAATCTACGATGGCAATTATTAGGTGATGAGACTCAGATGGTCTGATGTAAGAGTGTGTAGTGATGGAAACTGCAACCTGAGCTGGAGTAGCAGGCCAAAATCAGCAGGGAAATGATCATCAGTGGATGCTATATCACAGACAACCTAATTATCTCCAAGGTGGGGGCTTTATTACATTACTAAGAGGGACTGTTTTCTGAACAAGCACCCAAACTGCCAATAAAGTAGGAGGTAATGGATCTAGCTAATATTGATTCTAGTTCAGAAGGGATTTGAATAGATGTATGTCACTCAGCAACAGCAAACACGTCTCTAGTACTTCACCTGGCAGATGGAAGAAAAAGCATTTATTTATGTTTTTAGGTATGCTTAAGCAACCTCAAGAAGCCACTTTAAAAATCACACTGCAGACACATAGTAGGAGTGTCAGGAGGATGGCATATTTCTTAGTTGCACAAGAACTAACCTGTCTGTGGGGTTTCCCATATGATCCCTCAGAAACTTTCTTCAGGATACATGAAATTTGATTTTTCTTCATTTAATCAAATAGAAATTTCGTGTTGTTTTTCTTCTTGTTTGTCCAACTGCATTTTTCCCCTTGATGTACTGCAAGAATTTGCTTTGTATTTACAAGGAACAAAGAGTCCAATGGAAACAAGAAGTAATGTTTGGAGAAGGGAGAAAATCAAATGATTGTGATCAAAGATGTTCTCTGGCTCAAAGTGAACGCTAGTGACGCGTGCTCGGTGTTTCACAACAAGCACATTCAGAGCACCACGTTAATGGAAAAATCCTCTGCTCTGAGGTGTGTGTCAGATTGGTCAGACACTGGAAGCAGTGCTAACAGCAAGGCTCTTTTAACAGAAAAAAACGTAGTTTACTTGCAGAATTATTCATGTTTCTAGATGTGTTTTGGGGTTAAATTTTGTTGTTCTTTTGGATGTGGCCGCGCTAGGATTTATCCAAGTTGGTTCTCTTTGCAAATTCAGCTTCTTTGATTTGATTTGGTTAAAATAAATGGAGAAAGCTCAGATAGTCTGATTTTCAAAGGGATTACAAACTCTATAAACTTACTTTTCAATTTAATTCCCAGTGTATAGCTTATCCAGTTTTGAACACCTTGTTTCAGCCCTAAGGAAGGTCCAGTAAAGATCCAGTACAATGATCAAATATTTGGAAGACCTTAGCTCAGAGCAGAAGCTGAAAGCTGCTCTAGCCTTTGTGAAATCCAGTCTTAGCATCAAGTGGACTACGCTTTGCAAGGGCTACAGAACAGCAGGCGACAGCAAGCAGCACCGTACACTCCCTGTAGTCAGGCATCACGGTCCTTTTGAAGGCATCTACCCTACTGGGTGAAAGTCGCCCCTGAGGGCAAAATTACTTCATATACAGAGATGAGTATGTATGGTGATAGTGCCAAAGGAAAGGCCTGTAGTTGGGCGCAATGCTTTAGGGTGTACTCAGGGACCTACAGCAAGGACAAACCCCGGCATTCAGTGCCTGGCTCCAGGCAATGGGACATGGCCAACGCCGGGCAAGAAGTGAGGGAGCCTCCAAGGGTGCTGCTCTCAGGAGGAGACGCGGACCTGATCCCAACTCCAGATCCAACGAGCACAACCCCACTGCTTCTACCAGGCATCGCCCTACTGTGATCATCAGAGCAAATCTCCCAGCAAGTGGGCTGTGGGAACCGTTTCATGTCAACCTGCTTCAAGCCGCCCGTACAATTACGGCTTGCTCCTTCTCCATGACTATTAACCGGTCATTTTGATGAGACAACCAGCACCGCAGAGTCCCGTGCTTCCCCGCAGAGTAAAGACTCACAGGGGCTGCAGCAGCTTGGAATTATCTGTCCGTGAGAAAGGAAGATACATTTCAGCTCTAAAACATTTCCACTTTTATCCTGTTGTAATTTCACAGGGGCATTTTTCTGCTGTGGTTAGACTGCTGGTTTTTTCTTCCCTTTCTGCCTGAAGGTTTGGAAGAGCAATAGAAACAGCAAGGAAATTTGTCCATTAGGAGAAAGAGAAACAGACAAGATGCTATCAATGTACAAAGTAAACAAACAGACAAAAAAGAGAAACTTATCTTTGTTCTTTTCACTTTTTCACTCACAACTACAACAGGGAGCTGGCTTTTCAGAAAAGTGTGCATGTTTTAAGTCAATTGTATCCCCTTTGGATCTCAAGGTCATACTGCTTAATTTTTTTTTTTCCCTTTCACATGATATGTCCTGTATATTCAGCTTGTAGGCAGGAATATTCTAGGAGATCATACTGACAATGAAAGCACATTTGCATCGTGTCTGTACTGATATTACCAAAAAGACTAGTGAGCAGGAAGTAAAAGCAGCCAGTAAAGCTACTTCAGGATGCAACAAGAAAGCACCTTTGGCAACTGCATCCTAGTAACTGTTGCTATAGAAACTTTAGCTACCTTTATCCTCACTATGACCTTGATTTTTCTTAACAGGGTACATTAAAATAATGTACAGCGCGGGGCAAGATTCTATATGGTTTGGTAAATTCTGCTGTCACTGAGCTTATTGCATATAAGGGATGAAGGAACAACCATGCGGTGTAGTGCTCCTCAAAGTTTTTGAGTGAGTCCTAACTCTTTCTAAAGCATCATCAGAAAAAAACTTTGTTTCCTTTTGTGTTGTGGTATTTTCCTAAGGTAGTTAATACCAATGCATAAAGTTGCATCAGATGCCTGTTTTCTAGTCACCAAGAGTACCGAAAGCATCATTTTTATGGTAGGTTCTCCATGCCACCGTACTGTCAGCGTACTCGTTATGGCATGTACAGCGATGCAGCACTTTGATCTCTCTGAGCTATAGTAACATTCCTTTGCCTTTACGCATCCTCCACGTGGTGATTTAAAGTCTCTTCCAAAAGCTTATCATACCCCTCAAGGGTAGAGAAGAAACATGCAGCAGACTGAGGAGCAGCGCTGCTCTCAGATGCTTCCACCAAAGCTACTTTGCGCAGCCCAGCGCTGCAGCTCTCACCCAGCCCTCGGCAGGTGGAGAGCCTGGAACAGTGTACATGCCTGCCAGAAGAACATGTCAAACAGCGTGCTCTCCCACAGCACTTTGTCCCCTGACTACAAGCAAACATGCCCAGTAACACAACCCCAGCTGCGCTGGAAACTGGGGAACTGCACCAGAGAATGATGCACCCAGGCGATTCTTTATTTGCTGCTGGTAATTAGGACCACTGCAGCTGTGAGTTGCCTGAACTTAAATCCATATTATTATTAATTTATTGTTATTATTACTTGTTTTCTTAATACAAGAAGGCCCCAGATTCAGGCCACGTTGTGTTGGATACTGGACAAGTAGGGTGGGAATAGCCCCCTTGGCTTGGAGGGTTTGCATTTCAGAGGTGCAGTCCATGGATGGGTGGGGTGAAGATGGTGCTCAGGTGTCTTAGTGGCACATATCTCCTCCTGGGGAGCGATAGCCAACTTTGTCGGGCAGGTTGTGGTCTGGCAGCATGTGTTTATGAACGGGTCTATCACAGGGAATGGGGTACTGGGGAGCTTTGGCATGTGCCTGGTGGGACTGGTGTGTTCATAACACTCACCAAATTCAGTCTGATGGGGTACAGCTGGCTGACGGGCGGGAAAGGCTGGAAAGGCTGGTGGAGTGAGGAAGGGGATACAGTTCCCAAATGTGCCTTCTTCAAATGTCACCAAAGCAAGGGTATTTTGGAAAGAATGAAGTGTGTTGTTTAAATTACCAGAGCTAATAACGTAATTACACCCCAGATTAGTAAGCAATATTAATGAATTTATTACAAACCTTCAGGCTGTACAGCATACCTTAAATGAATTTAACTAGATTCTGATGTAAATCACACAAACTTTTCCATCTACTCTGTGTTGGTACAGTGACAGGAGAATGAGGATGGTTTGCTCACAGTGAGAAAGCCTCTCGCTTGAGTATGAGAAAAAACAGAAAGCAAGTATGTCACCTGAAAGACGCTGCAGGGGCCATTGGCATAACATTAGGTATTATACAGGCTTAGGGGCAACAATAACAGTCCCCACTCCTAGGGATCAGTTGTGTATTTGGAAGATCATGTCTCTGGTTAAACAGCAGCAGTAGGGATTAAATCCAAATCCACTCAATTCTTAAGGATGGGTAATATTACCTCTTAGTCAAAGCTGTAATAAGCTCATCAGCCACATGAGAGAAGCAGACTTACCAGCGGCTACAGCCTTCATTAAGCAGTAATCTACCATTATGTTTATGATAAATTATTGCCCTACATTTTGTTTGATGGGTTAGACAGAGGATCCAGTGTCTGGCCACTGGATTGAGTGAGAAGAAATGAGAGTTTGCTTACCTTGCTGCAGCACAAAGTCTCAAAAAGCCACACTGCAGCAGAGGGAGTTCTTCCTCTCGCTGCTTGCGTGAGTGCGTGGAGGGGTCTGATGTGTCAGGCTGAAACCAGTGGTTTTCCATCCGCCTGAGCAAGTAGCCCGTGGGGGGAGGCAGAAACTTTTTTCCTGGATACAAGTCAGTGGCACGCACAGGTCAGTGGGTGCTCTGAGCCTGTGAGCAAGCCTGCTCATGGGCTTCTCCTTCCCTTTTCTCCTCCAGTTTCAGCTCCTGGTTGATGTTGCTCTTTATTCTGAGCTTTTCTTCTTCTTCTTTTTTTTTTTTTTTCTGCGCCTTTTTTTCCCTTGGTTGGACTTGCTTGCACTTCCTTCCTTCCAGACCATTGGCACCCCTTGTTTTAAAAAATGCCCTTCAAATTCTCTCTGACCCCTTAGATGCCTGGAATAAGAGCTGCTGGGGGCTCCTAGTCAGACCTATCCAAAGCGAAGGGTGCCTCTGCGGGCGAGATGTTGGCTCTTAGATGGCAGTTAAGGGGGAATTGTAAGTCAGACCCTCTAACCGTGATTAGACTTTGACATATCAAAACAGAAAGAGCAAGGGAAGGAGGGTGACCTGTGAACTCGGGCAGACTGGGCACCTGCTGATGGCAATGCCCAGCTTTGGCTGGGGCGTTGCTGCCTTTTGGCCCCTTTCTCCTGCATGCTCAGTCGTCCTTACAACATCCATTTTTAAAAATATTGCCCTGTTTCAGAATGGGTAGTTTCATCTTCTCAGGTAGGAGCAAATGTTAGTCTAAGGATCTTTGTCTGTTCCCCCACAACCACAGCACAGTATGCACTCCTCGTTTGGCTGCTGGTCTCCTGCCTCAAAACCAAGGAAAGTTAGAACACACGAAAAGTGCAGAGAAAAACACTCAGGCCTGTGACCTAAAGGAGATCTAAACCTCTCTTTTGTGGCCTGAGGACTTTAGCGTGAAGAGGCAAGCTGAGGAAGACTCTACCGTGCACATCAATAAGCCTTGGAGGCCATGGGCACCAGCTGCCCTTCAGCTCTCACTGCCAGGCTTTGACACCCCACCGTGCTCAGCAAGGTAGTTTCCATTCCTCTGGAATTAGCCATGTGTCAAAAACATCAGTGATAAACATTTCAGCTTGGTTTCTGCATTCTTGGGCTTAAGCTGTGACCTAAGCAGGAACAGTAAGGGGCCCTTACCGCAATATGGTTTGTTTTTTTTAATTTTCAGTGTGGCTGTGGTATGTACTTTATCTCCCATTATTGCTTCTTTCATAAGCAATTGGGTGTAGCAAGCCGTAGCGTGCCTTTGCAAGCTAAACCAAATGAGAGTGCAGCCTTCACCTTACAGATGTCGTAGCTGACGTTAGCAGCTGCTTGCTGCTAACTCCTGGTGACACATGGACAACCCTCCCTGTATTTTCAGGGTCTGAATGTTACAATCCAGCACATGGTTGTTTTACAAATCTTCTTTTATTGCACAACCCTATTGGCCACTACAGTCTGGATCAGCAGGTCACTTGGCTTGCCTAGATTAAACTCTTGAGACAGAGCGTTTTGTAATTATGCCCCTCGGCTACAACTCTCTGGCAATCCCAATCTGTGTTATTTAAAACAAAGCTGTTTCTTCTGTTCTTTAATTTCCTGTACCAATGCCAGCTTACAATGGTGATTACAGCCTGATGGATAGGTAGGTAGACTGATGCTTTTAACTTTTCTGAATCAATGACACTAATTTTATTGTGATCAATTGAACAGCATCCTGTTAGGCTCCTGTGGAGGATATTATATTTATGTAGCTTGCTGTTGTTGTTGCCCATCCCTGTGCATCAGAGGAGAGTGCAATCCTGTGAAATGCTTCCCCGAGGTAAAAGAAGCTAAAGAGTTTGCTAAAAAATCCGAAGGGGAAGGCTTAATATTATACATCGAAGATGCTTCAGCCAAATCTTAAGACTCCTTAAAAAAATCCTCAGAGGAAATGGTCTCAGTTGCAAAATAATATTCTCATATGAGACTCTTACACCTAAATTTCTGTAGAGTGTTTTTCTGGGAAGCAGCTTTTTGTTTTCCTCTCAGTGTTTTTAATGCGTTCCCATACCCCATGGGTTATCACTTTTGTTGGCTACAAAAGAGGGCGAGCAAGAATAAGGAGTTGAAATGTAGGATATTTTGTCTCAAGTGTCTAGTCTCTGTAAGAAGGATGCGAGCTAACAATAATAGCATCTTTGAGCTGAAGTTCATACTTTTCATGCTGAAGACACCTTGTTTGAATGCTCTTACACCTGAACATAATATTAGAGAACCGTGTACACTCACTGCAGAGTAAGACAGATCTTTTCGCACTAGCAATCTACTGCTGAGTGGAAAAGGTTTTAGAGACACATAAACACAGAATGAAACATGAAAAAATGCTAACTGTATTATAAACAGAAAATATTTGTCTTAGGTACCATTGCTCATTTTCACAGTCAGGGGAGTTGCACCTCCATGTCCTAGGGCTTTCCAAGCAGTTGTGGTGAAGTGCTTTGAGCAGTTGCTCTAATTTTCTTCTGCATCAAAACAGAGTTTCCCCAGGAAGCAACGCTGGCAGTGAACCTAAGAGTGACTTTGCAGCCTCTAATCTCGTGGTGCGAAGAGGTTCCTATGAAAATACAGCTAAGTGCAATGCTCCTAATATATCCTTTCTTTCAGACTCTCTTGTTCAAAATGGTGAAGAGATTAAGAGGAAAGTCTCTCTCTCTGTCACATTGAAATTAATGGCAAAATTTCTATTTTGCCTAAGATTTTAGGCAACTTATTCTGGATGAAACCTCATTTCCAACCAACTGCACTGTCTAGGCTTAAGTTCACCATTCGTGTAATCACCATCCAGTTTCTCACAGCTGTATTCAGATGTTTTAGTCATTAGTGATGTTAAAATATGAGTGATGAGACTTGGAACTGGTCTTTTGTGGAAGACTAAGGAAAGGCTGTTCACCTCTGGACATGATCACTTAGTTTCCAGCCAAGCACAGTAGGTGAGAGCAGTCATTTTTCTCATGGCAAAAGGAATAAGCCTTACAAAAATTTTCATGTCCTGTCTGGACATGATGTCTTAGCGCAAGCAAGTGGAAAGGGTTTCCTTCTCAGGAACCCAGAGGATCCATTTCTCAGAGCTCTTGAGCAGTGTCAGCAGCACGTCACAGGCACTGAAGGCTGTCTGCAGCAGCAGATCAGAGGCAGAAATCTCATGTCTCTATGGCAGAGAGTGACAGCAGATGCTGCCTTTGGGAGAGAGGAGATTTCGTGAAAAGGCTGCCTTGAAAAAGGACATGGATATAGAAGGGAGATTCAGTGTGCATCTGCGTATTTTAGGGGAAAAAACCCTGAGATTTCTGTGTTTTGTTCTCTTCTAACTCAGTAACGTTACTGTAATTTTTATTCAAATGTGGCTCTTACCAGGAAACAATAGGTAGTCAAAGTAGGAAAGATCTAGAAGGAGGCATTTCGAGGCTGGCAGGGAAAAAAATTAGAAGTGGCTCTTCTTCTTTCTCTGTGAGCTATAGTTACTATTGTCTAAATTCTCAACTGATATAAACTAACTTGGCTCTACCTAAGGTGACAGAATCACTTCTTACATTCTCACTTGTGTGTTACATTTAATTCATTAAACATCAACGGTTCCTTTTCATTTTTATTGCTTTTTCTGAAGAGTACTGCAAACAAGGATATGCACACATTTTGCAATGCTTCAGCACTCTTTTTTTCAGCGTTCAAAGCAGACTTAAAAATTTGTGCTTGACTAATGATATTAAATTAAGCTTCTTATAGTGTTGTCGAATGTCTAACATTGGTGGCTGACACCATAGATTCGTGTAACTTCAAAACCTATAACAATTTTTTCTCATCTCAACATGCAATACAAGTTTGCTATCCTGTGCTGTAGAGATTTGATTTATATGAGTATAAAATTGATATTTAAAAAAAAATAATCCTTGATTTTCACACTGAGACACACTCCGCTTTCTCAGGAGTCAATTTCTTTTTTGGGTGGCATTTTAAAAATTACTTTGCATTATTTATATTACTGCTTTGCATTTCAATTTGTGGCAATATACGGCTTCGGTAAAAAACAGCAGTGTTTGAAACACTCTGTGGGTTTTTGCTGGGAGAAAAAAGTTAAAAGCTGTACACATTGGACACACTCTACATGACTGATGACATGTCTAAAATGGCTGGATATTACAGTAATCATCCTATCTGAAGGCAGTTCAGAAAACCTTGATTTCTCCATCTGACAGGCAGAACATCAAGCTCACCATCTGCCAGGGCAGAGGGTGTTGCTCTGTTTTCAAAACACTGCCTGGAAGTTGGTGTCTCTCAGTGTCTCTGATCTCTGACAAAGTGCTTTCACAATCCCTCCTGTTCCAAACATCCCTAGTTGTGTCAGCTAGAATTTGCACCAAATCGTACCAGGTTCATTGCTATCTATCTATCTGAAGCATAAGGAGAACAGAGAGAGCTGGCATTACTGCAAGTTCTCCTGAAGTCTGCTTCTCCAGATAGTTAGATGGTTCCCACCTAACAAATTCCCAAATAATGTAGAGCTCCAGGATGCTGGCAACGTCCTCGATCTCATATTCTTGTCCTTTACATAGAGTGGTAAGCCTTTGCATATCACTCTGTGTATTCAGTTTCTGATGGGTCATATCTTATGCTTGGGAAGCAGCTTGTGATATGCAAGAGGTGTGGGATCTTTTGATTAATCATATTGCACCGTTCTGGGAAAGAGGGTGGCTCATTGACCTGGGATCTCTTCTACCTTGTGTTTCACCTGGTGATGCAATTCAGTACTTCCATAGTACCACTGAGAGCATTCTTTTTCTATTCTGGCATATGGGGCTGGAAAATTACTTGTCAAGAGTCTCAAAGTTTAATAAGAGCCAGTGATATTCATGCTGTCTGCATGCCATTTAATTTGTGAGTCTGCAAGACACACAAGGAAAACATTTTCCTGGCAGAAACAGAAAAAATGTTGTGACCCCAGACTACGGCGGTGAGTGGAACAAAGGGCTGGGTTTCTTAGATTAAAGATTTAGTCCTTGCAGGGGGTGAGCGCAAGGTCAGGCATAGTAAGCAATCGGGAAGGTGCTCAGATGGCGCACGCTGGTGTCGTCCAGCCAGTGTCAGACTACGTAACCAGAAAAGCAGGTTCACCATCACAGTATTACCCACAACTATTACAGGAGACACTGCATTTATGATTCTTAATTAGGATTAAGTGCCAAGAGACATCATATTTAAGCACCAAAGTCCTGCTTATACACCTAATTGTGGTCTGTTCCAAATATCTGAAATGCTAGGTGCTCATTTGCCATTGAAGCTCAAGCTATGGTTACCATTTTCCAGTTAGCCTTTCAAAGGAAAAATAAGATTGCAAAGATCTTTGGTATTGTGAAGTTAGCATCCACCTGTGTTCTTACCCAGTGAGGAATTTACCATTGAGGATTTATACTCTTAACCAAGAGAATTCCATGTGTTCCCCTGGAAATCAGTTTCTCCATGCTGAAGCCACCTATGATGCATTTCATGTATTGTCTTTCATGTTTTGCAGCACGTGCCCTGAGGGATATATATGTCTGAAGGCCGGGGAAAATCCTGACCATGGTTACACAAGCTTTGATACTTTTGGCTGGGCCTTTCTCTCTTTGTTCCGTCTAATGACTCAAGATTGTTGGGAACGTCTTTATCAACAGGTATGAGATTGTTTTATTACTGTTAAAAATATAAAATAAACACGTTTCCTTGTTACAGTTATATATCCAATAATTAAAGACAAGAAAGAATTGCTGGTTATTAGGTAAACAGTGCTCTTAGTGTTCTGGAGAAGATCCATCTTTTCTTTTCTTAGGAGTGATGATACCAGAAGACATTATGCTGGGTGTTTGGGGAAAGGGCGAAAAATTGGTACCGAAAGACACTTTGAATGGGTAATTCAGCTGAATCTAAATGAAGTTAACCACTTGAGAAAGATCACCACGTCACCATATAATGATTTTCTGGGGGGCTGGTGTAACATGAACTAATCTTTGGAGTCCAGCTCAGAAAAAGGCTAGAGAAGCAGCTGTGTACTTGGCAGATCTGGTTTTGCAAGGCACAATAATGAACACGAATTCAGCAAATGGTAAGACTACCTGGTACCTTTCAGTTCTCTCTGCTGCAAACTTTTCATCATGGACACCTGACAGCCAGAGGCACAAATGGAGTCAGAGTCAACTTGCAGTTGTGTGCAAGGTGTGCTAGGTAAATCCTCATTTTAGCGTGCATTTCCTGAAATGTATGCGAACTCTGAAGAACTACATATGGTAGTTTGGTGCTGAAGGACATACTCTGTCCGTGAAGCCACTGAAGATTTACTTCTGCATCTCAAAATTGCCCAAACCAGAACATGCTCATAAGGAAATCAAGGGAGTTAGTGCTGACAGATACTACTCTGAAGGTACTGAGGCAGACATTTTTGAAGGTACCGGGGATTTCAGCTTCACATGCAGCCAGTTATACAATTTCATTTCAGGAAAATGTAAAACAATGAAACCGAAGTTTCTTTAAACTATATTCACTTACTTGGCCCACAGCTGTATGTACAACTCTGGAAGACTGAAAGTGTCACGGCAAATAAGGGTGAATGTCACTCCCTTTTATTATTTGACCTTATAATAACACACAGTGGTTTCTATCACTAGCATCAAGTCATTGACCATGGGACATATCTGTAATATAAGCTCAGCCTGTTAACCTAAACTCCAGTTAGGCCTATAAATCTGGTGAAGAACCAGGCGATACAGTCAATGGTCCCAAGGTTTGTTTCTCCTTATACCAAGGCAGATGTCTAAATAACATTCAGATGAGTTACGCCCTGAAAGTATCTTTTTCTCCCCACTGA
Source organism: Haliaeetus leucocephalus (assembly GCF_000737465.1). Lineage (NCBI taxonomy): Eukaryota > Metazoa > Chordata > Aves > Accipitriformes > Accipitridae > Haliaeetus > Haliaeetus leucocephalus. The sequence continues at coordinate 23,970,729 of NW_010972436.1, read as the reverse complement.
CTGTAAAGGACCTAGACTGTAGACATCTGAAGGGATACAACATGAATCCTGCTTGGAAAGTTTCTATGCACTGGACAAAAATAAATTGAGCTGTGTGGGGGAAGCTTTCACTGCAACTGATCATAAGATTATTTATTCTAAAAGAAAACCAGTGGAGATATTTGGTAAACAAAGAAAGCATTCTTGATTTAGAAATTAATTTTCCTGCAAGGCACGTAATTTTTGACTAAGGTATAAAAATTTATTGGTGAGAAGATTATTTCCTTGCATGTGGTTGTCATTTGTCATCAAAGGGATTCTGTTTGGGCTATTAACAAAGGCTTAATTCAATTATATTGTAAATCTAATTTTTTTTTCTTTAAAAAAAATTGTAAACAAGTGTTAGTGATTTTACTTTTGTGCTTACAGACTCTCAGATCTGCTGGGAAGATCTACATGCTTTTTTTTATGCTGGTCATCTTTTTGGGCTCATTTTATCTGGTCAACCTGATTCTGGCTGTTGTGGCCATGGCATATGAAGAGCAGAATCAAGCCACTATTGCTGAAACAGAGGAGAAGGAAAGAAAGTTTCGGGAAGCCATGGAGATGTTAAAGAAAGAGCAGGAGGTCAGTAAACTATGTGATATGATTAGCCTTGGGTAACTTGAACAGATGGTACCTTGAGATTCACATTCTCTTTATTTTACATTTATGTGATAACCAAAGTAAGACTTTGCTTGAAAGCAGCTTAACGTTTATTGTCCTGGACAGAGTTATTACAATTCTCTCTAAAGGAAAAATGATGGCTCTTCCTGCTAGCATTGGGCCATTTAGGGTTTACATATCCAGAGTTGTACTGGTCTAACTGTACCACATATGCCAGCAGAGGAATTTATATTGGTTGGCATATAAGACATTTTAATGATGGTATAACTACATCTGCATTTGAGCAAAACCCAGCTATTTTGGTAGCTCAGCCATAGCCCCAGCTGAACTTTCTTCCACCACCACTTTAGCTCATGTTCATTTCCTCACTGTCTCATTCAAACTGCCATGAACCTCCAGCCGTCCGATAATGAAGATAAAGGTGTAGGATAACCTCTTTGAAGCACATACGACTTCATTCCTGAACAAGTAAACAGGCAGATCTTGAGGCTAAACTTTGCAAATTATGCAAAGGATATGGATTTAATGTTATGTCATAAGTTTAAACAAAACAGGGGGGCCAAATGGTGGATGCAGCCATATAGCCTTAATAACACTAGTTAATTTGCATGTGGTTTGTGTGGGGTAGAAAGTCTTTGTTAAACAGCTGAAGAGAACATTTTAGGTGCTGTGAACAAGAAGACAATAAGAAAATTAGTCTGAAATAACACGTAGCAGTGTAGTTCAGAGAAATAAATCCTCAATACACAATATAAACTAGTATACATAATTTTCTTTTGGGTACATATAGCTTCAGGGTCTGATCCAAAGCCCATTTAAATCCTTGGAAAGAAAATAGAAAATGCAATTCACCCTTGACAAAGTGCTAGTAGAGGCTTATACATCGTTTAAGTCCTTTTAAAGATCCTCTTTGATGGTTTAAGTAATAGGTAAATGCAATTTAGTCCATGTACAGGCACTTTGAACAGAGTAACTTTCTGCTGTAACCTAAGGGAGCAAACTGAGCTCCAACTCGTACCTATTTTATACAAATTTTCATGTGTTTTGACTCCAGCTGAGCTCTTCCTAATAACAGCCAACTTTGGTAGCCCCAGCTATAATTAAAGATATTTAAGAATTTCCTTTTGAAGGCTTTGATTTCAGTTAAGCCTGTATGTACACAAAAAAGGAACATTAAGCCCTGAAAGTCAGAATGTGTCAAAATGAAGGTTGCTCGTGAAAACTTAAATTGTTCCCATTTATCTATATGCTTTATAACATAGTCTTGTCTTCAGCCAACCATGTCTCATTTTTCCTGTGCCCTATTCAGTACAAAGGGTGGACAGTGCATGACTCAAGAGCAGCTCTTCGCTTTCTCATCATTTGTTCTGTAGCCTTAGGCCAGCTGGAGCAGACTTCCCGACTCAGGCATTCAAAGGCTGCTTCAAAGACAAAATGACTAACCTCCTCAGAGGTTTTTCAGTGCCTCTTGTCTCTGCTCAGGCTCTGTGTGCTTCAAAAATACTCATTTGTATTTGTAATACTCCTGGAGAATTATCCTAATCTTATCAAAAGGAAATTTCGGAGTGTAGCGATTGGTGTCCGTCGTGTCACTAGTGAAGACCAGTAATTCTGCAAATCAACCCCTGACATCTCAGATTAGACATCTGGAAGAAGAGGCTCAGGAAAGTGAATTGGGTGGATGCACCATATAGCTTCCAGATGTCCTTCTGGGGTGTCTCGCCCCAGTCAGAGCTACTCAGTTTTAATCTTGTTCTCCAAGCCTTCATCAAGATCTTGGTTTTGACTTTCTTACTGTACCTCAAGTCCTATCTCCTGCATAATCCCCATGTCAGCGCTCGTGTGAGCTAAGCTTTTCTCCCATCCTTCAGCCACCACCCGTCCTCGCCAGACACGTGGGGTCCCACGCGCCTTTCCTGCCCCTGGGAGTTACCGCGGTGGGTTATGGCTTCCAATGCCTGAGGGGCAGGACGTGGTCCAGCCACAGGAACCCAACCAGAAAGGGTAAATAGGCAGCATGTGGGCACATCCTCCATGCCCGGAGAAACAATTTAGTCCAAATCCTTTTTCAATAACTTAAAAAGGTACGCAGGGCAGAAGCATTTCGACCCAAGCAATGGGTAAGAAAAAGCCAGGAAACTGAAAATTAGCTTATTTTGCAGCAAGAGTACAGCATGCTTAGTAGCACAGCCTACAATATTTTCTAGATTGATAAAATATGACGGCAATCAGAAAGGAAAACTGAAAGTCTTTAGATCAGCTTTTACACTGTGCAGTATAAAGAGAGCACAAATATAATTGATAGGCCTGCTTGAAGACTATCAGTCAATTTACACAATTGGTCTAACACATTCCTAAACCTGAATTTAACACCAAAAGACTTGCTGAATCTTTATGAAGAGAAAGCACTTCAGCATAGCAATTAAATCAATTGGCTCAAAAAAAAAAAAAAAAAAAAAACAGCCTAGACCAGTGTCTGAGCCCTCCTCCTCTCTACTCTAAGCAGCTTGCTCATGAAAGATATTTCCCACAGGAATTAAGTTTTGTTGTGCTCTCAGCTTGATAGAGCTACCGCTACTCCTTGAAATACATGATTGATTCTTTACACGACTGTTAAGTGCCTTCACTTTCCTTGGACTGATGCCTGTGGGAGGAAGGGAGTATTTTGCTGCAGAGAGCTGATTGCCTGTTTGATTCTAGTGGCTTACTGACAATAGCATTGAGGATTCATCCATTTCTCCTGTTCTTGGGAATCTGGAGAGGCTTTTTTTTTTTCTTTTTTTGTAATTCACTCGCTTTATCTATTTCGGCTGGGAGCTCTGCAAATGGACTTGTCTCCAGGCCACTGGTGTGGCTACCGCTGAGACGCTGGCACCTCCAAACCTGACCTCGTGCTTTGTGTTCAGAGCCCCCTCGCTCCATCCTGCCCGCACCAGGGATGGGGACTCGGCTTCCTCCTCGCACCTATCAATTCTTCCTCCTGGCTGCTCCTTTGCTTCCAAGGCTGTGGCTTTGTGGGCTCAGGCTTTCGCTTTCGGCTTCTGCAGTTTTTCTAGCAGTTGGTCTGTTATCGGTCAGCTCCTGCAGCGATCCCACCAGATAGCCAGCCCAGCACCGAAGCACACGGCAAAGCAAAGTCCACCTTATCTTCAGTTAAGCCCACGGTTTTCTTTTTGCATCTCTGATTAGAGCTGCCTGCTCTGCTGCTCGGGATAAGTGTTTACAAAAACGTGCCAGCTGAATTGCCTGCTGTTCCTCGCATCCCTCTGTGACAGGGGAGGAAAAATCCTGGCAGCCAGCTTGGCTGCCCTCCTGTCCAGCCCTCCCAGTTCAAGGGGCTGAAGTCCAGGGGGGGCTTATTCTGAGGTTCCCCAGCTTGAGATTTTTTTTAGCTGGCACCAGAAGTGTTACTCCAGAGATGTGTGCACAGTGTACACCTGCAGGTGTATGCACACAGGCTGTTCCTCTCTTGAAATGTCAAAGGATCTTGCATGTGAGCTCTATATAAATCACATTATCTTATGCAGCTATTCCTAATGCTCCATCATAGGATCTGGGTGGCAGACCTGCAAGTGTGCATTTGTACTAGGAATGTGTCTCGCTTGTTGTTTCTTTTCCTATGGCTAAATATAGAGGTTAGAAACACATTAAGACCAGTTCCAGCCACGTGAGATAGTTTTCTGATTAATGGCCACCTGAAATTTTTAATTTATCTCCTAAACAACCTTTAAACTTAAAATGAGAAATAATTGCTGAGCAGAGTAATTATTAGTTCTCACTGAGATCCTTAACTCAAATAATAAATTTTACACCTTCTACCATCTTCTGTTTTAGGCACTAGCTGCTAAAGGAATTGATTCAATGTCTCTTAGTTCATTGGAAATGTCACCTTTGTCATCCAAAAATGCCAAGGAAAGAAGAAATAAGCGAAAGAAAAAGAAATCTTTGGGAGCAGAAGAGTATGGGGAAGACCAAAGGAATCCCAAATGTGACTATGACGATGGTCAGAGGAGAATGGTAAGCCATGGTCTGAAACGTCACTTACTCCACACTGCACTTTTCTGGATAGGCCAGGCTCTGAGTAGGCAATTTAAGCTGAAACTTTCAGCTTTGAAGAAGAATCAGATGATACTTAATGTCATAACTGACCTGCAGACAGTCTGTGTTAGAACAGTGGAAAGAAATTTGTTACCACTTTATTTTCAAAATGAATTAAAAATGCCCATTAAACATTCTTACGAATCTATTTTGTTTCAATTTTTTTTGCCTTTTTTTCACTTCAAGATTACCCACAGTCTGTTTTATTTCCTGACTTTAATTTCATTCATCTGATTATATCTATCCTATCCCTACTAGAGATAAAAAATTCTTAGAAAAAACCTGCAAAGCTCAAAAGGCAAAGGGAGGAGGAGAAAGCGAGGAAACTTGTCTCTGAGGGCTTTTTAAATGCTATGCAAAGACATTATTAATATTTTTATATTCCTTTGCTAGTTGCCTTCAAGTCAAAACTTTGTGGCACTTGTTTCTACTTTCTACTGCAGGGAAAAAAATAGTGAGACTGTTGTTAAATAGGGTTTTATGTAAATGTTACTGACATGCATGAATATGAATCTGCACACGCTGTATGTATCAAATGATCATAAATAGCTTCAGATAATTTGTCTTTGCTTAACTGAGGGCAAAGTTTAAATCAGTTTATTCTGTTTTTCTGAATAGCCATGTAATGGGCTAAGTCTTTTTACATTTTGTTGTCAGTGAATTTAGGGATATTTGGCAGCCATAAAAAGCTCATAAAAAACATGTAAGTGATGTAAGTAAATGTGACCAATTAATGACTCCCCAGCTCACAAAATTTACACAGAGCTGGATTTCTGTAAATGACATGTATTTTTTAACCTTATAGTTTTTGTTGTTGTCTCATTGGTCGAGCGGGTTGCGTTACAAATTACACCTTTGTTAAAGCTAGAATTGCTCTTTAGCTCCATTCTGGATGGGTTTCAAGGCACCACATACCAGAATGACCGTGGATTGGAGCTGTGCATTGCCAGTTTGTTTCTTAGATTAATATTTCTTGTTTTCACTTTTCGCCCCTGGATGTCACATGCATGAGAAACATGGGAGACACATTTCAAAGCTTATAGTAAATCTTCTCTGCAAGGCTGTGTCTGGCATGGTTGGAGGGAGTAAGGCTGAGTCATCATTCAGATGCAATCTGAGCAGCTGGAAGTATGTTGCCATCAGAAATCAGTCTCAATGACTGTGCCATGGAAACCCAGGCATGGATTTTTGACCAGTTAAAATTTGGTAGCAATCCAAACGGGCTGGTTTTAGTTAGAAGGGGCCTGGTTTTTGTACTCTTCCTTGTACCAGTGGCACAACATAGCATCATTACGTAACTCAGTGGTGTAAGCTACAGTGCGAAATGAAATCAGGCTTCATTTTGTTTGTCTGGTTTGTGGATGCTGTGGAGATCTGACCTCTCTTCGTATATACTTGGCTCATGAGAAAGTTCTGAAGAAGCTGAAAATTCTGTACAGGCCATAAAATCAAAAGAATGTTCTGCCTAAATGCTCTTACTCCAATAATTTCCTCTTCAGATACAAGGGAAAGGGATAGACTTGAATTTCTTATGCATTTTCTGAACATCCTTTTTACTCTGCCAGGGTTTAGGTGTGTTTAGTCCTTGGCTACGTCTTACTGATGCCCTGTCAGAGTTGCACTCTCACTAGCTGATGTCAGAGTGGATCGTCAAGGCTGATATTTGAGTGTGAGGGAGACTGCTGTCTGCGGAGGTTACCTACCCCTTAAAGCAACCATGTGCATTGGGATAATGATTTTACAAACTAATAAACCATATCCCTCTTCTTGCTCTTGTTTTGTTTTTTTCCTTTATCACCTTCTTCCGTCGTATTCTGCTTCTTCTTCTTCCCTCTTCTTCTCATTTTCCCTGCAGTTCATTTCCTGCCCTATTTCTTTATCTCTTCTTCTCCCACTGCAACGTTCCTTCCCTAGCTGTTATGAAGATGTGTGATAATGCAGTAAACTGGAGCTGGATCCCCTTCCCTGCTCCTGTCTTCCACTCCTCGTGCTGCCTTCCCAGGTCCTTTGGCACTTATCAGATGGGGGGGAGTAGAAGCAAAAGAAGTATCACGCTACGAGGTGAATGCCACCTTGACCCTTCCTATATCAGTACCTCTTTAACTGTCAAGTGTTAGACAAATACCGAATAGCTAGGAATGACTATTCAACCTCTTAACTTTATGAAGGTTGAATACGTGTAATTAAGTCTTTCTCTAAAGCACTTGATTTAAAATGGAACTTACTGCTCTCCCCAGACCCTCCTCGCTCCTGAAAACATGTTGCAAAATGTTGTTTCTCTTTCCCCTTTTTCCTTTCTGGGGGTTTCTAGACTCTCCTTGGCATTAGTTATGGTCCCAGTGCAAACTTGGTGAAGCGCAGAACCAGCCACGGAAGCATATTCAGTTTCCGACTCCGTGGCAGAGACACTGGCTCCGAAACAGATTTTGCCGATGATGAGATCAGCACTGCTGGGGAAAATGAAAGCCACCGGGGCTCTCTCTTAATTCCAAGATCTGGGAGGCGTCCGAGCGTGCAAAGTCAAGTGAGCCATAGTTCTCACCCTACTACTCCCAACTACACCCAGACGGGCAAAAGGAACAGCTCAGTGGATTGCAATGGTGTGGTTTCCCTGATAGGAGGAGGCACCGGGGCACTCAACCCAGACCCTACTTCTCCTGCAGGGTTACTGCTCCCCCCAGTTATTATGGAAAAACCTGGGACAGGCGACCTGGTGAGTACTTTATAACTTTTGTATGTGATTCACGCTCTTGTTACCTTCTAAATGTTGTTGGAGTTTGCTGTAATTTATTTACGCGATACGCAGTCTACAGTGAGAAACCCGGACCCACCATCCTAGGCAGGGTGGGAAGATGACGGGCCAACTCACACAGCAACGTGTGTCTAGTGCCACGTAAGAGAGGTTCATAATATTCTGGTGAGACTTACTCCTCAAAGCTGGCTGGAGGCAAATACCTAAATCTTGGGTTTGATATGATTTTTGTTTTCTTGTAGGGACATCTCTTAAGTTGGTTTCTTTTGACATTTGAATATCTGGCATTGTCCGGTGGGTAGATGATGAGGTGTTTAAAATGATTCAGTGTGAGTCTTACCATCTTGAGACTGCGTTTTCTCCCACTGGTTGCTGTCTGTTTGCATCTAACCTCTGGTCTTCCGCATAGCTGTTTGTGGAGGGCTGTTCTTACAGTCCAAAGGTAGTTCCCAGAAGGGTTTAGCATCCAGTTCAAATAACACCCAGGAAAGATGAGCAGACGATCAACAGAGACTTCAAGCCTTTTGCAGATTGCCAGGATCTTTGTTGCAAAGCACCACTGCTGCAAAATATTTGATAAGGCTGTAAATAAAACTATTAAGACTGATACCATTAGGACCCAAGCACAAATTCGCTTGGAAAACCGTGAGATGGTGTTTTGGAAATAGCTGCTACACAGGCAGGGCAATTTGGACACCTTGCCAGTTTGATATGATGGGAATTTATCTCTTTTAATGTAGATAATCTACGTTGGAGCTCATCACTCTCAACAGTCTTTCAAGCAATGGAGGTCTAGTCCTTAACAATCAGTGTGGGAGGACTTATTTAATCTTAGAGATCAAAAATGGGTCAGAATAATCTCTCTCCCTGAAAGTGCCTCTTTCTGTTCACTTTAACTACAAGGGGAGCCCTAGGTGAATAACTCAATATTGCACATGTCTTAAGTCAGGTGAGATGAAGCCCACTCAGAGTAACAAGGTGCCAAAAATGGGTTACGTTGGTGTGGAAATAAGCAAAAGTGATTCTAACATGTACTAGGCAAGGTATTTCCTGAAGAGAAAGGCGAGTGAGATGGAATCCAGCCGTGGTGTCAGATTATCAGTAAATTGAGAAGTTGCTTTTTTTTCTTTAGAGCCAGACAGCTTCTTCCCTTTCAAGCTTTGGATTGAATTTTTTTCCTCACATAACTGGGCATTCCCTGTAGTCCTGCAAATAGACTCTCACACCGTACATGAGAGGAGGGGCCATGCTGCGTGTGGGAAGCCGGTTGGTGTGGGAATTATCTGTTTTGTTGACAGTTTTGAGGCTGTTGCTGCTTTTTTCAGATGTTAACACCTTCTTTCATTTAGGACTTTAGTACTCCCATTTTTACTCTTTGCAGACAAAGAAGACCAGCCCTGAGAGCAGTCTTGAGGCAGCTGAGCAACCGAAACACTATTTGTAGATAGTGGAGTTTTATGGGACTTAACTTGGTGCAAAAAAAGCTGTGCGATAAAGGAACTCTGCAAGAAAGTGTGTGCATCTGTTTAAAAGAAAAAATCTGAACCAGAGTAGAAAGGCCTCAGTAGATGAGCAGGGGATGTCCCCCTTTTCTCTGTAAGAAAGCAGCTCTGCGGGCTGCTAAGGCTCTTCCAGCTGTCAGAAAAAGCTTAACAAAGCATGAGAGCACTCAACCTTTCACAGGAAATATTGATATTTTACAGGATTGGGCCCTGAGGTGACAGGGAGGCTTTGAGCTCTGCTGGCATTTCTTTTTGTTTGCCAGCTTCCTGCCTTTAAAAAAATGAATGTTGAAAATTGAATGGCCCGGGTGGGTGAGCTCACTTGGCAGTTCCCTGGTCATCTAGGAAATAACACCCAGGCACTATAGTAACAGATGCTCATTCAGTGATGCAATGTGAAGGATGTTGTGTCTTCTGCAAAACAGGTTTGGTATCTAATCTATCCAGAAAATATGAGCTGGCGTTACAAGCTAATTGGCAAGAAGCCCATTGCTGTACAGATGTATTCGCTACAGGAACCATAAGCGCTGGGCATAAACGTGCAGCCTCAGCTGTGGAGCGCAGGCAGAAGAAAATAGCAAATCCAACACCTCAGTGTGCTCGGAGATAAATCAACACATTTCCAGACTTTGTGTTTGGTTATTTTTGCCTTTTTCTTGTTAAAATTTGAAGTTTAGTTTGTTCTTTGTTAGCAGTTCTGGCTTCTTTTTATAGTCTCTTGATATGTTTGGGGGAGGCAAAAGAAAGATGTTGCAGGGTGAAGTTGAAGTTACCTCATTAACCCCAATGACCCTGCCACTGTTACTTATTTTGTACAAGTGTAAGCCCATGGAGAAAAAAAGGCTCACTTGTGCTATCTGTTGTATCTTCCCTGAACAAGAAACGAAGGACCAGTCCATGAAAAGGCATCACTGTAATATGCGCTAAGCCCTGACTTGCAGCTTCCTGAGGTGTAAGTGTGGCTCCACGCATGTAAACGCAACAACTAACTTGATGGAGCTGGCAAAACACATTTTACAGCGTTAGGTTTTGAAGACACATCTGTTTAGGTCCCTCTGTGATGCTCAGTAGTATCATCAGGTGAGCGTGACACAGACCTTCTGATTGCTACTGATGGGGGAGACCAATGAATTCTGGTTTGGGGAAAGCTTGGAAGAGCACTTCTGATTTAAAAGGCAGAGTAAACATCAAACAAGGTCTGACCGTCTCTGGTTTTGAGTTTCCAGCCTGCAGCCCTTAAGCAGACCATAGTTTCAGCAGATGATTTCAAACTGGACCCTCCTACGGTTTCTCAGGGAAAGCACAAAAAGTCACTAGCCGCTTTTGAGAATTTTAGCCTGATCAGTTTTAGCAACGTTCAGCCTGAAGATTTTACCCCAGGCAAAGTAGTTGGGACCACAATAAACAACTTTCATGCCTTTGCGTCATCGCAACTGCTACCCCCTGTCCCAGCCACGGGCCCTTTGCCCACGGGAATGGCTGCGAGTGGCAGCTGAGCTGACGTGAAGGCATCTGTGCAGCTTGTGCCCTCGCCCATGAAAGAGGTGGCTGCAGCAGATTATCCCACTCTTCAGGCTGGTGACTCGGTTGAGTGGTCTCCTAACACTTGGCTCTAGAAGAGCATGTAAGCTAAAAAAGCCGGTTTCAAATGCTCTTCAGATTGCCCTGGCTGCTTGGCACAGATGGATGTGAGTGTGTTTCCATGAGAAACCAAGTGTGCTTGCACTTTCCATCTCCTCCCCCTAATCCCTAAATACAGCCAGTGAAACAGGAGAGATTTCCAATAATCTCAGTAGATGGTGCTTAGGCCCATCAGTCTTGTCAGCTGGGGTAGTCTGACTGGTCAGCAGGCTTGCTGGCCATGGATGGCATGGTCCATGCAGAATGGCATCCGTCCATGCAGTCTTCTGCATCGAAGCGGTCCTGCCAAGTCACCAGGGGCTCCAGTGCACAGCCTGGGCGAGAGGAGGGACATCCTATCCTCTGCAGGGAACCCAGGCATCTCAGCACACTTTGCTACACCCGCTGATGTTCCCGTGCCACATAAAAGCACCCACAAGGAGTGGTGGCAATGTTGTTGGGGAGCTGCCCGTGGCAGCACAGAGGGTTACACTGCGGTGTTCAAGCTAGAAAGCCTGCTGAGGTCATATGTAGTGCAATATGAAAGTATGATCTGTAAACACCCTCCACGAATGTGGCTCTGGGTCAGGCAGTCTTCACCTGGATGTGAAGAGCAGCAGGCGTTCAAGTCCGAGGGGTGCAGGGAGCCTTGTCCCAAGAAACCCATGCTAAGTCCTACTCACCCCCCTGGAAATCTCCGGTGTGTCCTGCAGGGGACTGAATCAGGGCTGGTCCTGCTCTCCTACCAGCTTTATTTAAGTGGTGTAGCTGCTGATTTCATCAAACTTACCCCAGTGTAAATAAGACATGAGCAGGACCTGGTGACTATGCTTAAAGTCCTAATTTTTTTTGGCTTGACCTGAGACTGAGGTTTGAAAAATGATATGTTTTTATGCTCCTGCTGATTGCTGGGCTGCGAGTTTGGGCTTTCGCCTTTTTTAGAGAAAGTCTATGCATTATGTAAGTAACTTCAGGACACACTACAACCTAAAGTTTCTGCGCATTCCTGTAGTATTTATTTGTAGCTATGCATTGGTCTGTTGTGTCTTGGTGTTTCTTAGTTAAGAGGTTAGAATAACATCTTCCTTCGCAAGGTATTGATCTGTTTGAACAGAATTGGATTGAGTTAACGAGCAGTTATCTGGAGCTCAATTTATCCATGGGATCTGATGAGGATGAATAAGATGTCACCTGTGGTTGTCAAGAATTTCTTGAGGCTTAAGAAATACCCATGACAGCATCCCCTCTTGCCTCCTAAAACCAGCTGGAGACCTTTCTTTAGCTCTGCGGGGAAATCACAAGGTTTTTGGTTTAGCCTGACTTTCCAATTATTTTGGAGATTAGAAGTGGCAGAGAAATGGATGCAGGACTGAGGAGGTGGTTGGCTGCAAATGGGCAGCTGGCCGTTAGCTGGTGGTCCCCACTGCTTTGCTCTCCCTGGGGCACTGGCTCACCAGAGCTCCTCATCAGTCCAGGAGCAAAGCAGGGCCACCAGTGACACGGCTTTGGGATGGGCAACAAGGCCAAGGTTGGAGCTACCCGGGGTGTCCCTCTTGCACATACAACCTTTCCTGAATTTCCTCTTGGTCACACATATGTTTTTTTCTTTTAGGAAACTAGAAATGTCGAGTATTGCTAGCCTGACAGGAATGAAAACTAGTGGGGAGTGAGCCCTTAAGAAAGGCCAGGCTGCTTATCGAGGTGCCGAACTAAGGATTTAGAAGCTTATCTTTAGATAAACTTTTTGTTGTCTTTTTTATATATTAAAAAAAAAAAAGGCCTTGGCTTTTGTTGCCACTAAGCATGAAACCGTTTTGCTGACCACATTGGTTTGAGGTTTTCTTGTTGATCCTAAGACTGCCCCAAGGTAAAATTTCTTTTTTTCCCTCCTTGTTTTGCCACAGGACTGGTGAAAAGGGAAAGTGTTAGCAGTTTCCATGTTCAGAAAAAAGGTCAACAAAATAAGTCATCCAAAAATCGCCACCAATAAGTTATATGGACGAAAGCTAGCTAGTCCTCTGCCGCTGTCACACGGGGAGTTGTCGCCATGTCTCTACTTTCTGCTCATTTCAAACTTTGCTTTAGCACATCCTAAGCGTAAATGATTCAGATTTGACACAAATATTGCAAGCTGCTCCGGTTTACAGTGCATCTCTTTAAATAATCAAGCATCCACAAAATTATATGGCTTCTTTTTAATGCTGTGCACTATTATGGACACCTTCAATCTCATTAAACATTTTTGCTAGTGCCTTACTGGGTCCATTGTTCATGGTGTGGCCTGTCCACCTCTTTTTATGCTTGAAAAGATTTTAACTGTACAAGGAAAATTAAACCTGTCCCAGTTACCAAATGTGGTCTTTAAAATGCTGCCATGTATAAGCTCATCTTCACATAACAGTTCTGACATAACTCCAAACTGTAGGCACTCAGATGAAAATAATTCTGTAGTATTATGCATCCTCATTTACATGTAAATTACTGAATAGTATATTTGTCCCTATAGAATTTAGCTAATCCAACTGAGAAACAATTCCAGTCAATCAGGGAGCAACACAAATAATCTCATGCTGCTGGAGGTGCCTGTGTTTAACTCCATTGTGATTCCTCATCTGGATCCTAAGGAGACTCCTTCCATAACTGTAGGGACTGTTGTGATTTTTGCTGAATTTCTATAGAAATATAAGTATGATGAACAACTGTGCCTGTGTATATTCTCTCTGTAACGATAATATCCTTTATGCTGCCTTGTTTGTCCAGTTCCTGGAACTGCTCTCTATCTCAGAGTGCAAAACCTGCCAGTTCCTTGCGTGACTATTAGCTATCTCTGTTCTAAAATAATAATCCCCCCCACACGTAGCTATTCTTTACAAAGAACAAAAGCTTGTAAACTTCCCCAAGTAACTTAAATAATTTTAAGCAATTCACCTGGATGGAAACTTTCTTTCTTGAAAAAAACACTTCATAGTAGATGGCAAGCTGACTATCTGATAGATTTACTGCTCTACTGGGAAAGAGACCTCATCGTCCTGCAAGAGCACAGGAGCATTCCTTACAGCCCGGCATTGCCTGCCAGGCTCTGTGTTCTGGCTCTGGGGATGAACCTCTGCTGTGTGCCCGCTGCTGAGCGGCTGGCAGGGAGCAGCGGGCTTCGGGCTCTGCCCTCCGTAGCTGGGCAAGTGGGTGGCTACCATGTGCAGGAGCATTTGCTCTGAACGCCAGCCAAATTGCACCACGTCGCCTCTCCAGAGGTGAAGGAAGGAAGGAGCCATGCACATGTCTCCTTCTGAAATACCCCTCTGCACACAGAGGATGACACGCTGCAAACAGTCCCCTTGACTCCAGCAGGACTCCTGAAGTCTTGGGGACTGCTTCTTATTGGCAGGATTGAGGATGCTGGGCTGGAAAGAAAAATAGGGTTACTTAAGAAACATGTTGGGTTGGGAATATCACATCAAACCTAGGGAGAAAGTCAGTTCCCTGCTATTTTTTTTAATGAAGGATATGGCAAACCTGTTTAACTTGGACTTTTCATTTACCCTGGTTTAGCTGAATCAAAAAATAGGAAGAATGAGTCTCTGAATGTTTTTCCTTTGACTTTTTACCCCTGCAGTGAATTCTCTTTGCACCTGTGAGTAAAAGGTGGCTTTCAGAAAAAGGCCACCAACCCATAACTTCTGCAAAAGCACTTCTGCATGCAATAATAGGAATATAGTACCTTCCTTGACAGTCAGAAAACTGGTATTTCTGGGGATGAGGTTGTCTAAAGACGTGCTACTGGTATGCTCTAAGCTTTGGGTCGTATGGGATAGGGAGATGGTACAGTCTAAACAGAGTTAGATGATCCAGAGGAATTTGAAATTTGAGGTTGTCTTATGGTTCATTCTACAGATGAGGGACTTGGAAGAGCTGGGTTTTTATTTGGCTTTTTATTCCTTTTTCTTTGCTTTTACACTTTTAGTTTATTCTACTTCAGAAATTTGTCTCCCTTATGTTTTTTATCTCCTTGTCTAGTTAATTCTTTTCAATCCCATGTATTTGTTACATACTCCAAACTGGTGTGAATGATTATGCAGTTTTGTAGATGCTTTCTTCATTAATAAAACATTTGTTGTTTCTTATTTTTTTACTGGATGTTTTTGAGGTGAAGGGAATCAAGCGAACTAATGCATCTGAAATACGGTTCCTGGTTTCCCCAGCTCCTAAGCCAAGGATAGAATATTATCTTGTTATGCTGTGCACAAGTAGGAGTCTCTTTGAATAGGTTCTGATTATACCTCTCCTTTTGAGATGACTGCGTCAGTAACTCAATGGACAAGCCAATTGTTTTAACAAAAGAGAACATTTTAGAAAAACAAAAAAGCCATTTTGAAGCATTACTGCTTTCCTGGCTTAGCTAATGTTTTAAGTGCTTGCTTTAAAAGTCCTTACTCTTCTCTGGTCTTGCAGTGATTGGTATTTTTAACTGCAGTACTTGGAAGTGACCTGGGACCAGTATCCTGGCTATTATTTTCATTGTCAACTAGTGGCCAAGCGGCTTTGTCCTTTGCCACCATCTGACAAGGGGATGTCCCCTGCCCTGAAGAAGACACTCTAGAAAGACAGCTCTAGAGCTTCAGCACTTTTTTTCTGCCGTTCTTACCCAATTGCCTTTCTTGAAGAGCAGTTTCAGTAGAGAAATGGTGAAGAGGAGGGATCCTGAGTCTCCCTGGGTGCATGTCCCAGGCACAGATGTAGAGCTGTGGAGCTGCTGCCCATGGCACGTTTCGGTTGGCATCCTGGGTGCTGCTCAGGGTGCTTAGGGCCATCTCAGACACAAGTGATGGAAGATCCAGAAGACTGAATCCAATTCCTGTAGCTCATTTGACTATGGAGAAGCAAAAGCAGCTATTCTGACACCTGTATAAACCAGGGGTTATCATCTTCATAGGGATTTCTTCTCCTTTCACATTTCCTTGAGCTATATTGCAAGAACCATCAGAACCCATCTATCTACAGAGCATCTCTCTTGCCTACATAGTGTCTCAGACCTCACAGCCTGTATGCTTGGAGGACCAGGACAGAGGTTGTTAAAACATTTATTTTGGGAGACTGAGGGTCTCACCCAGGAGGTCTGTGACAGAGAATGATGTTGTACCTGGCTTTCCCAGATCCTTACCCTTCAGCCACCACCTTTCCTTCTACCTGTGGGAGAGCTGGAGGAGTAAAGAAAGCGGGATTTGTCTCTGTATGAAGTGGGAGCTCGTAATAATAAAAGTCTTAACATCTTGCTCCTGTGAGCTGACAATAAAAAGAATTTAATACAGTGTCTGTCTGCAGCTATACTGTGTTTCTGGCTGACTTCAGAAACCCAAGCCTTCAAAAAGCATAAAACTAATTTAAAATGAAACATTAAATAAAGACAGTTTGGGAGTTCTGTTTTTCTGGTACTTGATTTCTTTGGGGTTTTTTTTAAAGCTTTTCCTTGAGAAACATGAGAATAAGAGAGTTTGGGTTATTTTTCACTTTTTTCTGAGAAAAAAGAAGCTGTGAATCTCCCCTAATTATGGAGCTTCAGAATCCATGACACCAAAGATCACCAGAATGACAATATGTTCCTGAGATTTGGCAGTGTTTCAGAACAAGAAAAAACATGTGTTGAGGAGTCAGTTTGCTTGGTATGATACCAGAGGCCTGTAATGGAGCTGTTACCCACGCCCCTTTTCCTCTTCTAGCAGTATAATTAAACAGTTAACACATTTCAGAAATAATGGAATAATTAATGTAATTAAGCAGGGCTTCTTTCACAAGCAAAGAGCGTGATAAAGCAGCACTGCTGTTTATCCAGCATCAGAAGCGTCCCTTTATTTTCACCTGCATCTTTCACCTGTTTACATGAAGGTAAAGGGCAAGGCAAAGTTTCCAAAATTGCTCAAAGTGCCATTTTCAAAAGCAGTACCCCATTAGCATGTGTCTAATTGGGAAATCAGTGAGCTTTGGACTTTTCAGATGGGAAAAAGAGTGCTTAGGCAATTTTGAAAATGCTACCCTGTATCTGCCTTGGTTTTATTCCGCTGATCCAATGTGTTTCATTTAAACAGACCTCTCCCTCGGATGAGGCAAGCAAGAAGCAGCTTTTAATGCCCCACCGCGCGTCGGTGGACCACTCGGAGGAACCCTTTCAGAGGCAGAGGGCAGTGAGCGCTGTCAGCATCATCACCAGTGCCCTGGAAGGTAAGATACGTCTTTAGTTCCCCGACTCAAAGCCATATTCATGTTGATTGGCAAGAACAAAGTGACACAAAAGACCCTAATAAACTCTTGCTGTTTTGCAAGAAGGCATTATAGACAGTTATTGTAACCCCTATAACAGAGGCAATGCTGTAACAGAAGGCAATATAATCAGTCTTACCCACAGACTTGTAAAATCCTGGCAAAATGCTGGCCATATAAAACTGGATCTGGTAAGATTTTGTGACCCCGTGGCATTTGATTTACAGAAGGCTAACCAAGATGCAGGGTGGTGGAGCACCAGACTGTTTGGGTGACTGTACATACATTTGTACCTCATCTCTCTGGAGCTGATGCAAAGCCTGGCATGTGCAGTCACCAGTTACGTGCAGAACTTCCAAGATGTGGGGGATGGAAGTCTCCTCCTTGCAGAGCAGCTAGTGGGAAACAACAGTTTCGTGGGTGTTTGAATCCCACTGAGCACCACTTTAAGGGTGCTCAAAGCTCTCATTTGTCCATACAAATATTTCTGAGCAAGTTTTTTCATTGCTTATTAGTCTTCTCATTAAGTGCAGGAGGATTTCCCTTCCCTGTCTTTCCATACACAGGGACTTTGCATTTCCCTTTCACAAATTTATCAATAGCAAGACAACAACTCATAGCAAGACATCACGTTTCTAGCCTCTTTACATACAGCCTCTTTACATACAGCTTCTTACAGTTCCTCATGTCCCCTACATTGTAAATTGAGAAAAGATGGGAGGTAGCAACTAAAAGTATAGAAAAATGCCTGTCAAGAACGCACTGTGGAGCAAGGGAAATTTTGGATTTTCCTGCAGCCTTATTCTCTGTGTTACCAATGAATAGAAAGGCAAGGCAAGACAGAGGGACTTAGCTGGGAGATGCCTTACAGAAAGACACTGGACCTAGCTCTTTGGAGACAGCCCAGCATGAAACCAAAAAGCTCTTCTTCTTCCTCAGCTTTTTACCATCCCCTGTGGTTACGTTCAGCAGTATTGTGGCCAGAACAGATATATATATGTTTAAATAAATAAAGAGTTGTATTCTTAATAGGTAAATAATCACTTCAATGTATTCCAACGCTTAGTGTAGTCTGCAAAGGTTCTGTTTTCTGTGGGGTTTTTAGCAATTAGCTTTGTGATTGATTTGCTTCTTTGTAAAGTGTTAAGGGTGCCTAAAAGGCCTGAGCTGGACGACTTCTTATTTATTTAATGGTACTTTCTATTACTTTTTACCACAGAAATACAGACCATCAAGTCTAGGGTAACTCAGAGGATGTACTTTTTTGGCTTCATATAGAAGAAAACTGTTTCAAACCTTATCAAAGATTTCCTAACTCACAGACTTTGATTAGTCATTGAAATTTAATACTTGTTAACAACAAGAGGAATATCAAATCAGAATAAAATGTATCACAGGCTTTAACTATAATAATATCTGTATGATTTGTGCCAAGCTGTGTGAAACAGCCAGCCCAGAAATCCCTTCCCCTTTAGTTGTCTGGTTTCTGCTCTCAGCTTGAGTAGTCATCATCTGCCTAGTTTTCCCAGACATTGCAAAGCTTTGCGTTCAAGGAAGGACCTAGGTTTTTTTCATTTAAAAATAAGAGGAAAAATACCTCCAACACAAACTTTGTGCTTTTCCAACCATTTTTAAAAAAAACAATATAAAGTATCAGAAAAAAAGCAGTTTAGTCTAATTTTACTTTTCCCTTTACAGATATTTTTCAAAAAATATTAAATCTGTTGTGACAACCAAAGATCACCTGTGGTGGAAGGCATGGGGTTTCCTAACCAATTTAAATCCTTCTGATGCCACATGACTGCCAAAAGAGGACAGTCACACCTTCCTCCTTCCCTTGCTGTGTTCCTGCAGTTTGATTTGACTGTACAAACAATTGGTTTTCAGCTGGATCGACAAGCAGAACCAGCTCACCCAGAAGGTCCAGGAGCACAAAAGCTGGCAAAACGACAGAGAAATAACATGTGCCTGAGGCTGAGAGGGATGACACTACCCCTTTTAGCAGCAACCTGGACTTAAAGGGGCTTGTGTCCAGTGTGGACCCTCAGGGAAAAGAGTCACTCAACTAATGTGTGTCCATCATGAAGGTCCCCAAACGAATAAGAGTGGAATAAGCAGGGTTGGTTAGAAGTGATTATGAGGAGTATGGATATAGATAGATGTGTTCTGGATTTACCTGGAAAATTAGATCCTTTAGGAAGTAACTGCCCTAAACTCTTTATTACTTTCAGCAGCAGATTTCCAAAAAAATGCAAAATTAGGATTTTACATTGAAATTGTTTGGGGTATGGATGGTTCTCACATCATTTGAGGCACTTACCTGTAAGCCCTCTGTTTGGAGGCTGGAAAGACATAGTTATTTCTTGGGAGCACTTTGGTTTCCCAACGATTTCAGAGCAGTGTAGATGTTTGTGCAAACCCTGCGCATGCAGGACATCATCCGATATTTTGAAAGCTTGCTAGAAGATACTTAATATTGCAGTTCTGTTGTCCAATGAAGAAAAATGCACAGAGAATGCATCCTGTCTTGAGAGAGGAGGCTGTTTATGAACTGATTGAAATAACAGCCTTGGCTGAAGTTTTCCTGTTATCAGTGCAGGTTCTAATTATATAGACTAAAACCATTATACAGCATTCCATGCCCATAAAGGAATCAGAAAAGGAAAGCATTAAGCAATTCCACTAATCATTATCATTCAGCCATTAATTGTCTTTTTTGGCTTTTCTTTTTCACTGTTTAATGCAAATTATACTTATGAAGCTATTTCAATTCTTTTGTGCTCAAGTAAAATGAACATATAAAAGTTGTATTTTAGGTAATGTTTTAAAAGCACCTTTAAAAAGCACTCTGGAGCTCTAGTAGCATTTTCAAACTGACTTATGCACTCCCCCGATTTTGTATGTGGGCCTTTCAGAAGGAATCAGAGGCTTAATGCCTTTTGGATTGCACATCAAGAACAGAAACCCTATTGATAACCAGTGATACCCTGGCTCTCAAGTGCTTAAATCAACTCTAAATATTGGATTTAAGCTCTTTCATCTCTTAACCACTATCAAAGGTATTACTTGAGATACTTATCAAATGTGACCTGGGAATGAAAAAATATATTCCGATCTAAGTTAAATGAAGATAGTGTATTCTTATCTATTCAAACTTGCCAAAATGGAAAAGAGAGTAAAAATCTGAGCCTATATATAAAAATCTAAGCCTATATATAATATTGGACTTTACATATTTAGTGTGATTCACCTTTTTTTGCTTGTGACACTTTTAAAAGGTTATTACTTTCAGAATAGGTCACTGTCTGCTAAGCGCAGGTCAACTGGCAAAACCCCAAAAGTGTGTAATTTGCCAGCCTGTTAGGACAGAAATATTTTATCCTAAAAAAAAAGTTTGGGGTAATGCAGGGGGCTTCCTCTATGTTATGCGTCATTTTAAGTGTTCCCTTGTCATATAACTCAGCGTGAATTGACTGTTACTTTACTGCTTGTGACTTAGAGCTTGAGGAATCACACCAGAAATGTCCTCCCTGCTGGAACCACTTTGCTGTTAAATTTCTCATTTGGGATTGCTGCCCGCTTTGGCTTTTAATCAAGAAATTTGTCAAGTTCGTGGTAATGGACCCATTTACTGACCTCACCATCACCCTTTGCATTGTGCTGAACACGCTCTTCATGGCCTTGGAGCATTACAAGATGACAAAGGAGTTTGACCACATGCTTTACATAGGCAATTTGGTAAGTGAATACGAACCTGAGGAGTGTATTTCCTGCTTTTTAAAGTTTTCGCTGCAGCTTGGGAAGACCCCATTTTGGTATGCTGTCAGCATCACTTTGCCTAGGACATACCAAGCAAGTCCATAGTCACCTCTTTCTGGGCGTGAAGAGAAAGGAATGAAGGACAAGGGTCTATTTTTATTGAACTAACATATTCTAATGTTATTAGTAACCATTAAAGCCACGTTTCTGGGCTGTTCCTGGTAGGTATCTAGTTTGTGTCTGTTTAAGAAATGAGATAAGAGAACGCTTAATGAGGCTTATTTGGGATTTCTGGTAAAGCAATGATAAGGCAGCATTGGTGACTAACAGTGACTTTTAAGTTAAAAAAAAAACTACAGGAAAAAACCAAAGCAAGATCATGGAGGGAAATAGAGTGGTGTTTGATCGTAGGTAGATGCGTATGCAGGAAGGCGCCTATGGCACATTTTCTGTATGCCCCTGTATGTCCTGCTGTGCCTCCCAGTCTTGCCCAGCAGCATGTGCTGGGTCCCATGCACACCCTGGGGACGAGGGGACATGGAGCAAAGCACGGCTGATGCTTCCAGGGGAAGCTCTTAATGTGCAAGCTGGAGCACCCGGGGAGAGAGCTGCAAAGTAAGCAGAGACCGCACTTCTCCAAGAAAAAGCAGAGTGACAGATCTACAGCCAAGCTGCAGGGACAGCAGAAAAGCCTTTCCAGAGGCGATGCGGTACAATTTGTTAACCCAGGGGGCCACTAAAATTCTGCAGTTACTACAAAACGGAAGCTTTTTCTTTAACCGTCTGTCTCTGAGTTTATGTTTAAAAGTTATTGTGGTTTACTGCTTTAAAACTTAATGTTTAAAATCCTTTTAATTTTAGAAGAGTCTGTACTGGAAAAGGCACAGGCCGTTTAGCTATGATGTGGTGGAATTGCCCCTAAAATCTAGTGATAGAAGCAAAGATATCCTATAGGACCATGAGTAAGTCTGGAGTACCCTGGAATGTGGATGCTGCTGAGTTTGTATTTGAGAAGCTCACAACAGAGATGAAAAAAGCCCTTTATTTCTATAAAAATGAAGGCTGCAGTATCTCAAAGTGGGATTCACCTTGCCTAACTTTAGGTATTTACAGCGTAGGAGTCTCTGAGTCGGTTGCCTTTGTCTCCCTTTAAAGCCAATGGAGAGTAATGGACCATTTTAAGGCACAGTTAATGTCATGTTTTAAAGACATTTACTTTTGGATAAGGTGAACTATGTCCTGGAGGCCAGTGACTGTAGTCACCATCAACTATAGTGGGAGTATGTAGAGACACTACAGATGTGATGTCTGCCTTTAGTGAGAAGCATCCTACGCTGGCAGGTTTAGGTGGGTAGCAGCAATAATCAGACTTTTTGTATCAGTCCTAGCATATGTGCTAGATCACGTATGGATTTTTTTCTTTACCCTGCTCCTTGTTATTCTTAGCTCTGGGCCACCTTGGGCAGGTTGAGGTTCTTTTCCTAGGCTGTGGGACCAGTCTCCAGTTTTTCAGCTGCTGTGTCTTGGCAAATCTCCCTCTGATGTTGCTCTAAGCAGAAATCTGTTTGGGTCTCTTGCTTCAAACCCATGCTCTCGCCCTCTGCGGAAAGCAATAGATAAGGGTAGCTTGGAAAGTCATCTCACAGGACTGCACCCAGCTCTGCTTTGCAGCCAGCTTTCCTTGTTGCTCAACAATTTGTGGCCTTCTAAGATGACTTAAAAAACCTCCTTTGGACCGAGTATCCACCAGAGCAGGTGGCAATGCTGCCGTTTCCCCCGCGGCACTTGGGATGGTAAATGCGTCTGCTCCTTGCTCTGCTTTTGGCAGCTCAGCTTCTCCCTTTGCAGACCACAGGCAGTGAAACTTTAGCCCCTGGCATCCCTCCTGCCAACAAGGCTCCTGCAAACCTGCCAGGGCTTCGCGGGGGCTTCTCCAGGTAACAACAAGAAAATCGAGACGATGAGCAGAGGGAGGGATTGCAAATCAAATTTTGCAAAATTTTGCAAAAAAATAAATAATTATCTCACTGTGAGTTTCTCAGCACTGCCTAGAGCTATTTCTCCTCTGTGTGCTGAAGTGTAAAATATGCAAAGCAGCTTGCTAATATTTTTTGTAGCAGGCTGATGGCACGGGGCTCCCCTTCCCCTGAGACCCCAGAATGGGTCTGTGAGAAGCCAGACCGTCCCAGCTCCCCCTCGGCAGCTTTACTAAACCTCTGCCTAACCGGATTGATTGCGAGTAGAGCAGGTTAGCGGAAGGTAGCTCCATTTTGTGGAGGATTTTGCAAAGTCATTTGTAATCAGAATTGACATTTTTTGCAATTCCCTATGAAAGGGAAGGGAGTCCCAGCTCCAGCGCAGACGGCCAGACCCCTCCTCTGCCCCCACGCTGGCTGGCTGTCGTCTTCCCATTGCATCTAACCCTCTTTGAGTGATTATACTAGCATTAAATGGGGGGAAATATTAAAAAGGGCAGGTCTTTGGCATTTTTTCCTCAAAACAAATATTTCTGAGAGAAGTGAAAGAATGAAAGTGGAATATGAATTCGCTTTCTCCAAGAGCAATTCTTTGTCTGCTGCCAGTCATTAGAGATCTCCCTCTGTCCATCTGCTTCATGCAGCATCTGCTACCTTCAGACTCCTTCAGTTCATCACTTACAGGAATCAACAGTTTCGAATGTGATCGGAAGGCCAGCCAAGCACATGTACATCTTTACATGGTTCATCTGCCTGTGCAGTGCCATCACTTAAAAAGTGGGTAGATAAAGCAAGATTCCCCAATTTTTTTGTTTTTCTTTAGAAACTGAGATACCATTATGCAGTATTAAAGCCTAAATGGCTGAAATGATAGATAAAAGAGGTTTTTTAAGACAAAGCCCTCCAAATCAGCAGCATCATATTTAGCATCAGTGGGATGTGAAGTTAGTCATTTTCTTTCCAGCCTTTACCACACTAAGTATCCACCCTCTTGTACAAGCGCAGGCGCCGTGTGTAGCAGGTGCTGGTGATTTGACAACTGCCGTTTGAAATTCGTAGCTGGTACACGTACACAATTCCCGATGCCTTTAGGAAGGCTCAGACATTTTGCTATCTTACTGTGACATTTCCTTCTCAGAAGGCTATTGATTAAAATGATTCAGGCAAAGAAAGTGATCCTCCTGAGTCATTTCTCAGCAAGATGGTTGCATAATGTACGCAGCATGGTATTGTGGTTTTTAAGGCAGTCCTCTGGATACAATTTCACAGACATCCAGTTTTGTCTTGTTCTCTGTCCTAGGGGAAATTGGGGCATTCTGGTGGGAATCTTTGGTATCTCTGACCACTGTGACTCAGAAATTGTTGGCTATTTAGAAATATGAGACAGGTGTTGGGTTCTTGGTATGAGATGGTGATGGGATGTTGTTGCATCCCAAGGGGTTTTTGCAGTCCAAGGTATTATATTCCTGATGAGAAAGAGAAGGTATTTTACATAAGGAATTGCGTAAAATGACTGCTTGGAAAAATTCCTTCCTGAAGCACTACTGAGTAAAGCCAAGCATTCCTCAAACGCAGGCTATTATCATTTATTTTTATTCCTTAATATCATAATTATGTAATCTTAAATTTTCCCTTCCACATCTTAATGGGTTTCTCATCTCTGTTGCTCAGAGTTGATCAGTTTTGCTGGGATAATGCTGCAAATATTCAGTTTACTGGAAGGAAAAAATTTCTCCTTGACTGTATGTTACTGATATGTGAGCTCTGGATTTGCCCCTCTTGTTTGACCAACACAGCGCATTGATACTGATCGTTTCATGGAAGACCATGTGCTTTAATATATATGTACAATAGAGAAGTTTTCAGAAACACAAAGCTCTGTGCAGCTTGTATTGGGGCTTGGAATGAAAATAAAAGAGTATATGAAGACCTCGGTGCCCACATTTTGTCACTTTAAGTTGACTGTAGCCTTGCATTGTTCATTTAAACTGTTACTTAAGGAGGGTGTACGAAAGGACAAGATCTGATTCTCTGAGATACTTTCCAGGAATGTGTTAAAACTGAACTTGCTGTCAGTAGCTTTCCCTTACCCTCTCCCTCTGCCTCATAGGTAATATTTATATGTTGTTTTAAAGAAAAATGTTCCAATTAGAAGTTCCACCATATGACATTTGAACTGGGTCATAAATAAGCAATGTGTTCCCAAGATGCTGTAAAAAGAAAATTGCCGTGACTATTTGTAAAAAAAGCCTAGGACTCAAATTAGAGTTTCTAATCGCCTTTGCTGCTAGCAACAACCTCAGAATGACTGGAGGCTTGTGTTGTCCCGGTATTGGTAATAACAACAAAATGAAAAGGGATAATACAGCAGGTATACTACAACCCAAATACCCCTTAACACTCACACTCCATTCATTTGGGTTTCTCCACTGAAATGAATAGATTTAACCTTTATAAAAGGCACCTTTACTCTTTCTTTTTTACCACTGGGATTATTCAGATGATGGAAGGAGATGGAAATGTATGTTCCAATCCAGAGCTTGAACTCAGATGTCATTCTAAGTTTACAGCAGTATCAAATATTATTGTGAAAAAACTAGACAAGTTGTAATAGTGATAAAGAATCAGCCAAGAAAAAGAAAGTATTTGCCTGTAAAATGTTTTTGGCTTTCTGCTGTGTTCACCTGTATCAGTGGAAAGTCTGCAAGCAAGGAGCTGTGCTTAAAAGGTTACTTTGAATTCATATTTTCTTTCTGCAGGTCTTCACTGGGATTTTTACAGCAGAAATGATCTTCAAAGTAATTGCCCTTGACCCCTACTACTATTTTCAGCAGGGCTGGAATATTTTTGACAGCATAATTGTTATTCTAAGCCTGATGGAACTTGGTTTGTCCAGCATGGGAAACCTGTCTGTTTTACGCTCCTTTCGACTGGTAACGGTCTTATTGTGTTCTTACCCCTCTTCTTTTATTACATATAAACTCTGACATGAATGTAACATATTTTCTTAAAAACGCATCTGCCGATAAAGACTTTAATTGCTGCAAACTAGTGAACAGTACGTGACACTAATTATAGGCTGCAGGACAAATGGAATTGTTCCAGATTTACATCAGGGTAAATGAGAACATAATTTGATTCCTTCTAGCTGTGCCAGGTAATTGTAGCACACTTAAAATGTTTGAGTTCCAATTTGTAATAAAAATCTGCCATTTTATACCTGTACACCTGTTAGCATAGTCAGCAGATAATTGATAGCCCAAGGAATGCAAGAGCCAGTAAGGTGTTGTTTTAGAAGTTGTTATTCCTAAATTATGTTATAAACATGCCACTGTTCTTTTAAATGTTGTCAAAAGAAAATGTCTTTGATTTATTCGTGGAGTGATTTTTTTTTTTCTAGAACTGATCAGCATAACATAGCATCTGTCTTTCACGGGAACTCCTTAGCTGTCAGCTCCTTTGTTATGCACGGGATAGTGGTATTCTATTAATGAGAGACTGTTGACATATTGGAACAGAAAAGTAGTTTCCTTGCCAGCCTGACATTTGTGTTGCACTTCATGTACCAGGATGTCCATGCTAATCATTCTGGCCATGATATGGCTTCACAACTTGGAAAGATGAGGAAAATAAGCCCTTATGGTTACATTTAGCAGAAGACCTTTTTTTTTTCCAAAGTTCTCTGCACTGCTCAAAAATGCAAATTTTTCACCACTGGTGTTAGGTCCTGAGAGTCCCCTCTCTGTTTTTGAGCAATCCCTCTTCAATAAGGCTGAAATTAAACCTTTAGTTGAAAACACAGCACAAGGGCTAGGCACCATTTACATCCTTAAAATAGGTCTTAAGTGGGAAGTGGGTTGTGCATAGACTGCGTGATCCTCGGCACAGAGGTGATTTTCACCCTGGGAGCTAACAGCTAATGGCATCTGGCTGAGGCTTACTCTGAAACACAGAGGAATTTCTTCTCTCTTTGTGGGATCGAGCCCTAAACCCCTTCCCCCACATGCCTGCCAGGCTGTTTAATTTGAGGAGGAAAAGCAATGTAAAAGAAAATATTAAGGCCTGAGATTTCTTCCTTCCATCCTCTCCCCACCATGATATTGGGGGAACGAGCCTCTAAAAGCACAATCTACCTAACGAGGCAGAGCATAGCTCTGGAAAACTTAATTCTCACCCACGAAGCCCAACTGATATTTTATTAATAGATGTAGCGAGGCTAACAGGAAATATGGCTAAAATCACCTTGTACCACACACACTGTGGCATTTAATGTCTTTCACGTTTTACCCACTTTAATAATTCATCAGCTGAAAAGTCTGTCGCTTCTGTGAACTGACACTGTTGTTTATGTTTTGTTCACAGCTGCGAGTCTTCAAATTGGCAAAGTCCTGGCCGACCTTAAATACGCTCATTAAAATCATTGGTAATTCAGTGGGTGCCCTCGGTAACCTCACTCTTGTGTTGGCAATCATCGTCTTTATTTTTGCCGTGGTAGGAATGCAGCTTTTTGGGAAAAGCTACATAGACAACGTGAAGAAGATAAGCACGACCGGGAATTTGCCACGGTGGCACATGAATGATTTCTTCCACTCATTCCTCATCATCTTCCGAATTTTGTGTGGGGAGTGGATCGAGACCATGTGGGACTGCATGGAAGTAGCTGGGCAGCCGCTGTGCCTTCTTGTCTTCTTGTTGGTCATGGTGATAGGAAACCTGGTGGTGAGTTCTCAAGATGGTTTTTTCTCCCTTTCCTGGTGGGTCTGTGCAAATGTACCATGTTTTTATCCAGAAATGGCCAATCTCACATTGCTCCACGGCTTTAATTTGATGAACCAAGTTGTCACCCAGAGAAACTTGTTCACATCCCAAATACAAAATTGCTAGCATTGCATTACTAATTAGGAATGAAGGCTTACTGTTTTTAGCAGAACAGATAATGGTTTACTAGAAGAAAGGCACATGAGCTGGTTATAATGATTTTATTTCTTAAGCCATTCATGGGGCTGAAGGGATTCCAGATCTCTCTTGTATATAGGAGTGAATATCACCTCAACTGTCACTGTATCGGGAGATATTTTTATTTCCCTTCATTTTTGGTCCAGAACACCTTACAGCTAGCACAGTGTCTTTTGAGTGGAGTTTTGAATGTCTTTAGCCTGCATGTTCTAGGAAGCTGCAGGCTGTGTTTACAGTAATGTCACTTGCTCGCTTGATTTTTTAATAGACTATCCCATAAGCATGGCTTACATAAGCTCTGAACCTATTAAGACTGAATTGTATTTCCCTGTTGACATCTTATGGAGCGCTTTGCTGGCTTGCAGTCATCATGGAAATGTTTCGCCTGCTCAGCTTACAGAGCATCTTTGACATTGTGGCTCTAATGGGCTTACTGTTTATGTAGTGAGTTGTTTAATAGTAGATGCTGCTATAAAAAATGTTGGGGTTTGCTACCGATTGTTTTTAGTGGTTGTTTTGCTTTTAAGTACCCAATGTTTTGGTTCTTAGCTGCTAGGGTAGGAAAGTTCTTGAATGAGCCTCTAGAAAAACAGGGCATTGTATTATTTACATTAATTTATACTTTAACAGTTAGTTTTGCACTGAAAATGTTGATTGCAACAGCAAATTATATCTTACAGGGTTTTTTTAGAAAAGTCAAAAGGTTAAACTCTGATTACTCAGAAAGTACCAGATTACTTATGCTTTTTTCCCTGACTTCCTGTTTCTATAGATTTTTCTTGGAACTAAATGTGATTAGAGAAGTTGGGGCAAATTATGACTTTCTGCATATCTTTTTGGGGAGTTTAGCCTGAGATCCAGAAAGTTAATCTGCCCCTGCCATTAAGTAATGGATTCTGTGTATGATAATGAAACCTGAAAATAATATGTGGTAAATTCTGGGGAAAATGTGAAACTTGAAACATTTGAAATATTCATGGATTATTGAAAGATGTGAATTTGCAGCATCTGATATGCTTAGATATTAACACTCATCAGTGTGCATAAGATCTGTTAAATATAAGATCTGATTCAGCAGAGATTGCACTAATATTATCTACATATATTTAACCTTCAGTGCTCAAAAAAGACTGTCCCAGATGTAAAACCAGATATTGAAAAACTCTGTCAGCATGGATAAGCTGAAGTTACTGGTCAGCTGAAAGTAAAAATGCTAGCTTTATCCTTTTCGGCCAACAGTTCTGTAAGCATGCGGCAATGACTGGTAAATAGGAATTATTATTGTCTGTAGATCACTCCAAAAAAAAAAAAAAGAAAATGATTCATAGGTGTGAAAAGAACAACAGATTCTGAATCATGAGATTGATCCAGTGTCAACTGCGTTACACTGAGATTTCATGGTGTTGATTAGCAGGTAGAGAGAAGGTCATCTTATTCCTCTGGCATCAGCAGAATTCTTGCTTTCTTCAGTGAGAGTGGATTGAATTCACAAACTCACTTATGTGCTGAACATCATCAGACCCCAAAATTCTTGTAGCTGAGAAGCACCACGAGCCCTTTAAAATAAGAATATTTGAGCGCTAAATCTTTTACCTGTAACTCCGTTGCAATCTGTGCCAGCAGTTTCTCTTTTAACTTGCTGAGATCCTTGTTCCTCCTCTGTTTCAAGAGTCAGTTCTGATAAGAAAGATATTATCCTGAGGTTGTATCTCATTTGGACTCTGAACTCTTTCTTAGTCTCTGAAGGCATGGAGGAAATCCTACAGCATTTTTCCCAGTGTAGCAGATCTGCACACTCATCTAGATTAACTGCTTTTATCTGTCACATCTGCCAGTAGTTATTGGTACTGTCTATGGTCTCTTTCCCAACTGCAAAGTTAAGCGTTACAGAGCTTAGCAGACCTGCTCTTTAAATACTGTAAAGTAAAGGCTGCAAACTGGTGTTGGAAGAGTTACAACCTCTGTGATTCTGTACTGTGTTCAGTGATTCAGTTTGCAGGTCTTACCAAGCCTCTCTAACAGAAATTCAAAGGAATGGTGGAAGAAAAGTCAGGAAAGTTAGTAAAGAGCCCTGGGCAACTTCATGTTAGCAGTCCAGCTGTTGAAAGGAATTTTAGTAAATCTTAAATCTTTGGTCTGTATTCATATATCCTGAAGATGTCTTGGACCAGTGCAGTGCCACGTGAAACTATGTTTACTGCTGGTCAGCTGGTATTTGAGTCATCTTTAGAGAACTAAACTTTACAACGTATTTGGAAAACTATGTGCTGTGTAGCTACTTTTTGCACAATAAGACCGGGCTACTGTTGTCAGATGGCATTTTTGGTATCATTGAAGCCGCTTTGGAAGGTAAAGCCAAATGAGAGAGATAATAAAATAGTTTCTCCCTCATTTGTAAGAAAGAGCTTCTGAAATTGCTAACTGAGTAATTATGTTTACTGTTAAGTTTTATAAAGGGCTTAACATATTTCCTATGTATGTTTATGTTACAGAGGTTAATAAGGAAAATCACCAAGACAGGAATTATTAAGAAGGTGTAGGGGAATTTGGGTAGCGAGGCAGTCGGTGGTGCCCCCTGCTCTGGCAGGTCAGCCGATGCGCGAGTCGAGCGTGACACCAGCCACTTCTCAGGGGACGATTGCACGTTATAGGTGCTAACAACGTGCATGAATAAAACTGACACTTCAATCACAGACGGAACAACCTTCCAACCTCATTGTGTGGGCATGACGTACGCCGGCCAAGCCGCCCTTTTCTTCTTCTGCCAGCTACCCAGATGAAGCCTGTTTTTCACCAGCTTCTCCTGAAATGCCACCAAGTGAAGGCAAACTCCATGCAGGGCAGAAATGCACTCACTGTCTTTGCTCATGCTCCAATTCGGCTGTGCATGGCGTAGACAGCACCCAAAAAGGATCAGTTAGTGTTAACCCAAGGTAACAGCCGCAGTGCGTTAACTCACCCTCAGGGCTGAGTTTCTGGACTGCCTTTGTCTCACCTCTGCCTGATTGACACACATTCCTTAGTACTTCTATGGCACATCCATACCCGTTCCCCAATCCACCACAAGCTGGGAATTCACTGAGGCATTTCCATGGTGGATTTCGTCTTCCTGGAGTCACAAGCATGCCAAGATGGAGAGTCTGCAACCAGGGAAGTGACATCTTCAGAATTTTCTTGACAGGTGAACTATAAGGCTGGAAGTGCTCTTTTAGGGTCAGTCCTAGGCTTATTTTTTTTTGTCTACTGTCCGTGGAAATGCTATTCACTCAGAAAAATATTAATGACATGTTCAGAGAACACAAAGGTAGAAAGCACCACCAATTGCTAGGGTATCAGGCTATCCTGTTGGAAGAATTGCATAACCATTATCATTGAATTAATGCGTGATGCATGGAATTATGAAATACGAAGTGTAAGGTCATGCACTCAGCCCTATTTAAGAATTTATGTTATGACCAAGTAGCTTACCAACAGAAAATGTTTGAGAGGATAATAAAAGTATATGTACCAGTCACTGTGGACATCTACATCTGAGATAATTGCATGGAGATGCCTTTGTAGTCAGATCTGGTTAATGGAGTCTGTGAAGTCATAAAATATCTTCCCCAAAAAGACATCTAAAATACATCAGACTAAATAGCCCTAAAAGTACCTGTTTCTGTCCCTGAAGTCTTGGGAGGCAAAGTCAGCTGTAGATATCCCCATGTACACATCACTCTGGCTGACTGAGCCAGTACGAGGTACCAATGCACCAGTACATTGCACCCATTAAAAAAGTAAATGAGATTCTAATACATATCAGGAAAGATAATTATGGAGGAGAAAGGAGAGTGTGAATGCTGTTGCACAGCGATCTGCAATACTGGATATGCAATACACCCCATTAATGGCTGATGCTCAAGATTAAGTACTACTGGGAAAAGCACAGTATGGGAATATGAATGTTGATGAGGGGAATACAGAGCTAGGCATGGGAGGAGAACAGTTTAAGTGACAGGATACTGCTCATCCCAAAGCAAACGAGTATAAATCACTGTAGGTACCTTTAGGCTGGGATTGGAAAGGAGGCTTCTGACTATCAGCACCGTGAGGCTGTTTAGAAGGACTTTCCAACAAGACTGACTAACCCCAAACCAGCAGTGTGTGAGATGGAGCTTGATTAGTTCACGAAGGAAACAACCCATGTTAGCAGGGAGCTTGGCTTGGTGGCCCAAGAGGACCTTCCAGTCCTGTCTTCCTATGGTAATTGGAGTGCCTGGCAGCAGAGCTGCTCGGAATGGTTTGGATGAGATTTGAAGTGGCCTGCTTTGGTTAAACTCAGTGGAAATTTTTCTCTGAAAAAGTCAGATATGCCTGGAACCCATCCTCTTATTCTGCTTCCATGTCTCAAGAAGCCTTAATAGGTATTTCTTCTGTTCTAACACGGCCCATGACTGTGAAACACATAAATTTGGAAATGTCACATTCTTGGAAAAAAGATGTTTGTGCCTCCTCGTATGCCTTTCCTACAAGTTAGTGTAGGACAGTTCCTTGAAGAGATGTTCTGGGAAAGTGCTGCTAAATCTCCATCAAGTTAAAATCTGTGGATTCTCAAACTGGTCAGATGCCAAGAAGACCTCATTAGGTCTCATTCACCACCATTTCAATCTTTAACAGCCGAAGTCTGTTGATAAAATGTCATATTACCAGAGCTGTTCTGACAGAGAAACGTCTCTGTGGCAGGGCCAGAAAGAAAGAAATCAAGTTACGGGGAATGTGAGCAATGCATAACTTCCTAGTATTTCCACTTCAACATGTTCTTCCACAAGAGTCTCCCTCCCTACCACTAGAAGGTTGTGCTGAGCACCACCAATGCAACCTGGATGGGAATAAATGTCCTAGAAGGAGGAGAGGGGTGAGAGGGATGAAGGGCCATTTAGCACAGATCCTGGCCTGACAGATGCGCAAGAGAGAGATTTGGGACCGGGAGGATTGTTTTGGTGGGGAAGAGAAGTGACTACAGGTATATGTGAAGTTCAGTCTATGAGAAGAAATTCGTAGCAATTTCCTGTCCTGAATCCCTTTCCTAAGTGACAGACCCTAAGTAACATAAGGAGCCATTGGGTCCCATGTGTCTATCTAATATCTACTAGCTATGGCTGTAATCCTACAGTTAGGCAAAATCACTTTCTATGTGTGCCTGCACATTTGTGTCTATCCAGATCAATTGCTTTCTTTCCTGCCTATTTTTTTTAATATTTAGAACAAAGTAAGGGCATGTGATAAATGTTTAATTCTGATTAGCTTTGTTTGCCTTTTTTTTTTCTTTGTTTGCTAATGTTGCCTTTAGTTTGGTGTTTGCAGTCAAGAAAATAGAAAAAAACTCACAAAAGAGGTAGCTGTGATGTATAGTGTATAAACACGTAAGACGGGATTGCTATTTGGATTGTATCGTCTTCAGCATGGGGGCTTTGTTTCCCTATAAAACTAGTTCCTAGAGTTAAATACTGAGTGTTACTACATGAGCACCACGATCTCTAATTAAGGAACATAAGAGTGAGTGTTTGTGGCCACCTGCGTAGGAGAACTGGTAGCCCACCCTGTGGGAATCCATCAGCCGGCTGACTATATGGGAGTTTCACAGGCAAGGGACTATCCCAGCTGAAATTTTGTGGTCAGTGCAGGGTATGAAGAAGTTTAATAATATGGAGCAAGATGGTCTTTTGCATTTGTTCTCAGTATCACAAAATGTTCCTGGGCACATTTAATTTATTAGTGTAGAAGTAGCCATAAAGTCCTGTCTCACCCGATCCTGATACATCTCCGTCACTGCAAGCAGGCTTGAAAGAGGTTTATGGTAATGTGTCAGATTTTCTCTTTGTTTAAATGAAATGGATATAGAGATCTATCACTGTCCCTTGTGGTAAAATCACAAGTAATAGCAAAATAGCCAGGCATCTAACAGGCCTAGGTAAAAGTGGATTACAATTTTACATTTCAAGAGCTCAGACAGCCAAAGCATATTATGATGGTCAAAGAAGGTCTTCAGATGAGACTTGTATTTCTGCCTGACATGATGGGACTGTCACTGAGGAAAGCTACATCAAGACTCTGATGCTTTTAAAAGACATGAAGCATTACACCAGGGGCTTTCAAGACCATGAAACTTTTTACAGGGTATTAAGGGTTGCTTTACCCCAAAGGAACGAGGCCTCATTCATTAAGATTTCTTGTGCCAATAAACGAATGAAAATGGAACACTGATGACATATGATAGCACTTTTCCAGCTATCTCCTTATTTTCTTTTCAAATTATGTACAAATCTAGAACTACCGAAGCCCCATTTTCCTGTTTTTTACTGTCTATCCCCAGAGAAATGTACAGCTCGAAAGCTGCAGTGAGACTTGCTGCCCTGAATCAAGTAATTATTTTTGCATTTAATGACAAACATGCTTTTATTCATAGGGGCCACTGAAGACATCCACTCTGTGACTAAAGGTTAATCTCCTTGGAGGGAAATGTAGTATTTGTATTGCAGCTGATGATTAATACAAATGAACTGGAATTTTAAGATATTGTGTGCCTTCTAATTGCAAATACTAGGTTAGATCTGCCTGCTGGAAGGTAAAGCAAGTTTGGGGAGAAGGTATTACAAGCCCAAGTTACAACATTTTAGGTTTTAGTTTTTTAGTTTTCAAACCGTGGTAGAGGTCTGTGTCCTTAAGCTTTGTACATTGTACTTCTACCACCAAGCAGGTACTCTCCTTGGGGCCCACCAGTTCCATTTCTTGCACAGTGGAAGGAAGAGAGGATAAGACAACTATCTAAAGCTGGGGAAGAACAGTGTTTTGCAAGGAAATGTGCATCCACAGGAGATTCAAAGAGAAGTTCAGGTTGTCCCAAGTCTTGCATGAGCACTGCCTTCCCCCCACTCTCTCCGCACCCCCATGTTCATGTCCTGGGTGCTCTTGTTCACCTTATCTGCTCTTTCAGCAGCTCCCAACATTCTGGGAATGTGCGTTTGTGGTTTGGTTACATCAGCTGAGACGGCCACTAGACAAACAGGCGAGAATAGGCATGTCAGTAACAGTCATCGTCAGGACACACAAAATCTGCAAAGCGGCAAGCGGAGTGCGTGGGGGGCACGGTGGAGGAGGAGGGCTCATCAGAAAGCTGCAGGAGCCATAATGAGAGCTGCGGGAATACTGGAGGTGGGGGCCGGAGAGTTACAGGGTCCAGAAGAAGCCAGGGAGCCCAAGGGATCATTAGTGAGAAGTGGAAGTGTCGTTTGAGTCTGTCTCACCAACTTGGACACTTACATAAGGGAGGTGAATTTTCTTTCCTGAGTCACATGCAGCTTTGCAGAAGAGCAGCCCGGAATACATGAGTAAGCACATTTGGGGACACAAGCAAAATAGAGTCAAAACAACCGTCAGCATGTTTCCATCCTTTTTGCTTCTATTGATGTATGCTTAAGGCTGGCAGCAGGTACATTTAGCGTGATACCAGAGAATTCAAACCTCAGAGGAAAGTAGCTAAACCCCAGCACGTTTCCCAGCTTCTCCCTTCATATTTTTCATGCCAGCTACCTGCATAGTCCACGTGTCCCAAAGCAATTTTTGCTGTTCCCCCTTATCCATCCTTGCTTGAGCAGTGTCTGGTAAGCAGAGCACTCAGGTAGCTGATGCTTTTGAGCAAACATCTGGCTATATCTGCTTAAGTATTTAACATCCTCAAGAGTAAAGAAAGGTCCACCAGAAACAGATAGCATCATGGGATAAATCAAAAAGATAAAACCTGACACCAACCATCAATCAGTCCAGTTGCCTCTGATGACTCCTAGCAGACATGGAAAGCTTGTGTCCTCATATGGGTTACTTTAAATACAAACCTTTTGCCTAAGACTCCAGGCTTTAAAAATTTTGTGATTTATCAGTGCCCACAAAAATGACTATCATTTATTTTATTGAGTAGATATATCCCACCCTCATGTGTAACACCAGATGCTGGTGCTAAAAAGTCTGGGGAGATTAACCTCAGGATGTTTATGATGGACCACCAAAGACTGCTGGTTTTCAAAAATGCCATTGTATGGTAGATTAAGTAGAGTCCATTCAAAGCTGGGAGGTATAGGGCTGCTTTGCCCAAGAGATGTGAGGGAAATACACCTGAGAAGAGATGGGAGGAGAAACTACTTTCAAAATGTACTCCTAAAAAGTAATCTGCTCCCTTCTGTCACTCCAGATTTATGAGTTTCTGTATCCTGCCACAGGCTCAATTGTTTCTTCTGAAGAGTTGAATCTTGGAACTTGGTGACTAAATCTGAGCACGCATCTTGTATTAGGAGACAAGTGTGTTCAGTTCCTGTTTTCAAGGTACTATGTGGTGTCCATGTTGAATATGCACTAAAATCTGCCAAATTTTCTCTGCAACATCCATCCACAGAAAGGTAGATCTTTTTAAGTACAAATAGCCAAGATCCTAATAAAAGTTGGCATACAGAAGAGGAGCGAGCTTTTGCTTCTGAGGCAGATTAGAGGAGGCTGAAAACAAAAACTGGACCAAGGCTCTTTTTTCATCTGTGAAATAAGGAATTCCCAAAAGCAATAATCCAAACCAGATTCACTGGTGAGCTGTGACAGTTTTTGGCATTTGGTGCAGATTTTCATCGGTAGAATTGTAAATATTGCTTCTCGATCTATAAATTAGTCACTGGGATGTACCAGAGAGGAAAAAAATCTGATAATAATGCTAGTGCTCTTCCATAGGTATGTATATAAGGGAATATGTAACTATCTCCCATTAACCTTCAGGGGTGTGAGACGACTTAGAAATATGGAGTAAGAAGAATGGTAATGTATTAGTTCAATCAACCTGCCCCTTGGAAACCATCCTTAGGCCTTTTGTTCTAATTGTGTTTCCAAGTCAGAGATATTTCTCTAAAAATTTTGCTTAAGCATTGACTCCGTTATATGAACTACTGACGAGATGAAATATTTTTAATAGGATCCACCATATATATATTTGCACTTATATGCTTTATTTGTGAAGATGATTCTAGTGGATTGTTTGTTGAGATTTGGTTGTAGTCTGGGGATTGAAGGGGAGCTGAGTTTTCAAAATAAAAACCGCAACCCTGTTAATATAGTAGGCATCAGTAGGGTAAAATACCTCCCATTTTTTGTACTGCATCTGTCCTTGGTTAATCATCTAAGCAGGGTTTTGTCAGTGGTTAAGCTCTTGCTAATAGCTGGGTAGTTATTAAAAATCTAGAAGACACTGAGTCAGATTTAATTGGACAAGAGTGTGCAAAGGTAGGTACAACTAAATATGTCTCTTTTTATTAATGTCACTGTGCGAGTTGTCCGGATGTCATTGAAAGGGTAATGACAACAGAATTCTTCCTAGTGTGTGTCGAGGGAAGGGCAAGCTTTTAATATTAAAATAGACAAGGTGGTACAAATTTAATACATTATTCATTACTCCTAAACATCTCATACATTTGTTCAAAAAAAAAAATCAGTTAAAAATATTATTTTTTCCCACCAAAACTAAGCAGTGAGCAGTTAATTCTAACAGCTGCCTCTAGAAATACCTTGTTAAAAGGGATATGTGAAACAATCAGCTAGTCATGACAGCCTTAACCTTCTTAGGAGGTGTATGATATTTAAAAGAGTCTGGAATTTATCTTTTCCATGTACAGTGCATATTCATATCTGCATTTCTCCACCTAGCACATACATGGCAACATAGTCTGTGGCTTCCCAAGGAAATATGCTGAAGAATACATTTGGAAACTAAATGTAATACACAAGATTAGATACCAATTTCCTGCCTTTTTGGGTCTTACTGAACTGTAAGAAGTTCCTGCGGTGAAAAGAGGTCTTGCCATTAGTTTCCTGCTACCATCTCACATTTCCTCCTGTTCCCAAAAGTCAGCTTGGCTGGCTCTTACTCTGTTAAACTCCTACAAATCCAATAAAACCACTGGCCCATATTTGCCAAGGAGAATCTCCAACAAATACAGATCTACTCCATTGATTTTGTATTACTGCAAACAGTGCAAAGAAAAGGAGTATCAGACCTGTTGTTTTTTCATCCCTCTTAACATTTTTATTTCTTTGCTGCTATTTAAGTCTGTTTTGTTCTATTTCTCCGTCTCTAGATTTCATGTGCTATCTTTTCTTCTTGTTTTGTTTGGGTCATCCCTAGCCAGACTCTTGTTTAAATTAGTTCTCATTGAATATGACCCAAATCTGCCCTTCCTTTATTTTTCTTCTACCTAAAATGTATTTTCTTTCTTTTTGGTCAGCTCTGGCCTTGATTATAGTAATTCCCTCTTCGACGTTGCCACATATCTCTGCTGTAGTCTTCCTAGTCTCATGCTCTGAGCAAACCTCATTCTTTTTCAACATTGCTTTGGCTTTCTGCCTTTCATGACATCTTCTGCAAGCTCCATCTCATCGTGTATCCTGACTTCACCCTTCCCAACACACAAGCAAATTCCAAGTCTCTGTCCTGAAGCCATTTGAAATTCTTGCAATTTTTTCAATGCAAAAGTGGTTTTATTTTTTGACCAAGCCAATGTTTGTACAGAAGCTCTGCCTTCTGTGGGTCATAGTCATATTTTCTCATGAAAAGAGTACATGCTAACTGATCTTAGGGTTTGGATTGAAGTAAGTATACTTGATATTTTCCATGCTGAATTTTCATGGAGATGAAAAGAGGCACTTACATTTGTCTTTGGAGATGGACGTTTTTCAAGCAGCCCTACTCTCAGTTCATACCCCTTCCCCTCTGTTTGCTGCCTCCTCCCTGCCACCAGTTCCCTTCTTTCTGGTCCCCCTCACATATACTCATTTGTTGCAACCACACAACTAAGAACACTCTCGTGCTCCCTGTGCTACAAACTCCTTTGTATGGGTGTTTCTTCCAGGAGGACTTCCATATCCCTTCTCCTCTCCTGTAATCCTCGTCTCCCACATTTAGATGTCATGCCATCCCATTTCTGGGAGGTTCAGCAAGTGCAAAACACCTTCTGAGGTCTCTCTGCTTGAAAACACAGGCAGGTGGTTGCATCTATAAACTGGCCAGGGCGTGAACTCAAACATTATGAGTGTCCCTCCTCTGTCTTGGTTAACAAATTCCCTGGCCACCCCGTCCCACCTCGTGCCTGGGCATTCAGGGGACAGCCTTGGCTGGGGACAGCAGCCATGAAGCAATCCTGCCTGGGGGAAGAGCAGGGAAGGGAGGTGAGCTGCTTACCCTCAGGGATGGAGGACAGGCCTTGGCTCATCTTTGTTTACTACTGCAGATGCAAGTTTTAGATCATAAAATGGACTAGCTGCCTAGCTCTTGGTTCCTTTCTTCTCTCTAGCAGATTGGCAGTGAACATAAACTAATGAAAATGTTCTTATGGACAACTTACACTACCAACTTTCTCCTTTGATTCCTCAATTTTATCTCTATGTTGCACTGAAGAAGACTTTGAGCAACTCCAGTTGCTGGGATTTCAGCCAGGCACACAGCATACAATTAATACATAAAATAATTTTCAAATTTCCACATCAGCACAATACCTTTGTACTTCCTGATATAAGAAGGTAGTCAAAGATGAGGTCATCATGCCTGGAAAGAAGAG
Organism: Haliaeetus leucocephalus; assembly: GCF_000737465.1. NCBI lineage: Eukaryota > Metazoa > Chordata > Aves > Accipitriformes > Accipitridae > Haliaeetus > Haliaeetus leucocephalus. Next base: position 23,931,548 of record NW_010972436.1, on the reverse strand, counting down.
TTTGCTTTGATCGTGCAGTTGAGCACAGACTTGGTTTGAAGGGTGCTGGTAGCCAGTCCTCCACAAAGTGCTTTTCTTATGTTTTTAGTACTGCTTCTCTGCAAAACACAGCTCAGAGCCAGCTTTATCCTGTAGACATACACTGAGGGAAGAAAGGACATCCACCTCCTTCCTTGCAAAAGAACAAGGATATCTCCCTGGGAATTTAGGAAGCACTATAAACTTGCAGAAGTAGCCACAGCTAAGCCAGAGACCAAAGAGGATGGGCTGCTGACTGGGGGCACCGTGGGAGCCAGGAGCAGATGGTGGCAGAGAAAATGGGTCACTCTTTAGGACAGCAGTGAGATGTGCGTGTCAGCACCTCCTGCCTTGCAAACAGAGGGGTGGCTCTCATTTTGGAGATGTAACTGGCACCACTGCTGGTAAACCCTTCCGCCCTGTTTCTTTAATGAAAGCCAGGGGTTTGTCCCGCTTTTGGGTCATCGGTCTTCGGCAGCAGAGGTATGTGAAAGCTGGAAGCCCAGCCATGTGCTGTGAAGGCAGGAGATTTCGTACTGCGCAAAATTACTAGTAGAAATCTGTTTTGTAGCTTTCCTGAAAGAAGTCCTGCTGGCTGGAAGACAGCTCTGTCACTCTGCTCTGCCCTCCCAGGAATTTGCACTTGCAAAATGCAAAAAATCAGAACCTCCTTACACCTCTGAAATTCACTAAATAGATATCCTTTTCACTTTTCACTTAATAGGAAAGTTTGATTGCATGATGGAACCCAAATTGTAATATCAAACCTGGGAAATGGCTTAGAAAGTAACATTTTAAAGGAAATATTGTTCCCCTCCCTGTAAACAAAACAAAACAAAACCCAAAGGCAAAGCTAATATTAATTATTTCTTGACTCTCTGATTTAATTTTCTAGTCTCTGGGCCTACCCTCATATTGATTTTGCTTTGGTGTAATATATTGGCTGCAGGGAAGTCATTGCTTACTGTGGCCATTATCACTGGTTTTCTTTCTCTGTTACTCTGTTTCCAGGGGTTTTTTTATCCTTTTGTTTCTCTGTGGCTTATCTTACCCCAGATGTTTTCTGCCATGTGTGAATGGGAATTACCTTTTTCTCTTGATCTCTCTGACTGCCCAAGGGTCATGATGGCCTGTAGATGACCGAGGGCAGAACTTAGCACAATCTTTGGTCACAGCTGGGTGTCTTCCTCTCAGGGGAGGTGTAGGATCTGAATTTTAAAGGGATGACTCCAGCAATCCCACTCTGCCTTGACTGGGCAGTGTCCTCTATGTGTGCCCAGCCATGCAGGGTTAGGGCTGGTGTGGTCTCCAGGTAAAAACCACAGAGCTTAAACTTCCAAAATCCTTTGTTTTTTTTCTTGTGTCTAGTCATTGAATAATAATTGGTAGAGCAGCCGATGAGGTGGTGTTTGCGTATGAGTAGTGAAAATATTCCAGGTATAATACAGGTGTTTCTCACCTATCATCACTCCTTGAGGCGAGCAGCAATAGCAAAAACTCTTAAGTGTGTACAGTCAGCCCAAGCCTGTGCAGTCTGTCTCGCCCTCTGATTTTCTTGACATCCTAATCACCATGACAGCTAAACACTTTTGTTGACTTAGCAAAAAGGTAATTGTCTCTTGGTTTGTAATCAATAAACTTTCTGTAGTTTCTCTAATGCTTTTGGGGTATGTTGAGCCTTTCACATCGCGAACACAGCTGACTTGCCAGGAGAGGTTTGGAACTGGACTTGTCTGATAGCACGTTTTGTCTGTCTAGACAGTGGTTTGAGATGTCCCCAGCAGCTCTGATGGAGCTCTTGCTATGCTGGTGAATTAGTGTTGTTTTGATATCTGATGGAAAACCTGTGGGAACATGTTTGTTTTTAAGCTGTGGCTTTAGCAGTGGAAAGTATTTATCTTCCTCCACTCACCATCCCACCCCCCTCTTTCATACAGGACTTGGAGACTAAGATTTTCTTGGTTTCCAGAGACTCATCTTCTGATACTTCTAAGGGATTTACTTTCAAAAAAACCTGGAAGTCATCAGCTAAAAAAAAATATCTAAATTCAATTCAGCAGTTCTTGACCAGCACTTGGAGTGGTACAGTTTGTGTGCACTTTTACACCCACATAGGTGGATAACAAATGAAAAAGACTTGGGATGAGAGATCCACCAGGTTGTTGTAAGAAGCATCATGGATTGCCTCAGATCCGTGTTTCAGAGTGACAAGGACATAGGCCCCTCATTCTGCCCGCTTTTGGGGTGCTGCAGAGGCTGGAGGTGAGGAAAGGCAGAGGCTAGTGGCTGGTCCTTGTGAGACGGGACCTGGGGAAGCTCCAGCCTCTCCCTCCCGGTTCAGCTTCCCTCTCTGAAGAGGCATTTCGTTGTGTGGTCCTGTGTGTCAGACTGGTAGCAAGACCGATGTTGATGTGGTGCCCTTTGCCTGCCTCCCCCTCTCGATAGGATGTAGCCGTGCCGGGTCTGACGTACCCCAGTGCTAGTGCAGCTTTGTAGCTCCACTGAAAGCAGGAAGGGATGAATGGCAGCTTCAAATGACCTCAAAAAATTCTTATGTGACACAAAGGTGTTGTGAAGTGTAATTAATGGACTTAATCTACCCTTCCATTACTCAAGGAGATTTACTCCTATGTAAAGTGGCAAGAACAGCACCGAGGAATCTGCTCCATTAATTATACATACGCTTTTAAACTCTGAAGTGAGAAATAGAGTGACCATTCCCCCCACCCATCCACACACCATCAAACGTGGGCAAGCACAACTGCCGTCCAGCATCACTTCTCTGCCTTGTACTGCTTAAAGACAACCAGCTGCACAAGAGACCGCTGAAAGAATGGTCAGAAAAACTCGTAGCCTTATGGTAAATACCACAAAACCACTAATGAGATGGGGGGGACATTAGTCTCGCCCAGTTTCAAGAGTCTACCGTGCAGATAGCTACAGCTGTATCAGCCACCCTACCTATTCTTCACAGTCAACAGAGAGAAAAGGCACTTCTAGTCCTTCATTTCATCTCACCTGTGCAGCCATCACATTTAGGATGGGACACATTGGGCTCGAGCTCCTCTGACCATATGGATTGGATCTAGCCTGTCTATAAAAAGGACCCTAGATGCCTTCGACTCCCCTGAAGGGAGTGTGAGTGCCATCCGTGCCCCCACGGCTGCACTTCTCAAGCGCGCGGTCTACGAGCGCTGTTCTGCACTGGCAGGGGAAATGCACGTGGTAGCTGGCAGGCTAGGGGCAAAATCAGGCCTTGTTCTCTCCTTTCTTAGGGAAAATAGAAATCATTCACATGAAATCACTGAAGTTATAGCCACTTTTGTATTTGCATATGAGAGAATTATTCCTACCATATTACTTCTGGTTTTTTTTTTCAAGTGGAGAACATTGCTCTCATTACCATCATAAAGTAGTTTAGGGATTTTACATGGGAAATAGGCTGAATTTGGTGCATTGTTTTTATTAACTTTCATTTTCTTATATTTAACCAGACAAACCAGTTATTTTGCTGAACAGATTGACATGGAGTTGATAAGAAAATATTCCTGTTGCAACAAACTGGTCCTATAGTGCCCCGAAAAACCTCTCATCTACAACTGCTAGCCTGCCTTGTAAGACCAAACACAGTCCACTTGGGAAGTTTTATGGCTGCAAGGCAGGAAATCCATATCCCCATTTCCATGTTTTTTCCTAGCTGATCTTGGGCAAGAAACATGAAGATCAATCCTGCTCCGACTCGTGTTCTCTCCCACCTGCCCCTGGCCACAAGGACCTCATGCCATACTTGTGGTATCATGATCATTTCGACAGCGAGAAACTAAGATATCACGAGAATGGAATTATGAGATTGACTACAGGATAAAGAGAAACTGGGCTGGGAGGATATAAGCCTCTTATCCAAGCACAAATAGCTTAAATAATAGAAAAGGGAATGTAGAAAATAACTGATCATGTAAATTGCTTTTTGCAGGAGTACTCTCTCTTGGTAAACTTTGCTCTGGGATGAAAATGTACAAAGGATTGGAAAATACACTTCCAAAGAAAGAAATAATCCTCCAGTAGCAAAGAGATGGACTAGATGACCTATTACTGCAGGTCTCTCTCTTAAACTTAGATCTCACACTTCCTTGATGTACTGAAAGCCTTTATGAGTAGTTTTTCTTTGCAGCTTCATGGATTTTGCTACAGTAAATAAAATAAAAAAATTGGTACATGTTGTATTAGGCTTGCTAGAAGTCATCAAGGTCTGCAAAGAGAAAACTGCATCTTTCCCATCTGTGTTAGCCAAAGAACAGATGTCCACTGCCATCAGAAAACAAACAGGAAGGAAGAAAATTGGTTTCCACTGGTCAGAGAGTGCCTAAATAGCTTCTTACTGGTCTGTGTCTGACAAGCATTGCCAGAGAAGTGGGTTTGAATAGGCTGAGGTGTATGGGTCTTGTTTTATCCACAAAAAAAAGTTATTAGGTGAGTGGCTGATGTTCCTGGAAGGTACCTCACCATGCTGCGCTGTCTGGGCTTTTCTATGCAGCTGAGTGACAGCGGTGACAATGTACTGCCACAGGGATACAATTTGTTTTAACTGCTTTCTTTTTTGCATGACAGAATTCACTGATGGGGCGGGAAGCACCCTCAGGTGATGTAGGTCCCTTGTAGCTGCCCTCAACTGTCCTTCCTATCCTCCATCTCCTGCACATGAGAGGATGGCACACATCTGCTGTTGTTTGAAGGGTCCTGTGGGTTTACAAGCAAACAAGTGCTCACGAGAGCAGCTCCTGCTCTGTGAACCTGCCCCTTGCAAGGATGATCCCATCTTTGATTCCAGCCTACTAAGATTTGTCCTGTGTGGTCTGGGCAGATGAGAATGTCTGGCCTTAATTGCTGCTCAATGTGAAGGTTCATTTAAACTGCATGCACAGGAAAGGATCAGGGGTTCGAAAATCAAACTCACTTGTTTTGTTGGTAGTGTGTGGTCAAGACAGATCCCACTACTGGAGAAGCTGTGTGGGTGAACTTATATGAGACCCTCTGCAATCAAACAAGACCAGTAGCTGAGGACTTCACTTTGGAGATGGCTTAACCCTGCCATTGAACTTGTGCAGGTGCAACATCATTCTTGCTCCTAGCTAAATGAAATACAGAATTATTTTCAATCTGCTAAGAAATGGCCTTAGACTTTCCAGTGGGTTTTCAGCCTATATTCAGCACAGTGCTGAGCAAGGTGCCAAATGCCCTCCGTCTGGGTGACACCAGTGAGAGTGCAAGGCAGAGAATGCATTGCTGAATCAATTCACAGGAGCACAGGAGGACTGCAGGGCTGCACACGGTTTGACTGAATGACAGGTGGAACGTTAAATACATAAAGATTTATGTCCCTCCATTTTTGTCAAATCAAGAAAAATACAAGAATGGAAGGGAAATGAGAGAGTAGTCACACGCTTTCGCTCCAGAAGTATTTTAACTTCAGCAACAGAGTTTGCAGACATATTTTCGAAGAGGGTTTGATGAGAAGGTGTCATCTTAAATGAAACTGTCTGGTTTTGACCTATGTTGGCCAAAACAAAAGGAGGCAATGGAGCTGAGATGTTCACTGGGGAGCTAGGAATTACCTTCATGGCTTCATGCCTCTGTAACTCTTCACTAGCTGCGACCACAGAATTGGCGTAACACTTTGTGCAATGGCAGGCTTGCTACCTGTGTGTTGCAGCTCTGGTCAGGATGGGGCTGAAACATCCTGAGCTCTTCTCTCACCTGGTGTAGGTTGCCTGGTTATAAAGGTTGGCCACCACTGGCCTGGAGCATGGAGTACCAGTCTGACACCAAGAAGGACTTTCTGGATACCTTGCTGGGTTTGACAAGTCACAGATGATGGTCTTAGTCATATCATTTAGTTTTAGGTAGTCCTGTGAGGAGCAGGGAGTTGGGCTTGATGATCCTTATGGGTCCCTTCCAACTTGAGGTATTCTATGATTCTCTGTTATTTATTTAGCCTGCATTGGTAAGTGCCTTAACTTTAGTCTAGCTGCGAGATAGTAAACCCAAGATAGCTTAGGCTTTAGTAGGCACCACCAGCGATGGTTCAGCTCTTCAGCATCTCCTGGGATGCCAGACTGTCTCCATCATCTGCAGACATCCTAGGAAAACTCCTCCACCTTAAGCACCAAAGGGAGGCACCTGACATTAGGCTGGATGAATCTGATTGTGCCTTATAATGGCATAACCAGAGTCACCAGCTTTGGAAAGGCATTAAAAGTGAGAAAGCCTATGAAAGCATGCCATATTGTCATTAGGATAAATGCTTCACATCATTATGCTAAAGGAATTAGGGTTTCTTTGAGTGCCTCTGTCATTCGATTCCTAACCTCAAAGACCAAAAAAGCGACCTGCTTTCACAGGCTGGCTGCTTGGTGTCACTGGAAAGCAGATTACTTTTTAAGGGGATCCATATGGACACACAAATCTGCCATTGCTTTTGAAAACTGAATTAGTCTTTAGTTTGCTTTTACTTACACTGAAAGCATTGCGTTAGCAACCAGGAGGACTGGATATTATTAGTAACCTTTTACAGGAGATGTGGTGTGTCATGGGTTGAGCATATATTTTTCTAGAAAATGCAGTGTACAGTGAAATGGGGGGGGAATAAGTAAACATAAAGTGCTTATACAGCAGTTCACTCTATTTGAATGCCCAGCAATAGAACTCTGAGGTTACCTGCTCATAAAGGAAGGAGGGAATGATATTTGAGGTTTATTTTTGGCTAAAAGCATGAAGTGCAAATAGCTCTTTGTGCAAAATGTCAGCTGCATTTCTGGGAAGCAAACAACATTGCCTTAATAATCCATGGTAAATAACAGCACTAAGAATCTTACCACCTATTATATACACCTGCAGGTGTATCTGGATAAACTTATGTAACTGTAGTTTGACACCTAAAAAAAATACAGAAAATTAAAAAAAGGCATTTCAAGCAAGTTATTCTGTGAACAGCAGAATTAATGAAGTATAGGATGAAAATCAGCTTCAGATAACAAAATTTGGGTGCCTACATGGAGGTATTCATATATGGAGACGATGTCTGAGCTACCACTACAGTCTGCCGAGATCTGGGGCTTGACTCAGTTTTGTCTAGCACAAGTGGGGATACTGTAAGGTAATCCATCCTCACCTCCAACTAGACACAGATCTCCCATAATAGTGTGTTCTCTTGGCCAGTTGCCTCAGGATGACTTGGGCACGCTAGGGTCGGTTGGCACTAGATGACTACATATTGGCAGGTGCATGCAGCCCTGATGTGGTTACCTGTATTTGGTCAGGCTCTGTTGTCTACATGATTAATTTATTTTGATTGAAATGGGACTTAGATGCCCCATTAGACCCTCAAGCTTTGGTGTCTGTGCCTAGAGGCAACTGCCATCCTTGAAGAGTTCAGTTCCCTAAACACCACCAGTCTGTTGTCTGCTGCAACACCCTGTCATGCCCTGGTTGGATGATAGCTGGAGCTTTTTGGGAGGACACACATCTCCTGTAGGTCTGGTGCAGATGTCTCAGATAACCTCAAACAACAGTAGACACCTCTGTTAAGGTAGCTGAATTGAACCTATAAAGTCCAGAAGATTTTTATTCTGGATTTCTTTATCCCCTCCCTCCCTCCAGCTCCTTCCCATGTCCCACGGTTGCCACTGGGAAGGAGACACGTGCTGTGGCTTGTTCCAAGGTCTGTCTCACTGGTGACCTGGGCAGCGTCTCTTCTCTACACACGTGCTTATTTTCAGGTCACTTGTAGCAATGTGGTTACCTCTGAGCCCCCATCCTTCTATCAAACTTGGTTAAAAATGACTAAAGTGATTCTACCAGTGACTCCTTCACCGATGGGCTCCCACCTGCTTGGCACTATATCCAGTACTCTGGTTTTCAGCTACCTATCAGACAACATCACTTGGAATACCTCCGAGTGGGATATGAAATGAAAGATTGATTGATACCAGACCGCCACAATGATTAAGAGGAGACCCACACGAGCTGTCAGGGACACTCCAGTATGATGGACCAGCTAAGAAACAATTAGCTTTAATCTCACTTTGATTTAGAGCAGAGTAGTGCTCAGTGCAGCAATAGTTTATACAGTATTTCATAATGGACATGGGCATCTGCTGTGCTACCAACTGCTTTCGTTTATAATCACGGTGATTGCAAAGAGTACTTTACAAAACAGTACTGACAGGTCACTTCAAATGCAGTGTCACCGGAGTGATTAAGACCAAGTTTTCAAAATTCCAGCTCACATATTCTGAATATTTGAAATAAGAAGGAGCAGGGTGGAGGGGCGATAGCAAAAGTTGGTGGTTCTTTGGTAAGGCCCAATTAAATATAAGTACTTTTTACTCTTTATTTTGGTCTAGCAGACTGTCAATTCAAAATGCTATCAGAAAGACAGAAGCCAGGGGACTTATAAGTATTTCTGGTAGCTTTAAGAAATCACAGAGAAAATGTCTTCACAAAGTCCATTTTATTGCTAAAACTGCAAAAGTGCTGCAGCACTGATCTCTGCCTTGCAGTGCCACAGAGCTGGCACCCACCTACCTTCTACAGGCAGCAGATGAGTTGATACCAGGCAATTTGCTCCTAGTTTATTTTGGGTAAACATATTTTAGCTGGTTTGAGTCACCTTTGCCCCATTCCTGTCATCCCAGGCATATACCTCTGGTTTGAGCTTCTTGCCCTTGTCAATCCGGCACAAAAGCTGGAATTCATTCCTTCTCAGACCACGAGCAGGTGTAATGTCCCATACACAGCAACTGGTGATCAGCCTGCAAGACATATTACTGGGAATAGCCTTTGAGAAGAAGCTAGTTTTATTTATTGGATATAATTATATTTATTGGAGGGGGGAAGAAGGTAAAAAGAGACTTAAATCATTAAATATGTCACCGAAATGTGTAGCTGTGTCTAATCTTGCTGTGTGCTAGCAGCAAATGTAGACAGTTCTGAAGTTGCAGGAACAAGAGGAAGCCAACTTACAGTCTCCAGTTTGGTTAGGATCTTCTCATACACCCATGAAAATCTTCAAATAGTTTTCTCCTGCCTAGTAGCAGCATTTCCAGGACCAAGCCTGTTTTGGGGGTGAACCCTGCTCAGATTTGGCCACGTTAATCCTGGTTGTGATCATTCGTTTTTGCCTGGAGGGAAAAGTTTTTGAAACTATATGACTTCTTAGGTGTTTATTCACAGTCAAAATAGATTTTCCTCATGGCCCAGAGGATATTTAAATCAAGACTATCTGTGAAAATACATACAAATGTTTAGAAACATTTCCAAATGTACTAGTTGGTTTAAGTACCATACATATGTATATCATTATCATAGAATCATAGAATAGTTTGGGTTGGAAGGGACCTTTAAAGGTCATCTAGTCCAACCCCCTGCAATGAGCAAGGACATCCTCAACTCGATCAGGTTGCTCAGAGCCCCGTCCAACCTGACCTGGAATGTTTCCAGGGATGGGGCAGCTACAACCTCTCTGGGCAACCTGTTCCAGTGTTTCACCACCCTCATCATAAAACACTTCTTCCTTATATCTAGCCTGAATCTACCTTCTTCAAGTTTAAAACCATTACCTCTTGTCTTTTCGTTACAGGCCCTACTAAAAAGTCTGTCCCCATCTTTCTTATAAGCCCACTTTAAGTGTTGAAAGGCCACAATAGGGTCTCCCTGGGCCCTTCTCTTCTCCAGGCTGAACAACCTCAACTCTCACAGTCTTTCCTCACAGGAGAGGCGTTCCATCCCTCTGATCATTTTTGTGGCCCTCCTCTGGACTCGCTCCACCAGGTCCATGTCTTTCCTGTGCTGAGGACCCCAGAGCTGGACGCAGTACTGCAGGTGGGGTCTCAAGAGAGCAGAGGGGCAGAATCCCCTCCCTCGACCCGCTGGCCACGCTTCTTGTGATGCAGCCCAGGGTACGGTTGGCATTCTGGGTGGCGAGCGCACATTGCCGGCTCCTGTCCAGCTTTTCATCCACCAGTGTCCCCAAGTCTTTCTCTGCAGGGCTGCTCTCAATCCCTTCACCCCCCAGCCTGTATGGATACCGGGTTTGCCCCAGCCCAGATGCAGGACCTTGCACTTGACCTTGTTGAACCTCATGATGTTCACATGGACCCACTCCTCCAGCTTGTCCATCTCCCTATATATTATATACTATGAAATATAAATAACAATATTCACACTGAGTAAAAACTAAAAAGTCCTGAAAACATTCTTCCTATAGTCTTTTTCTAAGTGTAAGCAGTATCTTTCTGGATGTCAGTTAGAGTTGCAGTTAGTGCTTTTCTCCAAGATGGAATACTGGAAATTACAGGAATTTCATTATACTACCACTTATAAGAATATTTGCACTATGTAGCTTGCAATTAAAATTTTATCTTTTATTCTGTTGCTGAGCTTTATCTTTTCTTTTCTGTGTTTTGGGGTGTTGGAGGGGGAAAGGGAATGTCAGAGTTTGTTATTCTCCATGCTATACTTCTGCACCTGAAATTAATGCATTTGGAAATGTCTGAAAAACTCTTTTTCCTACTGAAATCACCTATAATTAGAGGTAGTTCCATGAACGCAGGTGGTGTTACGGTGATACAGATGAGATGAGACCCAGACCCTCCTGCTTCCAAGACCAAACATTCATCCTCCACATTTAAGGGTCATTGATTTCCTTTTCACTTTATTTGTTTCAGGTGCTCAACCTGTTCCTTGCCTTGCTGCTAAGCTCCTTCAGCGCTGACAACCTCTCAGCACCAGACGAGGATGGGGAGATGAACAACCTGCAGCTTGCTTTTGCTCGGATCAACAGGGGTCTTCGGTACGTGAAGCACACGACGTGGAATTTTTGCTGCAATGTTCTCCGTCACCCCAAGACAACGGCTGAAAAGAAGGCAATGATGAAGCTTGCTGCCCAGAATACAGGTGCCCTTAATAATTGTGTGAACAGTCACACAACCGCTGACCTTGGCAAAGACATGGAGAATCACAAAGAGAACCACGCTGAGGATGGAATGAATAAAAATGGGGAGAAACACCTAGGAATTACAGACAATGATGATTTTATGACCAATCCTGACCTGTCCATTTGTGTTCCTATTGCTGTGGGAGAGTCGGATATTGAGGAGGAAGATGAGGAGCAGAGCACCTTTACGGAAATGGAGCAGGTAGGCAACTAAAATGTTTGCTAGTTGCAGCTTATTCAGATGGCCTTTGTTCCCACCCTCGATCTGGATCCATGGCTCGTGATGCAAATGTCCTATGGCCTAATCCTGCCTTTGATATGTTGTTAACTTCAGAAGAAGTTACAAGTGCATATCCAAGAGCAAAATTCAGTCTCCAACAAGAGGCATTCCCTTTCTTTGTATTCTTTGTGCTTGTCTAGATTAATTCTTCTAACCAGAGCAGTTAAACCCTTTCTCACACAGGAGACTGGTTTTTTTTTCCTTTCAGCTGAATCATGGGAATGTTACAGAACAAACCTTAGGTCCTCTGACTACGACAGGGGGGTTTCTCAGTGTGCAAAAATGGGCAATGGCTCGGTTGGATTTGTGCAGCAAGAATCGAGGGCCGGGTAGTTCTCTTAAAAATACAAGGCAGAGGCTGATATGACAAGGCACCAAAGAAAGAGAGAAGACATGTAATCGTATGTATTCAGACAGGAAAAATAGTTATTTGCCTGGTTTTTGGTGTGACATGGCAGATTTTCATTTTCCCAAGAGCACCCAGTAGTAAAGGCTGAAAAATTCTGTGTGGTTCCAAGTGTCGGTGTAAAACGGAGAAGAAAAATCTTTGTGGTAATGCTTTTCTTTCTCTCCTTCTCCCCCTCTCCCCTTTCTAGCAGCTTTATCTCTTGGCTCCACACACTGTATCTAGTTAATGTTTTCCAAACCCTCCAGCTTTGATCCAGCATCCTCTGACACCGGCTGAGACCCACGGAGTTCAGCAGACACTGGATCAAAGCTCCCGTTTCAGACCCAGCTGTCAGGAGGGATCCCCAATCTCTCGGTTGAGGCGAGGAAAGTTTTGAAGCAAAACTGTCCTTAGAGAAGGGCTGTCCTAAAAAACCCCAAGGAAGGACTCTGTGTCAGGAGGCAGGCACAAATTGGCTGCTAAACATCAATTTCTGCCGCTCCATTGCGGAAATCTTTTCAGTGTTAGTGCATCTGCTCACCAGCAAGTCTTTTACATTGATCTTACCGTTGGGGAGCTGAATGGCAAGGGGTCAGAAAACTTTATCATCAAGCCCCACTGTCCAAATAGACACCTAGGTAACAAAGAAAGAAGTCTGAAATTTTTGGTAAACACTTTTAGGGACTTTTTCTTGTATCTTTTTTAAGGAATACTTTTATTGAAATGACCCGTGGATCAGTGTGGGTGGCATGGATGGTGTCTGTTTTTCTCCTTGAAGTCCTTCTCTTTTCTCAGTATTGTATTAGATAAACCTACAAGCAGAGTACACTTGAAAAGTGAAATACAAATATAGTAGATGGGTTTCTTAGTATTAGCTGATCTGCAAATACTGACTAGTATAAACATGTTTAATTCCAGAGTTTTGGGTTTGGGGTTGGTTTTTTTTTTGGCCTTTAAAGATATCCATGCCTTTCTGCTACATCTGACAGAGGGTCACAATCGTAAAAGCTCTCAGATTTTTTTCCTTCACGGTGAAAAGCAAAAGTTTGTTGAAACTTTGCATGTAAGGGTCCATGAGGTCTGGAAGCGTGTGTGTGTGTGTATGCAGACATGTGTATGTTGCATCACTGTATTCCACATTCCTCAAGATAAATAGCAGCGTTCGCAACTGCAAGCTAAACTGCAGCATAGAGCACGGAGGGTTTGGGATTTTTGCATCTTACCGTACCTTAAAAGCATAAAAATGTGGATTTCTATTTAGCTGCACAATGTGTCCATGTAGGTGCTACTGTGTATATTAGTAGACAGAACAGGTAGCCGTCCAGTTTATGCTGTACAGCAAGTAAATACGGAATTAGAACTTTAGTGAGATCTGTTAGAAACATGAGGGAAAGAACAGATGTAGAAAAATATGCATTTTAATGACATGGAACATCACGAATAAAAGTTGATTTGAAAATATGAAGAAAACTTCTTCAAATTGTTTCAATAATATTGAAACATTACCATATGTAATATAAACATTGAGGATTCAGAGTGAAACAAAATAGGAGGAAATAAAACCCAGTAGGAGAAGCAAACCAAAATACTGTTTTTCACACTGTATCTTTTCATGAAATTTACAATAAACATTAGCGTAACATTGTCACATTACCACAAGATACTTGCATTGCAGTGAAATAATATAGTTCACTGCTAGCGTGTGCATTACATAGAAGGCATGGAGTTGAGAAATGTATTAATTAGCTTTGTCACTAGTGTTTTCCAGGCTTTGACAAACAGCTGCTGCAGGTCACTGCTGTTCCCCTGTGCATAACCCTGATCAATGGTTTTCAACCTTTGTCTGCAGGCCTGAGGGGTCTACTGCTGAAAAGGTCCAAACAAGAACCGAGTTCAGATATCCAGCAAGCAATTTTATTGAATTTCTAGGGAGAAAAATGTGTGCATGCAAGGGGGTTCCAACTCAAAGGCTCAAAATACTTTGGCATAATAAATAAACAAAAATAGGAAGAAGCTTAACAGCAGAAATGATAATTGTGTGATGAGCTTTGCATTTGCTTTCCTGCAAAACCCTAATAAATTTGCACAGCTGTAAGTGTCTCCATAAGGAGCAGAGCCATGAGAAAGCAGATCCCAAACAACTCAAAGATTGTCATTTTTAATGGTGCCCTTTCCAAAGATGTACTATCTCTGGGCCCACAAAAAAAATCTCTTGATCAGCATGAAGGTTACTGTAGAACAAATTATTGCACCTGCAGATCAGTATGAAAACCCAATTCCCTGGATATAGAGTTGTGGGCATTACAGCATGCTAACCTTTGTATCAAGGGCAGCCCTGTGGGACTCTGGGGAATAAACTTCCCCACTCACTCCCAGAAGCTTTAATCCTGCGAGGCCCAACTCCATGGGGGTCCTTACCTCCTTCCCTCCAGGACGGCCATAATAATCACAGCAGAGCTTGCAAAGGAAGAACAACGTGAACAAGAGCAAAATTTACATGATTGCACTGAAAGGGCACAATTACGGTGAAGTATCCTTTTGTGTGGAGGGCATCATACATAAACGAAACAAGAACTACCAAGGGTACACTAAACATTCAAATATATTCTATCTTTCCCCTAATTATAATCCATATTTTTACATATTTAAATATTTTAGTATGTACAAAGAGAGTGTGTATGTATATTTACTTCTCAAGAGAAGACAACGTACCCCTGCTTCTCTTTAAAGTTGTTGGCTGACCTGGAATTCAGCAGCCCTTTGGCAACATTGCCAGAACCTGCCTTCCTCCTCGTGCATGTAGATTTTGGTGCAATAGCATGGAAGAGGAGGTGAAAGTTGAAGCACAAGAAGGGAGTATATGTAGGGATGCCTCTCAAGTTCACGGCTAGGTAAACCTACACAATCCTTACACGTCCTTTACACTTTCTCTGTCAGTTGAAGATCCTGGACCCTATTCTGTTCACCTTGTGCTCACATCAGTCTGGACTCATCCGTCATGAATCAGAGAGGCTAAAGGGAGGCTGGTCTCAGGCAGAACCACAAGGTTTTTGATCCCAATGGGATATTTTAGGGTGATGATTCGCTCAGTTTACAGCTCCTGTACCAATGCCGGGCTCTTCCTGGAAAGTCACAAAACTACTCTGAAGTAAGCCGTCGTGGCTATGAGAAATGGGCCCCACAGTGTTACACTCAGCAGTTTGAAATTTCAGATGATGAGAAACCCTTCGGTGACTGCACATTTTCCTCTGAGTAATAGAAATGTCTAAGTTTAAATTTCAGCTGCCATTTCTATTATCAAAGCTTACGCTGGCAGCAGCTGTCTTCCTGAAAGCTACCAATTTGTGGCACTGTCCTTGAGACGGTTTAGAAGGAGCAAGCCCACCTGATAGCTTCTAAATCTCCTTTGATTACTGAGATGCAAGTGAGATGCTCTGCCGGCTCGGAGAGCCAGGAGACACATGCCTGTAGCCCACACATATGGTGAAAGGATCAGAAAGAAAAGCTGAACTATAAAAGTCAGCACAGGTGCAAGAAGCTGCCAGAAGAGGAGCGAGGCTGAGAAAGGACCCCTTAATTCATTTGTCATTATTGTGTGATACGTGTGTTGATGCCGCTCACCGCAACATTTTAGCTTATGACTTTATCTAACCCTGCCTCCTTGCCCTGCTCATAGTGCTGGGGAAGTGTCTCCCTGTCAGTCCACAAGATTTCTTCAGGATTTGATGATAAGTTTAGCCCCATATTGAGAAGAAGGATAACTGTATTGAGAAGAAGGATAGCTGTCTTCCATTTTTCCTCTGTCTTTGGGATGTATAATTTAAGTATGGGTTGTTCTAGCAGGAAAACAGCTCCCAGAATCTCAGCAGCAACCACAGTAACATGCTGGCTGCATCTTCTCAAGGTTCTTTTGGGTTCTCATTTTGGTTTCCTAGATGATTAAAATGTGGAAATTATTTTCTTGAATCTCCGTAGAGTGTCTTGTAATTGCATATAAAGACCATCTTTTCCTATGTGACATCAACTTTCAGTCTCCTGAAGGAGTAAGAACCAGATTATGGGCACAGTAAGCTGATGGGACAATTCAGTGTGCACGGTCCAGTCCACCTGACACAGTGGATTCTACTAGAACTTAACTGCAATTTAACTACATTGAAAGTTTCAGACATCAGAGGGCTTTGTATAATTTACATTAGATATCAAAGTCCAAAGCTTAAATCTTCAAAATTCCTACTTAGCATTGCTTAACCTTCAAGGTGCCCACAGCTGTAGCCCAGAACGGTGTGTGCCTATTTCGCAGTGACTTCACTCTGTGGTTCAGAGGAATCCTGTGATTAATGGACTAAAAGGAGGTTCCAAATGAGTAATGCTGGGTGGCCTGAATCAGTCCCCAGAGTACAGTGTCCTGCGTTTATACTGTTGAACTCTGTCTTGTTTCTATTACCCCAGACCTCAATGATGTGCAGGTCTTTCTGCACACTATCTGGATCTTTTTCTGCATCGATGAGTTCCCGCAGTCAGCAAATTTTATCAGTACAACCTAAGAAAATGGCTCTACCTTTTCCTCATTGTTCGACTCAGCCCAACAGGGTTGTTACCGCTTTCTCCCCTTTCTTAATTTAATTACTACATGTGCTGCCTCCCTCAAACTACTGTCCTCAACTTGATCTGTCTATAGCATGCCACGGAGAAGAAAATCCACGCTGCCATGGCTAGTGGCTCTTGGCCACATCTCACATTTGCCCCCTCTGCAGTGACAAAGCCAGGCACGGACGCTGCTTTCCGCAGAGATAACACCTTGTTATTTTCACATGCGGCGCAGTGCCGAGCCAGCAGCACTTGCCTGCTTGTCTTCAGAAAATGCCATTATTGATTTGTTCCGACGGAGTGGCTAATTGGGTCATATGGAAAGTGCTGGCCGCCTGCTGCCGGGCCGAAGCGCCTTCCAGCTTCTTACCCCTTCCTCGACACCAGGCACGCGTGCCGTGGGACGCAGCGCTGCCTTTCCCTGCGCCAGGTCCCGGCTCCCAGCATCGCCAATTTGTGCCATCCTGAGACTGCAAAGCAGTGGAAATCCTTGAAATCCCGCTGGCTGTGGAAATCCTTGAATAGCGGAGAGATGTTGCTGTGCCTGCTAGGACTCACCTTTTCGTGACCTGGCAGGGAATATTGCCTGTGGGAAGGAGATAGTGTCTTTCATTCCCTCTCAAGGTTTCCCACTTGCACGGCTGCACTTCTCAGTGTGCTTTTCTTAGACCCCTCCAAGGCAGAGCAGCACCTCTCCTGGGGTTTTTCAAGAGGTTTGGGTCTGGGGCTACACAGAGGACCCAAGCGGTGTATGTTGCCTGGATTTTGCACACTGAATGAGTATTCATTGCTCCAGAGCATGCCTCGCTTTCTCAGTCATATTAATGTTTTTTTCTCGATTGGCAGTTCTCCCCTTGTCTGGGCTCCACCAAACGCATCTCCCAGGAAAACCAGACTTTAGATGAGTAACTGTCCCTATACACATCAACAACAGAGCTGGCTGCCACCATGGTTCCTATTCAGTGGTACAATTTCTATACTGCCCTGAACTGGTTCAAACCCCCAAGCTTTTATTCTCTTCTTCCCTGTATTTATTGCAGAATTACTGATTCATTTTATTTCATTTGACAAGGTGAAACTGTTTTAGATGCTTTTTTTTGCATGTTTCTACCAGTAAGAGATTAATAATTTGGGGGTCAGAGAGGACCATTAGGATGATCAGGGTTTAGCTTTCTCATAACACTGAGTCAAAAACTTCAGGCACTAATTTCTGCACAGAGCCTGTAAGTTTATTTTAGCTATGATACATCATCTGTAAGAAAGAAAAAAAGAATGAAATGTCTCAGGTAACAGAGAGTTCACCATCTGCATCTGGACCCACATCTGTTTCCTTTGTATACAGTGGAAATTTGACTGTACAATTTCTGTGCATTACAGACCTGCTCCTAAACCTGAAGTGATTCTGTAAAAGTCAATAGAATTATTCCAGGTTGACATAAGTGTAGCTGAAATTATTGAAAATTGCTATAAAAATGCCAGTGCATAAAGATTTTGATATAAAATTGTTTGTGACAATGTCTTATGCTTCTAATAATTCTAACGTCTATAAATCAGAGATACCATGAAGTCATGTGTTTATTTGACAGGGTACATTAATTTCAACCTTTTACTGCAGGAAATATACTTTATTGTCAGGAACCGTAATGCCCTTTCAAACAGTATTTATATTCCATCTGTTTTCAGTTCCAGTCTGTAGGACACGTTCTCTTTTAGTGCAACTGGATAAAATACCTTTGAATTCTGTTGATGACTCCCCAGTTCTTACTGGCAGGAGAGTGAGCCCACGTGTATACATGCATGCAGCACACAATAAATCTTACAGCATTCTTCTTGTCAGCTTTATTTGGGCCAATATTTTTCTGATCTTTAAGTAAGATAGCAGGGGTTTTTCATTATTACTACATACAGAGTTTGCCTGGATTTCTCCCTTTTTAAACTGTATGTTTTGCTTTGCTTTGCCTGAAAACTGTGTAGAACTCAAATTATTTGCTAATTATTTTTAGCAATAAACCAGAACATTTCTGTATTTATTGTCTTCAGAAGAATAGCAGCAAGGCCATTAGAAAAAGAAAAAGGACTGTAAATCACAGCAGCAGATTTAATGCACCTATGTCCTCATCTTTGCTTCTACATATAGAAAGACATTCATGTTTATTTTGTTTCAGTACGATGGGGCAGAAGGAGAATATTCCATGTCAGATCTCTGCTGACATGATTAGAGCAGTCACACTGTGAACAAAGGTTTTAGGGTGCTTATTCAGTACGCGGTGGCAGGGAAATATATTTGTCCACAGCATAATGCCTAAGGTGCAGGAAACACAGGGAGCTGATGGAGGAGAGAAAGAGGGGGGAGGGAAAAAAAAAAAGCCTGGCATTGAAAGAGCCGATATCAGGCATAGTGGACTTGACAACATGCATTTGGACAAGTGCCCAGACCATGGACTACACGTCAGTCACAGCTTACTGGGTGCCATTTCCCAGTATCCATATCCCTCCCTGGAGCAAAATGCTGCCCAGAAATGAGCATTTCTCAGTGTTTCTCCCTTTGGTAAAGAAAATGCTGACATTTAACATTTTGGACAAAATGAACAGCAGCCAGTTCCCCAACAGCTCCTGCGCCAAGTGAGACAGCGCGTGTGTGTGTTGAGGGGGCTGAAATTACTCCCATTAGTTATGGTCCAACATAACCAAATTTAAAATAATGGTTATTTTGTTGCTATTGCCAGAGACTTCATTAATGATCAAAATATTAACGTCTTATTTGGGTGAAAGGTTCCAGGTTATTTCAGGCACTCACACTCAATGTACTTTGAGGCAAAATTCCAAAATTTAAACTTCCATCAGAGGAGCGCATTAGTTTGAGTTCCTCATATTATACTGTGGAGAGATCCCAAGTACCAAAAGAAACATAAAGTAGATTGTGATTAAACTTCAAAATGCAATTTAGCAGAAGGTATTAGCTTGAACTCTGAACAATGAACACTTGCGAAACACTTTCACTGCCTATTTAAGCCTATTGAGTTGATAACAGGCTAAATTAACTTTGGCAGTCCATCTTTTTGCCAAGTTCTCCCACTTAGACTAATTTTAAGAGTCAACCCTCGGAATAATGAATCTCTGTTTTATTATGGGCAGTGTGTTGCCCAGTGAGGGAAAAGATCTTGGGCCAGCAAGGAAGAAATAATGGGCCAGCCATCAGAAATAACGTGCCTTGCTCCTCCACTGCCAGAGTTCAAATGCTTAAAATGTTCTGGATTAATCTGAGGAGTACTGCTGAACTGCTGTTTCCCTCCTTGAGGGATGACATTTGGCAAAGCATCCAGCACCTGTGCCGAGACCGGCAGTTAGTGGCTGCGATGATGTTTGTCTGGAGAAGTTTTGGTTCACCTTTATTCAAAATGAAAGAAAATACCAGGGCAGGCTGGTTCCAGGGGAGTTTTTGCTGTTAACAGCCTCTGCTGAGCAGCTGTGGTTTCTGGCCAGCCCTAGCCTTAGCCATTCTGAATTTTAAGGGCCAGATTCTGGTATTTTTATCCAACTAAGTACTCACAGGTGCTTTATTTTTTTTAGAACAAGTACTGCAATTTTCTTCCAAATACCCTGTGACTTTCAGGGCAGGGGAAAGAGTTTCTTAGGTCCAGCAGGAGGACAAGTTCTGTGTTTAGCTACATAGGTGTAACTTCAAACTTCAGTGGCCTTAACTCTGACAGATGACAGCACAGTTGGAAACTCCCTTGGGACCCGTGGGCATCTAAGCTGGGGACATAATTTCATCTACCCAGCAGCTGGGTGACAGGCCGATGCTGTTTTTGAACTCGAAGACTATTGTGTTTAACCTGTTTTACCCATGTTGCTCTTCTGCATGCATATGTTAGTCATTTGGTTTTTAATAAATGGGGTCCCTATAAAGGCTGGGTCACTGAGAAAAAGAAGAAAAATCCAGATGGATTCACATTGCAAACATGAGCAGCACCTTCTAATTCTGATGTTTTACTACTCCCTTTGCACCAGATTGTTTCTGACTTTTGCATAGATGAATGGCAAGAGAAAAGACTGGGAGGGGTAGATAAGGGCTGAAAAACTGAACAAAAACCAGTCTGCTAAGCTAGCCTGACGTCTGGTTGTTTCTGCTGAAGGGGAACAACGGACCAGGTGACAGGATAGAGAGTGGTGATGACCAGTCTCAAATAATCATGTTTAGACTTTCTTTTTCCAGTTTTCATACTCTCTCTGAGGAATTTGCAGGTCTTAAATGATATACATGTGTTGCAACGTTAAGGTAGGACTTCACAAGCTTTACATCAGTAATGCAGACGCTGTAGTCTGCCAATAAAATGCACTTGTAAAGGAACGTAGTGTAGCACAAGTTCTGTCTGTGTCTTAGCTATAATCCTAGCACTGTGGTATGGTATCGCTCCAGGTTTTCCTCTGATTTCTCATTAAACCAAGTAGCAGCAACTCTGCTGCACAGAAGCAATTCTTCAAAGCAGGTTAGAGAGATTTTAAAATGTGCACACTTAAAATTGACAGCTGCACACCAGCCCTCTTTTTTTCCTAGCAGAGTAAGTGATATTAATCTTCCCCTTCTCATATTAAGGGAGCGAGGGGATTTTCCTGATGTATTTGGTGATTTTTCTTCTATGCTAAACGTGCAGAAAGATAAATCCACTGATTTTATTGGTGCTACAAGGCATTACATTTATTTGTGAAAGAGGAGAACCAAGATCATAAATGATCTCTTCTGGTAATAAGAACCCACGATTCGTTTCCCTGGTTCGTGGTTATTTATTTCTCTCCCATTTTAGCTCAGATTTTTCAAGCCTTTCCAGAAAGACTGAATTCAGCATATCTAAGAGTTGTCAGCCTGACAGCTCTGCAGACTGTAGTCTCCTGTTTGCTTTACACACGAAACAGGTGCCACCGAAGCAGTAATGCAAGCTCGCCGTATTTCAGCAGCATTGCAATCTGCTTGCTTCTCCACTTATGCAGAGGTAGGATATAAACAGTTCAGTTTTCACGATCGTTTACTTCTTGGCTTCTTTGCAGAGGAAGCGTGCCAGTTACTAGACGCAAACTGTTGCTGAGAAAGGATGCCAATTGCTACCAGGCACGGTAATTTTATGAAATCCATAGCTGTCTGCAAGGAGGAACACAAACATCAACAATTACTTTACAGAGTAAACAGTCCTCTTGTAACTATGTGTGTCACACTGCTGAATTGGGTTTACTATACATGAAAACCTCCTCAGACTCCCATCATGGTTTTCATACCCAAAAACTGGCTATAGGAAGCTTTGCACGTTAAACTATGTTGTTATCTATTAAAGGACTAATTGCTGCTCTATTGAGCTGCATTTCTCGAGGAGGCTCAATTTCATAGCGTCAGGGAATGGCTAAATGAATGGCTAAAGCAGAGATATTTCTGTCGCCAGTGTCCTTGTCTGCTGGTGATGGTTCCTCTGACGGGCAGTGTCCCGTGGTAAAGCAGGGTCGAATGTGTGCAGACTTGTATGTGGGGGGACCGGGACAAGCCTCCCCCACTGAGTCTGCACCTGGAAATGTCCTGACCAGCTCATTCCTGGAAAGGGACCGCAGAACCTGGACATTCCTGAAATCCCATTAGTGTCTTGAAATTGGTCTTCAAAGAGACAGAGGGATGCACGTGTCTCGTGGGGAGTAGAGAAGATGATACACAGGGCTGAAGCTTCCCATTGCATTGTGGACTGAGTGGAGGGCAGTTAGCATTTGCGCTGTCTCACCAGAGACAGGGGATACCCTGTCCACCTCATAAAGTAACTTAAATTAACTTAATCCTGCCACATCCTTCGTCCTTGCTTGCTGGTTCTGCAGTGACGGTTGCAAGGGGGAGGGCTCCAGGGCCAATTCCCATTTCTTGCTTCCCCACCTGCTTGGGAGAGGAAGCTTCCTGCTATCAAAGGCTTTGCATGCCTTCTTTCCCACAACAGCCGTAGCCAGGGAATCAGGGAACAAATGTTACAAGCCAGGGTCATGATCTAGGGAGTGAGTGAAGCATCAGGAGAACCCATGTGAACTGATCACCGTCTGAAAGGCAGGTCCTGGGATCCTCTCTCTAAATTTGTTTGCACGGGATGGAAAAAAAGATATTTCCATGGGGAAGGAATAAAGTGAATCCATGCTGATGACAGGTATTTGTTTTGTTTTGCCAACAGCAAGTCCTCTTTCCAAAGGAGCGGCATTTGCACTAATCCCCATTTGAGCCTGAAACAATTAGCCGATCTGTGCTTTTCAGAGGCAGAACGCAGTGTGAAGCCTTTGTATTTATTTGTGTCAGCAAACAAGTATGTGGGTCTGTGCACAAACACACTTGAGATGTCACCCAGATTACGCTCTATTTTCAATCTGGTTGCTGTTTTTCTGGTGCTACAACTGGCCTGCAGCATGCAAGGGGACAATACTGGATCCGTCCTCCTCCATGCGCTAATTACTGGTACGGTGTTGGCACATCACCTCTTTTTAGGGCCCAGATAAGAGCAGAGGTGAGCAAACTTTTGGTTTACGCTCTAAAGGAGCTGTAGTCTGTCCTGGGCTCCCAACCCTCCATTTGCATGCACAAAGGTTTTGTATTGCTGAATGGTTCTACTTTATAAATTATGAAAACAACTGAATCAATAAATATTAACATAATGTGTATTGCCTTGGCAACATGGCACTTCATACAAAAATTAAAAACAAATTATATAAACCACCCACAGTGGGGAGCTTTACAGGAGATAAACCTGCTGCCGTTGCTGCCAGAAGAACGAATCATCTGGAATCAGAACAAAAGCAAACAGTCCAAAGTTAAGCAGCATAAACCAAAGGCACTTTCCCCCAGACAGGTCTGTGCCGACCTTCAGGTCCTGTGTGCTGGAAATGGGACTGTTGCATCCGATGAGAGTGGCTTACCAGGACTGGCATCAGTCGCTTGCAAAAACTCAGCTGATTCCCTAACACTCCTTTTGGGATCAGTCTATATAACCAGGTTCTTTTGAAGAGTCTATTTCTCTTAGAGATTTTCTCCCACCTTAAAAACTTGCAGAACAAGTCTGAAAACACACGGGGATGAACCAAATCATTGTCCAAGCACATGCGTGTGTTATCCCCATTGGAAAATTTGCCAAGATATATTTCATCAGTTTATTGGTACAAGTATGATTTCTGGGAAGCAGCTGGGTCCACATTTCCTAGAGTTTAGTCTGTAGGAAAGTGTTGCTAAGTCTTGGTACCACACAGAGGGGTTAGTAAATAGAGAATTGGTGTAAGTTTGGCATTTGACTCTAGCTTAGTGCACTAATTTGCTTAACAACTTAAATATTCGTCAGATCAACTGAATTACACAGTCTGTTCTCATACACTCCATAGTTTCTAATGAATCTGAGTGCACAACCTTTCTGCATAAATGAACTTGAGATGTCACCTCAGATTGCATTGTGCTTTTAACATGAAACAATTGTTTCTGTTGTTTAGTGCTATAACCAATATCATGCCATTAAGATTACTTGGTACTAAGTTGTATGCACATTGCATTAAAAAAAAAAGACTTTTTATGGCTGAGCGCCTTACTTGTGCAAACTGTGCCTTCCACGATTGCTTTTCCCCTGAATAGTACACTATTTCCAAAGATGTGCCTTAAAGAGTGTACTTTTTGACAGGGACAGAACTGTAACTCGGTGATTATGGAGCAATCTCTGGCCAGTGAAGATGAGTGCTAAACTGGACCTAGAAATTGTATGTAATACATTCTTATGCAGAGGGTACAGGCTTGGACGTGCATAATTTAATTTATTAAAGTTAGAATATATTTTAGACCACATGCTCTCTGAAGCAGGAAACAAGTAATTTGATTTTAAATTAATTTGTTAGAAACACAGAATGACATTTGAAAGGGCTGGTACAAATCTGACAGTCCAAAAGTATTTATATAAAGAGCAATTTGCTTAACCAACTGCTTCCTTTGTGTCATCTGTTCTTTCAGATAGTTATATTTGGAATAAAGTGTTTTTCTGCTCCTGGTACTTCTTGAGGGACTTCCTGTGGTGATGTGGCTTTAGAACTGAGGCAGGTAGGCTGTGGCTCCCTGGGGAAGGGAAACTCACTTAATACATGAATAACATCAAATGTCAGTCAAGCCAAGGGAAAAAAAAAGTGGACAAGTGAAAGATAAATAGGTTTAAATAATTACTGTTGAAATCCTGTTATGCTTGTAATTTTTTTCTCAGCATGGAAGTCCTTCTGTAAGCAATTCAGCACAACCCTTTGAAACCGGCTAGAGTTTTATTAATATTTTAGTAGCAGCATTAGTAATGGCATGAACAATGGTAGTGCTGTGATGAGCTATGGAGTTTTCAGAGAAATCCCTGTCTTAGGTGAATCAATAAAGCCAGACTGATTTACACCAGCAGAGAACCTGGGCCTCCAGATGTAGAGACCGACCCTGCAGACATACTCTCCTCTGCCATTAGTCCTGGAGTACTTCTGGCCGGCTCAGCAGTAACAATCATCACCCCAGGAAGAAGTGGCTGGAGTTAATGGCACCACTCATACTAGCAAGCACTGGGTCTAGTCAGATGTGTTTGCAGAAAAAAAAAAATTAGTGCTCTGATTCCAGAGTCCATCCCTTCTTAGGGAAGAACTTAAGGATGTGCTCTCCTTTTAGCCTGCTGTCAAGTCCCCTTGGCATCAGTGGGATGCAAAGTAGTCTTAAGTGTTTTGCTGAATAGGGGCCACATACCTTTACGCATTTACCTGCAGTTTTTCAACATCTACTTTTAGATACTTTTTATCTCTTCCAGTGAACTTTGCATTTTCCTCCCCTTCAATGTGGATCTTGTCTCCTCTGGGCGTGTTTTTTCCCCACCGTTTCAAGCAGACTCGTAGCACAGTGTTGGGTATTGCACTCGTGCCTTTCTCCAGCTGTGACACTGAGTATCGCCACCTGACTGCGCAAATTCAGAGTACACCCCTCGGTTATTGCACTGAACCGCAAGCACCTTTCTGTGCGCCTCAGGTCACCGGAGGAAGCTTGTGTCTCAAAGCCAGACTCAAAATGGAGATTGCAAGGGAATTTCCTCCTGCCCCAGCAACAACAGCTCAGAAAAAAAGTTGGCCTATTTGTATTTCCATTTTCTACAGCCAGATATCTTGACATATCCTGTTGCTAAAGCTCAGAAGTTACAGTATAAGCTTGTGTTATCTTGTTTCTTGCCGTTTTCCTTAAGATGTTTTCCCCTGACAAGTATAGTCCAGGCTATTTTCTCTTCTAGCTGGGGAGTTGTCCTTAAGAAATAAGCATGCTATCAAAGAAAAAGAAAAAAAACCATCTAGGATTATTTCCAGCAGGAAAAACAGCTGCAGCTGAGGGGGCAGCGATGCCAAAGCCCAGGTGTCCGGAGTCAGAACTCTGAGATTTGTGAAGAATTAAGTGAGTTGCACGTGGATAAACAGTTGAAGGCTGAGCCACCACCTCCAGTAGGGCAAAAAGAGGTAACAGAAACAACTTTCCTACCTGATACTGCATGCAATTCATTGCACCAGCTCCATAGTGCATGTCACTGATTTATGTGGGGTTTATGGCTTGTGAAAATACATGTTTGTCAAGTGGTAGGAAAGCAATAATACATAGTAGGTATTACAGTCTTAGTAAAGAAGAGAGAGGATTTTGTTGTTATAAAAATAATTGGAAAGCTTGGAAAATGTGCATTATAAATTAAGATGGGATTCCAAGAGGCTTTGGGGAAAAAAAAAAATACCACAAAATCATCTATAATGTTGCTGTCTTATTTTAGGAGCAAATATGTGTGTGTTTTCCCACTGAAAAGTAGCTCTAAGAATGGCATCTGCTGACTTGGCAGATCTGTACCTTGAGTTCACTGGAGGGCATCTGCTATCCATCACAGATTACCATTTCTTTTCCTGTTAGCACATAGATCCAAGAAAGGTGCAACAATTTAAGTAGCTGAGGTGAAGATGCTAACTAAATAGTAAGCCTTGGTATCATTCAGTTTATGTTGGTTAAAGTGCAGCTCATTGTTTCTTGATGCGTACAGATTGACGTTCATTTTCATTTTGTAGGATTATGTTGTCCTTATAAGCATGAATACCAAAAATACATGTATTTGTACTGTACACTGAGTGACTCCAGGCTTCAGATTCCCTGTATCCTACTTGCTGACTTGCTGGGGTTTTTTCCCTTTCAGATTTAGCATTTTATTGACATAACATTGCCTTTATTATTAGAGAGTGACGGATTCCTCTCTTTGAGATCAGGAAGTGGATGTTTTGGGTGATGTCCTGGGACTTTGGGGAACTCCATAGCTCCGTGAGATTGGAACCACTGGTGGTTTTGGGGGACTGAATTAATGAAAGGGAAAGGATGACACAGTATCAACATGTATCACACCTCTCCCAATTCTGCTATAAACTGCTGGCAAGTTTGTGCCCAGCCAGAGCAATCCCATGGAGAAATCTTGACAGGACAACAGGAAAACAGACCCATCGCAGAGCCAGCGCTCCTCTTCTTCAGGCCTGCTGATTCATATTGTCATACGGTGTGGAATTTACTGAACTAGATGTAAACATCTGCAGCTGAACTTGTCATCTGAGACCCCTTTATAGTCAATGAGGATCTGGAGCCAATGTAGTCAGGTAGATGTGTCTTAGCTCCAACTGAAATCAACATTTAAATTAGGTCAGATGAATCATCTTCTAAAAGTGCTGGTTTCTCTCCATTGACTATAAAGGGAGCCCAGGATAACTAGATGAGTTGTACATGTAGGTGAGCTGAATTCCACTCACAGTAACCAGAAATCCTCTAGCCATGAAGCATTTCTTTAAGGAGCAATCCTCCTTGCCAGAATACTTCTTGGCATATTGAACTTCATCTTCAGAAAGAAAAGGTCCTGAACATTAGAAGAAGGAGACTCGACTATTTGATGTTCCAGTCTCAGAAAAAAAAATGTATATATTTACCAAAGAAATAAAAAAACTCAAAATAATGAGATGAAGCATTATAACTAGGAGGAATTGGAAGACCATGTCAGGATTTCTTCTTTCAGGGGATAAGGTATCTTTCATGTTTAAATGCCTTTTTGAGATAAATAAACCTTGTGATCCTAACATGGAAGCTGGACAATTATGTCCTTTTTTAGTGCTATAACGAAATGTCATGATAAATCAAGAACATTCTAGCCTTGATATATTCAGCAACATCGTGATAAAGAAATAATCCCCATTTCCTCCCTCAACTTTCAAAGGGTCCTGGGACACAAATGTCACCTTTCTATAGTAGAGTATAATTGATTCTATTTGCGGCTGCTTAGAAAGAGGTGGAGGAATATGGCAATAATCCAGGGATGACTTGAAATCAAACGGAAGTTCACATGAGGCTAAGAATGCCAACATGAAAGAGCAAAGCCCAAAGGATGCTATTTTTGAAGGCCAGATCTTGTGTGGACATTACATACTTACAGTCCTCCTATTAAGAAGTAATCTTTGTGCCGGCACACAAGGACATGCTAATCATCTTTTTGATGAATGTCCCAAGAACTTGCGACTAGCCAAATAAAGCCAGCAACTGTGAGGAAGTAACAGATTTGGTATGCCCAAGAGGCAGGGCTTTGAGTGATTCAGTCAGTAACACGAAGCATTGAATGTGTTCTGAATAAAACACTGCTGATGTCAGTAAAGGATACATTATATGATTAAAAATTCATCCTATGTAAATCATCAGAAAGACACCATAGAAATGAAATCACTGATGTCACAGGTGGATAAGACCTCAGAGAATAAACTGGCTGATTCCTTTGCCAAAACATTGCCCCATGAAATATTTTGTACAGCTTTGTGGAATCTACTTTTACATGTATCAAGCAACTTAGATTTCTTCATTTACCAAAGGGAACAATTCACTTGCTTAGAAAAAATCTCATGGCTGGGTATATTGCCTTAATAACCAGCCATTTTTTTTTCCTTTTTTCCCTTTCAAAGTACCATTTCATTACTCTCTTTTACCAATTTTATCCATCATTCTCTTTTTATGAATTAATATCACTTAATTTAATAGACTGTTCTTTGCTTCCTTTTGTCTTTGGCTTACCCCCTGAAGTAACATGCCATTGCTCTTTCATTTCATTATTTCTTGTAAATTAATGTCTCTGTGCCCTTTATCTGACTTTTTTTTTTACCTCTTTCTTTGCAACTCCCTCAGCTGTTCCTTTTTGGAGTTGTTTTGCCAAGAAGTAAGCACAATATTCCAAATACAACTTCCAAGGAACCGTAAAGAGAGGAAATAATATCTCATTATCTAGACATGATGCTTTCACCTAAGTTTTCTACATTGCTATATCCCACTGCAAAATCACATCTAATTTTTTAATATTACTGCAGGTTTCCAGGATTTTCCTGGAACTCCCATTTGTACTGTTTTGAGTCAAGTCCCATTTTGCTATATTCTCTCCATGTTTCACTTCTCTTTTCCTTTCTGCTTCCTCGGTTTCAGTACTCTCTCCAATTTAATGTTACCGGCTAACATGAGGATTATATTGGTCAGTACCTCTTCTATATCTTTAGTGAAGATAATGCTGACTCTAATCCCTACAGATCTCCTCCTCTGAAGACAAAGTGTGTTATATATTTGGGTCCTATGATGGCTTTTCTCCACGCAGCAGTGGATGAATCCAAGCCAACTACAATTTATTTTAAAAGTAGTCTTTTCTATAATAGACATTCAGATATTTTCTTAGGGTTTATATATCACATGTCAGTTTGATAGATTAAGTCTGTGATCTTCAGAGGTGAGGGAGAGAGGAAGTGAGATAAGAGAGTTAAGCCTTGAGCAAACATCAACTTTCAATGAGATTTCAGCATCTCACTGCTAAAGGCTTTTTGAAAAAGCCATTCAGATCAATTTGCCATGATTACAGACACAAGCGGTGGGTGTAGAAGCCTTGTCCTTTTACTTAAAACAGCCCGTCCACCCAGAAAAACATTAAAAACTACCCTCTGCAGTATGAATTTATGCACTCGTGGGAGGTCTGCCAAAGGTGCTTCGAACAGATCCCGTTGTCTCTGCCTGGTACACCTCCTTCACTCACTTATGCCGAGACAGAAGGAGGAGCTTCTGTATTTATTTGTCCTTTTTGCCTTCTTTTGGCCTCTTTGCACCCTGTTTGTGCACAGTACCCTTAGCATACAGGAGAACCACCTTACTGCCTTTACGTGTCTATGACATTTCACTCTGAGAAAGCACTCTCCTTTTCTCCTCTGAGTCTTTATTTAATTTACTTTAATCACAGGCTACAGCAAGTGTTTAGTGATCTGTGATTCCCATGATTATTCCATTTTCCTCTTCTCTGAGCTCAGTATTGTGTTGACTTATTGCTGCTCTCCTGGGCTGTTTCCATTTTTCCATGAGCATTCACTATCGATTGCTAATGGTGTGTTAACTTGGTGTATTGGATCCCTTTATGCCCTACAGTGTGCCTTGCCTGGATCTACTGATTTGCGTATGTTGCAGGCTTTCTAGATATTTCTCTACTTGCATTTGTATTAATTCTAACAGGCTCTCCCCCCTCTTTTTATTTATCCCCTTGCTGGATTCTTTTAAAAAGGGTTTATTTTCTTAGGCAACTGAATTTTGATTAGTTACCTCTCCCTCATCAATTGTTATTATGTCTCTAGCTCTTTTTTTTCCATTACTGAGTTCATAAAAACCTTCTTAATCCCTTTAACCTTTCTGGCAAAGAGTAACCTTTGCTTCTTTCCTACAAGCTCTCCTAATCTTTCCCTCCCCTCTCATATCTGTGGTTCCTTCTTTTTCTACTCCCAGTTTGGACCCTCAAACCTTTGTCTAGTGTTTTCTGAAGCCATGTTTGCTGCCTCTCCTTCTTTGAAGGCTTTTCAGAAGAAATCCTGTCTGTTTTGTCTCGCATGTTCCCCATCTCCCTTTGACGCTAATGGATTCTAATATTTTCTGAAAACTCCTCCCGATAAATAACTCTCAAGAATTCTTGATTCTCTAAGATGTTTTCCTTGTAGTCTATTATAATTGCACTGTATTGTGTTCTGTTCATTTCCTAACCTGTCTCTGCTATATCCAGCTCCCTCATTGACAATGCTATCGAGCTGACGTTGTTTTCACAGTTTTCTTTGATTTCTGTCTGTTGGTAAGAATTCTATCCAACAAGGCTTCTTTTCTCATTGGAACCCCTATTTTCCACATCCTATAGCTGTATATGATTTAGGACTATTTCGGTGATCTGTGTTTTGATGTCTTCATAACAGAGTATCAGAAAGTTCTGACTGTGCTAAAACTTGGTATGACATTTTTTCCACCATCATATAGCGCTGGTAGTCTGTAGAAAATGGGCTCTGTACAACAGCTGCATTCTGAATATGGATTTTTTAGAAGCTTTAACCATGTCTTTGACTTGTGCTTTCTGTTCTGACTCTCTTTTAAAAGGTCTCTTCTCAATTGTTAGCAGTCCTTTTGAATAGAGCATTAAAAACCCTAGCCAAGACTATGACCTTCTGGATGCTGCAGCTAATTGCAAACAAGTAGCTTCCATCCCCACTTGCAAGCATTGCTGGAATGTTCAGTCTTGCCCATTTTACCCAAGGTTCAGCATTTCTCTGAAATCAGCTATAAATTTTGCATTGACTGTGTATACTGGAAAACAGAGGACCCATTTTCACATTAATAATAAATATATAAAGCTGTACCTATTCTCTAACTCCATCACCTTCATCCTCATGAAAATAATATTTTATGTGTACGTGCCATCTCTTATATAACTATCTCACAGGTTGTTTAAAAGCATGGGTAAGTATTATTGTCCTCATTTTTTTTTTAAATGGAGACAATAGTATTGCATGCTAAAGTACAAAAAGATTTCAGTATGTACTCAGAGAACAGAATAAGACAGTTAACAAATAACCCACCTTTCCTGATGCCTGCTTATTGCTATTTTGCATTGATATGACCCATAGAAGATACCAGCTTTGGTGTTGCCCACTTATGCCAAATAGTGCTCTAATACAGTCAGAAACAAACTGTGAGCAGGGCTGGGCAAATATTTCCTTTCACTTTAGTGGCCAAGCTGAATAATCAAGTAAATTATAATTTCGGATTAACAAAATAGAAATGTTTTATTTTGACTAATAAAATAAAATATGGGGGAAAAAATCCTGTTTTCTTCTAAAGAAAATGTTTTTATTCTGTTAAAAGAAAGTTTTGACCTGAAATGGAATTTCTATTTCATATTTGGGTGACTTTTTAATCATGTATCATATCTCTTTTCATAGCAAATTCAGCCTCTAAACCAATTTTTTAAAATAATATATTCCCCAGAAATTTTTACCCAGATCTACTTGAGAGTTCCTGCTCTAAATAGATAAGACAACCAACGCTTCAGGGAGTGGGAATATTCCTGTCCCCATTTTGCAGAGGATTTGAGAAACGCTGAATTTAAACAACGTGCCCGAGATGATGGTGTCACATATTTCAGGCAAGCAATAGAGCCTCTGAAAGGCTTTGAAAAGCCATGTGTCCCTCCTCCTACGTCACCGTGAGATCAGAAGTGTGTGACCAAATTGCGAGGGGCAACATGACGTGGTGGGAACAAGTTAGACCCGGGATGAGGCAGGTGGAAGAGCCCTCTCACACGGGTGTTCCTGTAGCATCGTGTGACTGGACCCTGGTGACGGAGGGTCTTCTGCTCATCTCGGAGGAGAAGCTGTGGCAGCAGGGAGCAGGGAATGGTCCTGACTGACAAGGTGCAGATTTCACCCATCAGCTGTGAGTGAGGAGCCTCAGGAATGAGGCCCCAGGCACAGGAACCCAACACAGGTCATCAAATTCATCCTTCGCCACCATTTCAGGAGCTAGGTCCCACTTCTGGTCCCCCCCCATTTAAAGGTATGAGCCTTCAGGACATACAAGCCCTAAAATCACGAGTGGTTCCATCATTCCAAGCTTCCACCTACCATTAATATTCAATGGCTGTTCACTATCTTTCTGCGGTTTGCTTCTGTTTCGTTTTCAAAAATAAGTTTTACTTGTTAACTTTGTGTTGTTGTTCTTGTGGATGGGTCAACTGTTAGCTCACAGCAGCGTAGGCAGAGCTGCCACTCGAGGAGTGGGCACCACGTGAAGCGCATGGCGATGGCTCTGTTGGGCTGGCTTTAGCTGGGATATTGGTTAGTGGAATAAAAACTCAGCTACTTCCTCCGGGGCGATTGATTAATTTGTTTTCATCTTTGCTCTTGTTGACAAAAAGCTTGATGAAATCAGTCTTTCTGAAGGCAGCACAGTGGATTTGACAAATCCTGCAGAACTGCTGGAACAGATCCCTGAGTTTGCTGAGGAGCTGATGGAGCCTGAAGATTGCTTCCCCGAAGGTAAGGGCCTGCATATTTCACCGCAATGCTGAGGCAAGAAACCTCCTCTTCTCTTAGTGAACATCTCTCCACCTTCACACCATGTTCCCCTGGCTGCTTGCAGTAGTATTTCACTAGATGCACTTCATTTGTTAGATATCGTAATGCTCCAAACGCACGCTCAGAATCACTTCTTATCATTAGTCTTTGGATTTCCAAGGTGAGATAAGCCAAAAGCATGCTCTAAAAGGCTCTGCAGCTTCTAAAGTGGTAGGCTTTTTTTCACCATAATTTGTGCCATAAAGGTGTTTGGGGTTTTTTTAAATGTTGATTTTTCTGACTTGGCCAATGAAGATTTTTGCCTTCCAGTATGTGTGCATGATCAACTCTGGTAGAGAACTGACCAGATCAGGGTGTTTCTGTTGCTTAAATGTATATAGGCAGTTAACAGACACTGTCTGGAGAGTTCATGAGTCCCAGGGACTCTCTTCCATTTATTTTAAAGGATGTTAAGATTAGCATGTCCAGTAACTTTCATCTGACCAGGAATGTGTTATGTAAAGCATATTTTACTTAATTATTTTAGATAACAACAAATCATATTTACATAACTCTTTTAACACCAAAATATGCCATCATTTTATCATTTTTTTAACACCAGCCTGCTCCAAAACACAGGTTTAAAACCCAGCTACATCAGATCTATTTTAAAGTTAATCTATAAGGTAAAAAACATTTGAAGTTATTTCTTCTCAGAATGAGTTC
Organism: Haliaeetus leucocephalus; assembly: GCF_000737465.1. Taxonomy (NCBI): domain Eukaryota; kingdom Metazoa; phylum Chordata; class Aves; order Accipitriformes; family Accipitridae; genus Haliaeetus; species Haliaeetus leucocephalus. Next base: position 23,898,122 of record NW_010972436.1, on the reverse strand, counting down.
TATTCCAAATATTATCTCAGTCAGATTCCTCATTTTTCTTTAAATCTAGGTTAGGAAAAATAGGGTTAGCTGAATGTTCGTATATTCCCTAGAAAATTCAAGGATTATTATAAATAAAAACAGAGCTGCTCAGATGGGATCAGACAGAGATGATTTGCTGGGTATACGAATGCCCCTGAAGTCAGCAAAAATGTGCATCTCTATATCTGTGAGAAAGATGATTGAATGAGGTAAGGGAGCCCTGCAGGGCTTACAAATGTCCCTAGGATCCAAACATTTTTTTGGCAGCTCTGCTTAAAAGCAGTAGCCAAAAATTAATGCAGTTGATGGAGGAAAGCATGGGGTAACTATTCTGGCCGCTACAATAACATTTAGAAATTAGATCTGGTGTTTTCATTCTTTCACAATATATTTCTTAATGAAGCTAGTGAGCAGCAATCTATGTTGTGCACTGCAAAGTGAGAAATTATATTACAATTGCTTAAACAAGCCAGTGCTGTAAGACCAGTGCTAGTCAGACGCCAGTTTACAAATGCTGAAACTGTGGCTGGCCACAATCACCTTCCAGTTTTTAGAAGAAATGTGCACAGCCCTGATTCATTCCCAGAGCAGTAGCACTCTGTAATTTGCTCTCTCTTAAAATAACCAGAACTGCCTGAAAAACCATCGTGCAGGACTACACCAGTACCAACCCAGTTTGTCAGATCTTCTCCAGTGCTGTCAATGGGATGCCGGGTAGGAAGCGGTGCTGTTCTAGATCACTGGAAGCATTAAGCCGGTTTTGAAGCCCACTCAACCCTGGCAGCAGAGAAATGTAGAAATAAAGGTGTTGTGGGCTGAACCCCAAGCTTGGCCTGGGCTATGTCCACCCTGCCGCCTCCTGGTCCCTTCCCCCCCAGCATCCTGCTCCTGCCTTTTGCCTTTTATTCCTTGTCTCTCCTACTTTATCACCAGTCCCTGTTCAAGTCAGAGAGTTTTCCTTTTCTCCCAAGGTACGGCCAGCGGAGCCTTGAGGTCTGAATGGGAATTGAAGGAGAACCTGCTCCCAGTCCTCAGCCCAGTGCAGTGTGCCTGGGGGCACTGGGGATGCGGCTGCAGGCGATGTCCTCCCCAACGTATCTGCTCTGCTTTCCTGTGCAGCATATATCCATGCAGATTTTTCAGAGGCTACTGTGTAGGCTAAATGTGATCACATTCCTCGTGGATTTGGCAAAAATGCATAAGCTTGACATGTGAATGTTCGCTCATAAAATGTCAAGTCAAAGTGCCATAAACTGAAAGTCCAAATGATTCTCACTGCAATGACATTAACATTTGTTTCTATTTATGCAGGGAAACAAAGTTGTTTTCCTATAGTTTTCTTCCATTAAATACCTTCCAAAATTTTTACCCAAGCCTACCATTGCTATTAAACCTCATGCAGTTATCATTTCAGTCTAGTTAAAAAACGAGCAAGCCAACAAACTACAGTCTCGTTAGCTAAGATATGACAAGGTTATAAAGTACTAAAGTGGAAGTATTGAAGGGCATGCACTGGGCAAGTTTATCTAGTGTTGCCTTTACTGCCTTGATACAACAGTATTTGGTATATTTGGGAGAATAACCGGCTAATATTTGTGAAAGAAGGAGATTAGGTGAGATGAAGAGGAAGAGCGAGAGGGCAAGGGTTAAGTTTGTACCTTGTTAGCTCACCAGCTGTCTAAATTCAAACTATGCCATTTCTAAACACATCCAGCATAGGTTATGTCCTGAACAAACATGTTCCCGATTCAGCCCCCTTTTTCAGATAACAAAGGCAATGAAGATAATGCATGTTCTTGAAATAGTTGCTGAAAGTTTGCTGAGGTCACAGTTTTCCGGGAGTTGGGTGACCCAGATAAGCCATAGGTCATTTTTTCTTGGGGAGACTTGTTAATTCATTATCATCTCAAAATAGCTTTGATTAGGGTCAATGGGGAATATTCTTCAGTCAGGAAATGTGAAGCCAAGGTAGGGTCACAGCTCTGGCAGCTAGCAAGTATTGCTGGGAAAAACCTGATAGAAATGGAGGGATCGTTCTTGTTGCCAGATGATGGAAAAGCAACATCTAGGCAATGCCAGCTATTGGGGTATTTTTTCCTCCAGATGCCTTGCAACACTCCAGTCCTGTTACCTCCATTGGCATGCATTCTCTGCATCAAAAATTGCTATCTGTTTGGACATTATCTTCTGTGTCTCACAGAAGGTCATCCAAAGAAAGCCCCCTGGTCCCAGCACACTCCTCTCTCCCAGACCCTAATAGGAGAAAGTTTTCACCAAGTCCTTAAGCGTAATTCCCCGGACACAGCCCGCTGGCAAAGGTTTCAAAGGCGTATCGTTAGATGGTCATGCAAGAATGAACTACCTTGCTCAACGCGCAGTTGATCGCAACTCGTGACACCAAGGACGCCCCAAACCAGTTTTTCATGTGACCATGTAGGAGCGATTATCGCAGCTGGAAAATACCATGCACTAAAGTGGAGTTACTCTGATTAATGGTGGATCTGCATCATGCCCTTCCCAACTACAATTAGCGGCTGTTTAGAAATAAAAAAGCAAAGAGGAGCAAAACTAGACCGTCAAACTGAACAAATCTAAACTGAGCTACAGGGACCACCACCAGATGATGTTTAAAAGTTAAGTAAAATTAAACCAAGCCCAACAAAATGTGTTAATAGACATCCTAGAAAAAAATGATGGAACAAAATCAAGTTTTAAAGTATCTCTTTGCTCTAGCTGCCATACCTGAGATACAGTGTATTTTTCCACCGGGAAGGGCATGCTAGTGTTTTGTTGTGTACAATTTTCAGACGTCGTAAGACTCTTACAGTCCTATTGGATGTACAGAATTAAATTCATTTAGGTTGGACAGGACCTCTAGATTTCAACTCGTCCACCCCCTCGCTTAAAGCAGGGCTGACGTCGGTGGTAGACCAGGCTGTCCACTGCCTTTGCTTCAAGGCGTTACACCGTTATTTGTAGTGATTCTGAGAGGATATGTTTTGAGGAGAGGAGCAGCAGATAAACAAGAAATGTACCCTTGTAAAGCCCTTGGAAGAGTAAAAAACACCTGGCAGATTGTGGCTTTGTCAGATGCTCTCTTGGCAGCACCCGGCCGTAGTACACAAGAAAAAAATCAAATCTCCATGTGTGCTCAGGTACCCGAATGCTGGAGGCAGTGATGGCAAATCTTCTCCGTGTCAGCCAGGGGGAAAAAACTCTTTTCCGAGCTGCACAGTATAAAACCCAGCCGTGCATGCCAGGGGGTTAGTGGGGCTCGAAGATGAGAAAGGTGTTAAATAAGGAGGGTCTGCAGAGATCATGTTCCCTCCAGCATGGGGAGATAGCTGGGGTCTTACAAAGGGACTACAGCCAGGCTTGCTTTCTTGCTTGAGCGTACACAGCTAGCTAGACTGGTCATTACAAACCCAGCTTGGAAGATACATATATTAAAACCATGTTACGAATACCCGCTTGCTTGAGTTTATGCTGAGGAAGCTGTATTTTCTTTGTGTCAAACCAAGCAATGCTGTAACCACTCAGAGCATTCAGAACTGAGCAAAATATTGTTTTGTTCTAAAAATGAATGTCCCAATAATTGGGAACTCCTGTGTAAAAGTAGGAGCAAAATTACTGCAGTTTGAACACAAGGTACCAGACTTGCTGTACCACAGTAAAGAAGAAATTAATTGGTCTTCCTACTTTATTGAAGAGAATCAGCAGCCCAATCCATCTGAAACATATCTAATAATTTTATGTAAATTTAAATGTATGTATTGGTGTGAACAAGCAGTGGATTTGTAAAGTCTTTACTCATAAGCCTGAAATCAATAGTCTTGGCTGTCATGCATGCAGGAGGAAGTTTTTGCTGTATAGTTCCCACATTTACAAAGAGATTTTTTTCCTAATGCAGCAAGGTAATGCAATCAGGTCTAGCAGCTCCATGATTATAATGCACCAGGCTAGAAAATGTGAATGTGGAACCAAAGGAATATTTACACAAAATGCATTGTAAATGAAATTCCTCCTGCCTTTTTTTTTGTTGTTGTTAACTTGTTTATCATTGTGGCAGATGCTTAAGTAAGAGCTTTCCCTGTCACACCTGCAGTGGAGACTGTGGTTTAGGACACATTTTAATCTGCAGTTTGTGATTGCGCTACAGGACACCCCGGTGACTGAAGGGAACAATTCCCTTGTTATGAAAAACAAACAAAAAGTAAATAATATCATAGTAAACCGATGCATTTGGAAAGGTTTCTTGGTAAATAGGTCTCTGTTTCATGAGAAATGGTATATAAAGTTGAAATGTGAATTGAAAACAGATGTCCTTGGACAAGCTGACCACTGATGCAACTCAGTACAGCTTCACTGATTTACCAGCATGTAACTCAACACTTCGGGGGAACTTTTTCTGCTGTTCTGTGTTTCTGTTGAGCAGTAACCTACTAGCCAACAGGCCATGGTGGAAATGAGTCAGTTTTGCTCTCAAAAAAGATGTAGCCCAACATGAATTACAGTGGCAAAATTAAGTCCTTACTAAATCACAAGGCGGTCAGCTTCTTCTGCACAACGCGTCCCCTACTAGCACTGATTTCAGGGGGATAGCACAAATCTATTAGACAAGGCAGTATGAGTAATGCTGCTATAAGAAATGTCAAAGGGTTTATTCCTGCCTTGACACTTGCTGTGCTAAACGGTGTTAATGAATAGTCTTCTTCGTGCGGATAAAGTAGCTTTCAAAACCTGAAGCTGGGCTCTGCTGACCACCTGCCTTGTTATAGAAGCCAGCTGGAGTTATGATTGCACAGACCCTCACCAGGTCATGCCTTAGACACATTGGAATGTTTTTGATATTTTGATTTCACAGAAATGGGAAAAAAAGCCACTATTAGAATGCTGACCAAGGTCAGGTAAACTTTTTTTGTTGGGTTATGTGAAGCTTCTAATTCAGCATTTAAGCTCGGGTCAGGGTCACCAGAACAGTAGGCTACCAGCACCACGAGAGAGTCCAGAAAAGCACAGGCATAAAATAACAGTCAGTGAGGGAAATCAGAAAATTTGAAATGGAAATAGAACTTTACTAATTCATTAAAAGACCTATTTTTGGTCAGTTTTCTTTTTTTTGTTTTTTGTTCCATTTTCTTTTTTTCTGTTTGATTGATGAATAGTTAAAAAGAGCATGTCATCTGAATTGCAGCCAGCGTGATTATTCATGGAAGTGCTATTTGACATTAGTAATTGTATCAGAATCTGGTCTAAACATTTCTGAATTGGGCCCAATCAAAAGAATGGGATTTAATAGCGCTGTGATTTTGGGCTGACTCATCTGAGAAGCTATTTTGGATTTTCCAAGGTATTACTGTCAGAAACTAGGACTTTTTTTTTCCATCACAAAAGAAGTGACTTTGGAACTCACGGTGCCCTGCTCATTAGTATTTAATTTGAAGGTGATCCCCTAATTTTAGCTGTGCTTGGGCTCAGGTAATCATGTAGGCTCCCTGTGTAGTGGAAAGACAGAGGCAGACTCCTCCAGGGAATGATTCATCTAACTGTCTTACAGTGGGGAAAACCACTTCCTGGAAGATCCTAACTTTTTCCAACGGTACTTACAGAGCAGTTCTACTCTGTAAGACCATGACAGAGAGTGTCAGGCCTGTTAGTAAGTAGCTGAGCCCAGGCATTCGTCTAAGAGACTAAAAAGCCAAGTATCCCTCTAGGAAGTAACTTAGGAGAAAAGAGGGGAAAGTTTCTGGGCAAATGTTTTAAGTCAGAAAAAAGCTGGTTTTTTTCCAAATTGAAACTGTTTATGGGGACAAGGTAGGCTCATCGAAAGTTTATTCTGCTAGAAGCAATGGTTACTTCCAGTACAAAGGGGGATTTCTGCTTAACATGAGAAATCCACACTTACATGGCGAACAACCTGCTCATTAGTCTGTTCACTTAACGAACAAGGGATCTGAGCCCAAGCCTTTGGTGTCCCTGATCCAAAGCTGAGTTGACAATGAGGTGGCCAGTGTACCTGCATAATGGCACAGAGTGCGGACCAGACACCTGAAAGATGGTAATGACCGAACCGGTTGTGGGGTGAGAACTAGTGTAAGAGATTTCTGACAGCGCTGCTAAGAGATGCAACTAATAGCCCCCTCTTTGCTGCCATGCTGGTGGGATTATAGCACATGGGCATCTCTAAGCAGAGCTGCCATACGAGTAGTTCCATGTACCTACTTCTTAAAATACACCCAAATCACACACATTACCTTCTATGAGCAGTGTACTGGTTTTAGCAAAAAGTAGTGACTAATATGATATCCTTTTATCCCTTGGCATGATTCTTTGGTATTTAGGATTTAAGTGCTTAGAAGGATAAAACTTGCCTTTGCTGGACTGGTACCTGACCTACAAAGATGCAGAGAGCTGGTTCTTACATTTCTATCTTCTCCTAACATTATGTCCTTCTCAAATAGGTTGATTAATTTAGTGTATTTCAACTGAGCCCATAATTTCTCTGAATTCCAGAATACAGTGGTAGGCTGGGAACTGGTGTGGCTCTGTGTGATGCAGGCATTTAGGGGACAGGTAGTTAGTTGCATCACTGTGACATTACCTTTGCATAAATGGTTTACTGTACTGTTAGTCCCATACCAAAAATCTCATACAGCCAAGAGCCTACACCTAACTAAAATCTCAGAAATGTGAGAGAAAGGGGAGCTCCGGGAGCGGTTCATGTATGAAACATCCTACAGTTCTGCTGCTCCACAGCAGTGATCTGGGATAATAAAAACTTACAGAAAATGGCAGGAGGACCACAACAGACTTAGCACTACTCTTCTTCCTGGCAGAGCCTGCTGCCAGCACAGCCCAGCTTCCAGCTGCTTGGGAATCCTGGCATCCCAGGAGTTGCACTTGATCTCCTTGCATATCGCATGCAGCTCAAGCACCTCAGTTATGCCACCTTGAATTAGCAGCATCTGCTGTCTGCGTAACCTTGGCACTCACCCTCTTTCTTTCCCGAGCTTCCTTGCCTAAATATTTTTTCTACTTGCAATAACATTTCATTACATCACTACAGTGAGATGTCCTCCCTTGTCACTTCTGAGCAGTTGTTGTATGCTTCAAGACATGCTGGTGACCTTGGCCACCTTTCAGCTACGGAAGCAGTTGGCCTGTGTTTTTTTACTCATGATGGGACTGATAAAGCTCCATAGTTCAGTCTCTTTCTATACAACACATAGATTAAATGTAGGGTAAAAAAGCTTGCTTTTTGAAAACGAAGTCATTTCCGAAGGTCATTCTCATCAGCAAATGTTGTGAAATTTGAGTCAAATTATCTCACATAAGGCTGAATGGCCAGCCTGGAAGAGGACAAGTCCCAGATACCAGGGTGTCCTCTCACACAATTTTAAGTTTTTACCCAGCACAAGGCAACACACATGGTGTTTTTTAAAACAGGAGAGATGGATATGTCCATTACCAATGACAATAGTTTTTTGTTATAACAAATGAATGTTGGTAAGGAAACTAAAAATAGCTATGGTTTTGCCGATCAGAAATCCTTGTGTGGTCCCCATTACGACCACAGCATTTGACTATCACACAGTATTTATCACCAAGGTCAGAAAGTGATGCTATGAAGCATCAGTGGGGAAGCTGCTGTGGACTGTATATCTAAATTTCTTCTGACATCAAAGGGGATTTAATCACCTAAATATATTTCCAAAGTTGTTCTAACGCCTTGTTTAAGCTCATGAGAGTCCAAGAGATCAAAATCTGTTCCTGCTTTTGCTGTCTGAGTCTCTTCAGCACGTTGGTCCAATCTGCACTGTAGCACCTCCTCTCCTCGTCTCCCTTTCATCAGATTGCCACTTTTAATCAGTAATTCTAGTGGTATCTTAGTAGCAAGAAAATATCCTTACTCCATTCAAACGAATGTGGAAACTATTGGTAATACTCTGCTAGAGTCATTAGTCCTGATCAGGGGTGCTGCCTGAGCTCAGCTAATACAATGTGATCAACCTAGGGCACTGGTGACTCATGGCCAATATATTCCGTATTATAAAAATCATTGGGAGAAATCACTGCGGCATGTTTTAAGTGATTTTGAATGTTTTTTAATAGATGAGTGATTGGGGGAAAAGGAAGGCAGAACAGAAGAGGTTGGTGAGAAAAACAAAGGAGGAAAGACTCCATGCAGCATCTTATTGCTAGAAGAAATCTTGTTCAGCAGCTCCTTATCACAGCTTTAAGAATTAAATGGGCTTTTTTGACAATTTGGTTTTGTTTTGCTCCTTTTCAGTTTGTGTGCGATTCTTCCCATGCTGTTCAGTGGACATCACGAAATTTCCAGGCAAAATCTGGTGGAGGCTGCGGAAAACCTGCTACAGAATCGTTGAACACAACTGGTTTGAAACTTTCATCATATTCATGATCCTGCTGAGCAGTGGAGCCCTGGTAAATGTAACAGGATTTCCTAGCTGGTCAAAAGTGGACGTGGTTCTCCGAGAAGGTGTTCTCCAGTTAGCTGTCCCTAAGATCTTATGAGCCCTTACTGATCATTTCTCACAGCAAAGCGTGTTTGGGGCTAAAACAGGTCTTCTTCAGCTTTTCTGATTTCACCTGCCTGTACCATATGGTGGAGAACTTCCTTCTGTTATAACATAAAATTATAACCTGCACACGTTTTGAAAAGCAAATCCTTAAGGAAGGCTGTGTGAGGAAGAATCCCAGAGTTACTTCAGCATCCCATGGCTGCTCCATGGCAGTTCCCATCTGGAGGCTTGTATTTTGCTCCAGGGATGGCTTTTTGTTCTTTTCTTTTTTTTTTTCACATTTTATAACCAGCAAAGCAAAATCATAAAAGGCGCAGGGGGCACAGAATCAGTGCTATCCATGGAGCCAGTGGGTGCCTGTCACGTTCTGAATACACGTTAGCTTAAACCGCTGTACCTTCCCTGCACAGATCGCTCCTGTTTGCAAACGAATGAATGTGCATGTATGGAGGCTGGGTGGTCATTGCCCAGGACTCTGATAAGGGATTCTTTCTGAGATCCCACTGCGTACTGGGATTATCCTCTCCGTATTATCAGCCCTGGGCTCTTCGTAGCGATGGCAGCATATATTTATGTTGCTAATTTACATGGCAAGGATGTCACTGAAGTTGGTGGGATTTCTCCCAGGTTTTTATCTAGGTGTAGAGCAAAGGGTATATCAGGAGTTCTCCAGGCTTTGGTCTGGTGGTCACTGATCTTCTGCGTGACAGAGTAAGAAATACACCTACTAAATTTGCAGGCAGTGCCGTGTTTGGACAGGTTACCCATGTATTTCTGGATGTCAGGATTAACTTCAGCCAAACGGATGAATCTGCCTTAAATAGTAAGAGGAACAACATCATCTTAAAAAAGTGCCTGCTTCACCTCATCAGGAATACTCACGGGCAGAAAGGCATGATGCAGGATGACTGGTGAGGTAGCAGATTTACTAAAAAGAGCTGGAGAGAGAACAGGCAACAAACAGGATAGAGTAAACTACATCACAGCACCACACAAAAGCCGAACACCCCACTGGGCTGTATAAATAAGCATGTTTTTCCACTCCAGTTGGCATCAAGGAGGCCTCAGCTGGAGCACTGGCTTCAGCTCTGGGCATTGCACTTTGGGAAAGACATGGGCTAATTGAAGAAACTCCAGAGGAGAGCAACACAAATTATCAGTGGCCTAAAAAAAGGAGGAAAATACAGAAGTACTGGGCTTATGTAGTTTAAAGAAAGTCTCTGCAGGGAGACAAGAAGGTGGAAATACATAAATGTTGATGCAAAAAGGAAATGAATGGACTGTTCTCCAGGTCCACCAGGGATGGGCTGAAATTTCACCCAGGGGATTTTATTTTATTACGAAAAGTAAGAGGCTGAAAAACTTGGGTAAATAGTAGGCTGCTGAAAATTGTCATAGCTTTGCTGAAATCAATGGAGTCTGACAGTTTTTGCACCAGCTTGAGAATCAGCATGTTAATTTTTTAACACATTTTAAAGGGGGCATGTCGCTTGCTATAATAGATGAATACACTTCCTTACATATGTAATTAAAAGTGCCTTAGATACTGAACACTGCAATATAAATCTCATTTAATTTTCATTGCATGCATTCATTTACTTTTTGCGATTTTCAATTTAGCCAGTGCAATTCTGTATAAGGGCAAATTATGCTGCATTTTCTCACATATCAGCACTGCACTTCAGTATTTGGACTGGAGATGTTGGAGGCAGCACACAACTTTTTTCTTCTGTTATTCTGGGGTGAGCTCTTCCAAAAACTGAGCTCATCTGGCTACATCCCTGGGACGTGCTAAGTTCTTAAGGGAGTTTAAAAGCCAGTATATATTTGTGTGTGGTAGTTAAACCATCAGAATACATCTATAGCTTAATGCAAAAGTTACAGCCCCCTTCTTATGCATTTAAGCCATAAGCACCCAAACTGGGAGCCTGTGTTTTAATAGTAGTTGTGGATAAGACTGCAGGTATCCCGTTTAACGCTTTTTTAACACACAAAGCAAAGCAGAAGAGGTGACCCTTATGATGTTTTACATTGTAAAGTTTTCATCAGTTGTCACCATGAAAAAATGCAAAGCACCAGAGTTTTGTCATTTGGGTAATATCGATAGCTCGTGCAGAAGTACAGTGCACCTGAGGCATTCAGGTAGCATATTTTTCATCCCTTATTAAGCTGCTTCCTGACTCACAGGGTGCTTTTAGTAGACAAAACACAATGTACTTTTTGACAAGTTAGTAGCAAATAGAGAGAGCAAAGGAGGGAGAGGAGGAAATCACTTTAAATAGTTTGTTGTTATTTTTGCAGTAATTGCAAAGTACAGCAAGTCATCTGACAAAGTGAGTGAGCCCCTACAAGAAGTGATAAACTCCAATCGCTCTGTGTATTGTTTTCTGTGGCTTTCTCCAACAGCTCTTTCACACCCTTGAAATATCATTTTTGAAGGCAAGATAGGAGACTGAGTTGCAGTGAAAATATCACCCCAAAGTGTGGGGACAAATGGACAAGCTTTGGCACAGGCTGCCAAAGCTTTCTTGTCAGTTTAATTACTGTTCCCTGGCAGGCAAAAGAGCAGTGTGACTGCTTGAGTGACAAGTAACACACTTCTTGTATCTCCAGGCACTGGGTGTTTGCTAACTTTTTGAAGTTCCTCAGAAAGTAGCTACAGATCTCAAAATATGTAAATGCAGATAATTAAGATGATTAGCACAGACGCTCTCAAATAATGTTATTTCTTCCTGCCAAGTGATCTGGGTCACACAATGGGATGAGAGTAATATATCAAAGCTTGGGTTATCCAGGTTACAGGGACACGGGAGCAGCTTGTGTAGTGATGGTCACTGGAGAAGCTGGGGAAGCAGAGCGTAACCACTGCTCGACTGAGAAGCCCCCCAAACGGGCCATATATATATGCAGCCCTGACACTAGGATCCTACATTTTATTTGACCTACGTTATAAAGTGAAAACTAAATTATGAGACAACTTTATTTGTTTTATTTTAGTGGGCATATTGGTTTATATCTTAAATATTTTAAAGGGGTTATTAAGTTGCTTGTATTTGATACAGATGCTGAAAGTCCTTTGATGATGCCCTGCAAAGATTAGCTAGAGAGACAGATGAGATGTGTAGATAGATACCTTGACCTTTAAAACATAATTGTTCTGTTAAGTGAATAATAATGAGCATTTCTTGAGGCAGATAGCTGTAGCTACCTGAAATGTGATGGCTGAACAGAAGCCAGGGAACTCCAGTACTCTATAACACAAGCAAGTTAATAACTCAATTTGTCTTCATTAGCAATAAGACACATTTGACTAAATGTTTGGGTCAGATTTTGCCTCCTAAAGACAAGTGTCCTATGCCCTAGGACACCTGATGTGCCCTGATAGCAGTGGCACAGCCAACGGGACCTGAGGCAGGATGCCATGGGGCAGCTTGGGTATGGCACCCTGCTCACAGATTCACTTTCCCAAATTTAGGGTCCTTAAGCTCTCCTTACACTCAAAGGATGTCCAGTCAGTACAGGCAGTAGGGGCTGGAGAGAGATAAACATGTGTTCATTATAAGAGAAAGCTGATCAGGTCTCGGTTAAGGTCAGTTCTGTTTGTGCCTGTGCACATTTTCTGATGGTAACATTAAAATATATCAGGAATCACAGACAGTACGTGGTATCCCATCAAATAATACTACAGACTTGCAGCGCAGCACCGATGCTTTCCAAAACAGCTTAGGAGAAGTTTGTAATCAATCTTTTGTACTTCCAGGCTTTTGAAGATATTTACCTTGAAGATCGAAAAAACATAAAAACCATGCTGGAATATGCTGACAAAATATTCACTTACATCTTCGTCTTGGAAATGCTCCTGAAATGGGTGGCTTATGGCTTCAAGAAGTATTTCACCAATGCCTGGTGCTGGCTTGACTTCCTTATTGTGGATGTAAGTATCATTTTGGAACTACGGCGCTTCTTGTGTTGGATTTTATAATGCATAATAATGGGCTGTTAAGTCTGGCAGCTTTGTGTTTGCAAAATGACAGCTGTCACTCTGATTCTGAGTAACAACCCCAGGCAAAGCTCGAAGGCGGTCTCGATATGTAACCATGCATCCCCAGGAATCAGCGTGCCAGAGCGAAGCAGACTTCTTCGTGTCATTACGTAGAGGTGTCACCCTGCTAATTTGAGTCACGTTCCCTTCTCGTCCCTAGGAACTCGCTCTTTCTTTTAGCATTTAACATCTCGTTCCACACTCCCGGCTAGCACAAGGTCCGGTTACCTCTAACTGCTCCGCACATGACCTCGACACACAAGTCTTTCAGCAGATTAGAGAAGCTGTCCTTGGCGTAGTTTCCCGGTGAGGCTGCCAGCGGCGTGTAACAGTATGTTCAGTGCCGTCTCCCAGGTATTTACCAGCGAGGGAGTCCAGAAGAAGGTGTGAACAGTCCTCTTGTCAAAGTTATTTTACTATTACAAAACCTTACAAAATACTCCAAATCCTTGAAATATCGCAATGCTTCGTTCTCCTATGAGGACAATCCTTAAAAGCGAGTAATAGTTGAACAAAAGGGAGCTCAATGCCCCAGGAGCGTTGCTAGAACCAGGCACGTCCCCTCTGAAGTTTCACGTTGCCTGGGTGTGGGATCTGCCAAATTCAGGAAAACCCAGCCATCCTCCAGATGAGGTTTAACATTTCATCACAGCGTATCAACAAGGAGGCAATTACCTCCCTGAGACCATTTCTTATTAGCTTGAGGTATTAATGTGGAAAGCTGGCAGAGCTCTGCCATGACTGTGTAACTTATTAAACTTTTGATAAATTATTTTTCCCCGTTTTACATCTGAACCTTGACTCAGGGGAGAACTGCACTTTCTTTGGCCCCTGTCCAGGAAAGCACTTCAATGGGACGATTTACTTGTTTGAAGTTATGGACGTGTCTAAGTGCACTGCTGGATCAGAGCCTTTGGAAGCTTCTCCAGAGCTTTAATAAATTGATTTATGAAAAGGAAGTTCTTTACATAAATCGTAGGTCATAAATTCCTCTTTGCATACATGCTTGGAAACCTCTTAAAGGAAAGGCACTCATTTTTCACAGATTAGCCTCAATGGAAGAGGAAAGCCTGGTTTAATTATCTAACCACAAAATTGGAAACCACCAGTTCCTAAGTTAGAGCCCAACCCTGAAAACTGTGCTTACTGTAGTTTCAGTCGAGTGACATAGCTTTGCTTTCCTGGTTTCTCCATCTGTAAAATGGGACTAATAGGACTCACCTAAAGTATTATATGGGCTTCCAGGAATTTGTTATTGGAGTTGTTGTTTTAATGAGCTTCTGAAGACTAGAAGGGCTGGATGAGGACTGAATATTGTCACAACTATAAGTAGGGGTCTTCCCGATGGGAGCAACAGTTTGCACCATGAATTCACCGAAACAGTTTGGAGCTCTGCTGCATCATTAACAGTTTGAAATGAGTTCCACACTTGTTAGAAATACATACTTTATAGCATGACATCTATTTAGTACCAAAGAGAGTGAAACAAAAACTAAGCTAAATTCTGTCCTCTGTGAGAAACCCCCCCTTGGAACAGGAGCAATGCAAAGTCAGTTTGAAACCCCCAAATTTAGCTACATATTTGCTTTTTAATGGTGGGGATTGTGAGTATAATGACAGATTATAGAGGCAGCCACAGGTGGGCTGGGGAAAGGGGCTTCACCTCCCCTGACACGCATCTGGAGCACATATGGCATAAAACAGTGTTAGGGGGAAAGGGGACCTCGGGCCCCTGGGACTCCCCTTATCCCCAGAAAATCCACCCCAGAGCCTTCTTACTGACCCAGAGTTTTTTTAGTTTCTTAACCCACATTTAAATGTTGTTTTTGAAGTCTCCTGATCTAACCAAAAAGTCGCTCCACCCTTGAGTTTAGTTATTGATTGACTCTAGGAAATCGTTTGCCTTTTGGCATTCTCAATGAATAAAGCTTTTCCCCATGCCCCATTCTTTTCTTCAAAGTCATTTCCCAATGCGGATTATAAGAACCTGGTACTATATTTTTAGCGGGTTTAACAGATGCTCTTCTCCTACCCTATTGCTCGCACACCCTGCCACTCTGAATTGGCAGAGTAACATGCTATCATTTTTCGAGCACACTTTTTACTTCAATTTACATTTTCTTTTTGGTCCTTTGAGAACCAAATCACTGCAACTGAGCTGCAGAAGGGAGTGAATGGGCGAATTAGCTGCTCCAAAAGAAGCAGATGAACCACTTGTCTGATTTTCTCAAATTTATTTGTTTAAAATTATTCACTTAAAAATTCCTGATCTGCAAATTATTCATTAGCAGTTTGGTATCGGTATTCAAAATTCAAGCTGTGATGGTTGATTTTTCATTGGACATGTGAAACCATCTATCATCTGTGTTTTCTCATTGTACAAATGCAACTCAGAATCCTTTTTCTGTTGTGAATAATTCATAAAACCAGCTCAAAATTTGCAAGTATTCACTATTTCTAAATGGGAAGTGAACCCAGAGGGGGTATAAGCATTCTGCTGCTGAATTTTTTTTTTTTTTCTTACCCTGCCTTGTGAAAAACCTTTGACACTGATTTGGGCCAGTGGAACAGCAAAGACTCCATCTGACAATTGTAGATTACTAAAGAAAATTCTGTCTTGCAAAGTGTGAACATCAAAACACACAGTAATCCACAAACTGAGAGCTATTTTTTTTGGATGAAGAATCCCTAAAGGATGATCTCTGATAAGGGCTTCTGCATCTCAAAGAAGTGTGCTAGTGTAGCAAACCCATAAGAGAGTGCTTTTAAATACATTGCAATACAATAAAGTCCTATCAACAACATTGCAACAGATTTCTTTGGGAGGAAGGGAGAAAGAAGTAATCAAACCACAAAATACAGGCTCATTTCAACTTAGGGCACCTGGGAAAGATGCCTTAAATGTCTGCTGAAATTTGGATATACTGAACAAACAGCATTAATGTACATTTATACGTGCTACCTCCCTGCAAATAACAAGCATATTGCTAAAAGTAACCCCCTTCTACACTACAAATACAGACTCTCTGTGTTCATGAATTGGAGTGGTGGGCACTCAGTCCACACCTCTTTTTAAATGAGGGAAAAGCAGAGACCGTAGTATATCTGAAGTATGGACAGACATCAGTATCACCATCAGGAATGGTGTTTATGCACAATCCTCTTTGCTAAGAAGCGCAGGCAAATATTTTCACAAGGAATAGATATTTTCCAAGCATTCATGCAATCAAAACCTCTTTGTACAAAGCAGATTAAACAAGGAGTCGGAACTTGGCCAGAGATGGAGATGCGTGGCATTCAAAACAAATGTTTATGAAAACCGCTCTCAACCAGGCATGTCCTGCGACAGGCAGAGACAGTTGGGGTTTAAAACAAGGGGCAGATAAACTCCACCGGTTGTGCATGCTGGTGTCATGTTTGATGTTGCTTTCAATTGTTTCCTCCGACCTATAAATATTATCTTGAGCTTATCTAGTCTGAGCTTCAGCCAATTAATTCTGAGCTATGTCCCAGTCTCTGCTGACAGCAGGTGGATTATTCCATTGCAGTGGTCAGTTCAGGAAAGGCATCAGTCTGGAGCTTAGCATCATTCAAAGACTGGAGGTGTTGCAGTCAACAGCTTCTTTGCTTGCTGATCATGCGTTGAAGGCAGAGGGAAAAGAGCAGTACTCTACGGAAGCTGTCACGAGAAAGCTCTTAGGAAACGGGTGTAAAGTCCCTAAATCATTAGTAAGAATGCTCAGGAAAAAAGTCACAGCCAAGTTCCATTGCCTGTAGCATACACAGGAAAATCCTCTTAAACGGGCCCCAATGTCATCTCTCTACAAAAGTCCGTTACCACAAATCCATCATCTCCAGCGCAGCTTTTGGGTTCAATTTAATTGACCAAAAGTTAGTCCCAATCCAGGCTTAAAAAAGCCCCTGATTGTCATTTACTGATTTCGGAGATGAGTGTTGATGAGGGTTTCTCCACCAATTCTTTCTAAGATTATCCCATCTTTCAAGATTTGATACTTGGGAAAGGTAGTTTAAGCAATTGCTTTTTTAGAGTTGCTGGCAGCCTCCTTCCCCTTCAGCCATCTCCAGCAATGTGTCCTAACACTATGTCCTTCAGCGAGGAGGGAAAGATCATCTCTAGTTCTCAATTTCTACTCCGATGCCCCACCAGTTTCTCTCCAGCTGAGTCACCACAGAGAAAGATTGCTCCTTCCATCCCTTTTCCCCAAGAGCCTGCTCTGCTGCTGTGGAGGCAGGGGCTCACAACAGCTTTAAACAGTATAGTTGTCCGCAAAATAGTTCAAGCAAAGCTCAGCAAAGGATTTGGAGGCCAGACATCTCAAATGAGTTATTCAACAAGTCCACTAGGCAGGCTTTTGTACATGCTTTTACGGAAGGAAAATACTATGTGCGTTTCCCCGTCACCACACCGTTTGTGAATGATTATAACACAACATGTTTCTGCTGTTTGCCTGGAGCTGCTGAGTTTGTACCTAGAGATCTGTATTCCCCATTGAGCAGCTTTCCAAATTTCCTGTTTGCTGCCAAATTTCCTGTCTGCTTGTTTGAAAACTGCTCAGGGAAGTTCAGTCATTAAATGTACCATCATTTTCGCTGAATGCTTAAAAAAATACAGATATTATGTTTTCCAAGAGAGTTTCCTGGAAAGCACTTGCTCTAAGATTTCTCCTTTGGATACTTCACTGCCAGATGAGTTAAGAAGCAGATAATAATCTTTGAATTTGAGATGAACAATATAAACAGTCTTTCTATCCCTAGTTAAAAATTGAATTGGGTTAAATTATGCCCTTGTGTTGGATTGTCTTTAAGTGACAATTAAAAACTTGCTGTGTGAAGTAATTATTGATGACTTATGATTACTTTAATTGTTTTTTCCATCTGTATTCCTTGTTGATTAGCAAGGTGATTTCTGTTTGCTTTACCAGTAATTACACAATCTGCTGTAATGAGTTGTTCCCAAACAGCACTGAAATCCAATTTGTATTCTTGGGAAATTATCCTAAAAGCATGCGAATTTCATCTAGTTTCTGCTCAGAAAAGCACACAGGAACAGAATGACAAAAATACAGCCGAGGCAAAGTAAAAATAATGTAGCTTGTCACTTGGAGAAGCATCTTAAGAGTGAACTTATTAGTGCTCTCTGCGAGTTATCAAAAATCCACGGGTTTCAACAGGGTACTATTACTTCAGAATTCTTTTTTGACTAGTTTTCTTCCAGTTCCTCAAAGCAAATGCTCATGTGGGATTTTTGAAGATGTCTCAGTGCACATTCTTCTGGGCCCCTGCTGATGGCATAAACCTCCCAGATAACTAATAGGAAAGAGAATCCCTCTCCAGAAGCCAGGGAGCTTGGTTTTGAAGAGAAAAAAAAAAAAGAAGAAAAAAAAAATGCTGGTTTACTACATATCGGCTAATTCAGGATAAGTGAAAAAAAAAATTCCACATGAAGAGGAGATAAGTGGTTTTAATGTGTGTTAGCAGGTCAGCCGATGCTGTAAATCTCCCTGCTGCCTCCCCACATTTTATCTCAACATAACACATGCAAAAACATCCAAATGTCTTGTCTTATCTTGGTTTGCACCTCATGTCGGTTACCACATAGATGCTAAAAGGAGAGCAACCAGGCTTTGCCAAGAGGAAGCACAAGCTTGGTTTCAGACAAGGCACAGCAGGACAAAGAACGCTGCAGCTGGAGGAAAAGGGACAGTAAACGGAGGTGAGGAGAAAAGTCCAGCAGTAAGCGTAGCTCACTGCCTGCCTACACCTTGTGAAATGGTTGCAATATGAAGAATTACTGCAATTACTGAAGAATTTCAATTACTGAGGGAGAATTTCAGCTTTTGAAAGCGGTGTAAAAAACTCATTCGAACTCAGATTCTGCTGAACTAAGTTTACCAACCATGTTTATTTTTTGAAGTTATTTAAAGATAGAGCACATTTCAATGTCCTTTTTTAGAAGAATATGCTTAAAAAGAAAATAATGAATAAAACCCTGGAGCTCTTGCATGCAGCTTGCTTGGCCCTTTCCATTACTGTGAGCATAGCAGCCAAATTCCTTATACAGTGATGTTCTCCCTTGCACAGAGGATCAGAGCTGGGAGGGACATGTAAACTGGATTTAACACTCCAGACAGAGTCCCACACGCTCTGCAGGGCCGGGGAAGATTGTCCTACCGTTCCTCTCCCTGATGACCAGCAACTTTGCAACGTCAACTGTTGCAGACTGAAAAACATCTTCCTACCACCCCTGTGGCTCCATCCAGGATGACCAGGCACAGCTCAAGAGACTGGTGCCAGGAGGAGGGGGAAGGAAGAAGTGAAGGGAGAGAAGCAGCCTGCAGAGGGGTCAGGGATTCTTTATTGCGAGGGGGAGAGATCAAAGGAATTGGGTTGAAACTTGAAAGCTGGGCCCCAGTGGTGTGGAGACTCTGTGCTGGCCTCCTACCCTGGTATGACTGGCTTTGGGGTGCTTTGTGCTAAGGCAAATGAAGATGAGGATTCCTACTTGTAGTATGTACTCCTACTTGTACCATTGTCCTTTCTGGCAGAAATTGGGGATCCTCTAATTCTTCTGACTCTCTCTCCATCCTAGCATATTCAATACAATATCAAGATCAATCAGGTTCAAGAATCCAACTAAACAGAGATGATTTTCAAGCTAAGACTGTCATATTTCCCACATCAACTTGGTATTTTTCATATTGATTTGGAACATCTGATTAAATAAGTGCTTCAGGGAGTCAAGCAAATCCAGAACAGCACCTTGTGGAAACAGCCCAAACAGATTTTTCTCTTTTTTTTTAAATTTTTTTTTTTATCATGTCATATGTAAGTAGGGTTGATCCTAATCCTGCCCAGAAATAGGCACGCCTTCAGCTCAGCACCTCAACTCCCACCGGCTGGGATGGAAATGCAGCAGAGCTAAGGGGCCTGAACCCCCAGGGAAATGTTCTCTCAGTAATCACTATGCAAACCTCGGGCATTATAAGGCTATCTTCAAATAATAAATAATAATCAAGTGTATTCCCGTCTACTCCTGACAACAGCGTTCAGCATCAGGAAGGTACCCTGGGATGAATCGTGCCATGTTTTTGGAGATCTTTGTAAGGGGAGACTATCTTTCCTCTTCAGCTACCCTAAATCAAGGCTGTCTCCACATGAGAAGCAGAACGAAGTTGATGATGAAGAAATTCTTTTGCTCTAAATCCCAGTAGAAATACGAGACTTTTCAAGGCAGATGTACCTGCACAGCCACCACTGCTGCAACAAGGAGAAAGACTTTGGGTCTTGGCCAAGGTTTGGCTGATCAAGGAGTGTCATGCGGTCCCCAAAAGTCACAGCGATCCCTCTGCCATCCCTACCCAGTGCTGATAAACAGGACCCAGAGGTCTGGCAAAGGTGTCTGTTTGCAGTGGAAAGGTGAATCGAGACAAGCTGAAAATCCATTTGGAAAGGGTGAGGTGGGAAAACTGCAAATCAATGAGTCAGTTTGCCATCTCGCTGGATGTAAACTCGCAGCAGCAGGTCGTTCGACTCACCCTCAGAAATTTGCTGAGGTTTAATTCTTGATTCACAGCCATCTGCCTTGGGAATTGACTGGAGTTGTTAGAAAAGCCTGAGCAGGTGTAAAGGAGGTGACAGATTAAGAGAACAGCGAGACGTAAAGAGGTTCTTCTGGAAACTGCCAGGAAGCAATTAGGATGGAGGAATGATTTATTTAAAAGCATTTAAGCCAACAGGAGTGACACATGCTGTTTGCAACAAGGCTGCCCTCTGAAAAGGAAATATTGCCTCAAAAAGCATGGACATGAGGACCAGGAAACAAGCTGAGAAGATGGAATATTAATAGAGTTTCACAGACTTAGTTTGAGTAGTAGATGGGGAAACAAAAAATAAGAAAAGAAGAGGAAGTGTCCCAGAGGAAAAAAAAAACATGTGTGGGTGATGTAAAAGCCTTTTTTAACTTGAGTTATAAGAAGCAGCATTGGGCTTTCCATGAGATAATTTTTGTTTATAATTAATCTAGGCGCTCGTGTAGCCCGTCACATTATGATACACGAGAGGACTCCACAAGCGGTAATGAACTCCGCTGCTGGTGAGAGAAGCTGTTCATTAACTCGTTTACAGATGTGCTTTCATCTCCATGCCATGGACTAACTCCAGAGCAGCCCTAAGGAGTTTGTAGTCTTTACCTGAACGTGAGGGTTGTGATTCAAAGGAACAGGTAGCAGAGGTGAGAATTTGGTTTAGGTCACCTTAGTCTCTCGCTAGTATCCTAATTTGAAGACTTTCCTTTAACTTTATGCCTTTCATTCATAGCATGCAATTTCTGGATTGGCAGGTGCAATCATACAGTTAGGCATCCATATGGCAGAAAATGCAATGTCAGAATGAAAGGGTAACAAGATATTAAAAAAAAAAAGCAATAATAAATGTCTGCTCAGAAATGGTAGACGATAAAGGGAGTACCAACCTCATTACAAGCCCTTTTCTCCCAAAAGTATTTCAGAGTGGCAACAAGAAGTTCCAAGTATTTCAATTTATTTGCAAATTCCCCTTTCCCTGTAGTTTTTCCAGTTTGCATTTGGGGTACAGACCTAATTTTGTTCCTTTTCAAATCAAGGGGAGCAACCTGGGACCACAGGCCTGGCTCTCAAATACACTGGGCTGCCGCTCGGGCTGTGAAGATTTCTTTGGGTAATCCTATTCTTGGCAGCAATGGACAGGAGAAACCAGACTGCATTGAAAAGAGGCATCCAAAGTAATCCAAGCTCTCTTTCTTCTACTTTTTTTTTAAAAAAAGCACAATTAGGGAAGGAGAGACAGGTGTTCCTGGGGCACACAAAAAGCTATTTGAAAGCACTGGGGGCCTGCATTAGCTGAAACTGCTTATTTAAATAAGTGGCCAGAGCTTTCAACTCAGCTGCTGTGTTCCCTTTCGAATGTCCTTTTTTTTTCCCCTGCTCCCTCCCCTCTGATTTGAACAAGAAGGTTAATTTGACGAAATCCCTCGCTGCATAAAACATATGCTGTTGCCCAAACCGGGAAGGAGGTCTCCTCTTCTCCCTGAGACAGCAGCTTGCAGGGTATCGCTCACAGCTGTGTGCTACAGCAGGCAGACATTTAGTAGAGGTTCTCGTTGTTCTCCTGGGTTTTAGGATTTCTGTGACTAGCCAAGGAGGATTTTTACTGTTGCTCAGGCAGAACTCCTTGTTCCCTGGGCTCTGCTATTAATTCATCTCGGTGGTGATCTGGGGTTAATTCAAAAATGCCGTCTATGCCGAATAGCATCTGCCTTTGAATGGTGCTGCTCAGATCTGCTTCCAGCTCGGTCCAGTGGATGCTCGCTGGTTATCTGAAATTATGTGCTTTCAGGGTGGTGGGAAGGAATGTGAAAAAGAGAGGAGCGGCCCCTATTCCAGCTCAAACTCACCTCCTCGCTATAGGAAACTCTGTCAGCCTCAGGTGAAACACTGCTCCCAAAGTCTGTGCCCTTTGGATTACTGCCACCAGCATAATTTCATGGCTAGGGAGTCTGTGCATGCTACTGATATGCTATTAAAATGTATGCATATAAGAAGGAACCCCACTACTGTTATAAATGCAATAGCTCCTTGGGAAGAAGAGTCTGATCTTTTGGTTAAAGACCATTTCCCCTGTGTGTGCTGAAAGGAAGCTGCGTTATTGCACTTCCTACTTTATAATTGTTTTTCTGCAGCCTTAAAATTCTCTTCTGACAGCTTCACTGGAGTTTACATTGGTTTACAACACTGATTTTTTAAGTCATTGTCAGATAATGAAGACATATATACCTATTGTATAACTTTATCTCTCTGTGTTCATAATGAACAATTTTAATAGTCTGAAAATGCTGCATATCTGTTAACTGATGAATTACTGTAGGCACCAATGTGAGCACACTGGGAACCTAACACTACACAGGTGCCACCTAGGTACAAATACATGAGCTGTATTTCCCATCTCAAGAACGACAATATTCCACTAAAGTAGTAAACCAAAAAGTGGCAGTTACTGAAAAACCATCCCGATTCCTGGACAAGACAGTTTTTGGTCAAATATAATCTAATAGTGGATTATCAAAATAATTAAGAAATTGAGACATTACTCTCATTAGAACATATTAGCAATAACTTTGAACAGTTATCAGTGAGGCTAGCCTCTCTTCAGAGAACATTGCCTCTGTTCTAGCAGTCGAAATTCATTGGTTCTTCTTGATTTTGCCCTGGAAACACATATGAGTGTCATACAGTGGGGCACTCTAGACCTGTGCTGCTAATGCCGCTAAGCCACATAGATAACAGGAGGCTGGCTTTCAAAACACCAGCCACAGGCCCGGTAATCCCCATGGCTGGTATTTCTAGTGTTCAATGCAGCTACAAGATTTAAAATCTCACATTTTTACCTTGAGCATAACACTGAAAATGGCAAAAATGAAAGCTGTGATGTTCATTTATCTCTCCCCTTACCCAGCTCCAGGAGGCTGTCATACAAACGATTGTAAAATCTATATAGATAAACTTGCATATAGAAATATGTAGCAATATAGAAATATGTAGTAATACAGAAATACAGAAATACAGGTCTATAGATATATTTACAGATAGAGTATATTTATAGACACATAGATAAAACTATCTCTGGGCAAAGGAAGTAAGGAACAGGGGCAAAAAACTTCCCTAAATGCCAGGAGCAGAGAGAGCTCAACACCATCTGTCTGTCTACAATGGCAAGAAGAAGCCAAGGTGTGTAGGTAACATCAACGTGGCTTTGCCTGGAGCCTGAGCTGGGAAACTCTGCTATTCAGCTGGGCAGTAAATGCTGTCTTTCAGGGTTTCCACTCTTTTGGATTGGAATAAATTTGGGGAAGCTACTGACAGTGCTGAGGCTGGGCTCTTGTTGGGCTGTGCTGAGACGACCTGAAGAAAGCAAAAGGGAAGAGCTGCCACGCGATTGAAATCCTAGCCCGTGTGATTGGCGAGGCTTTTGCTGTTAACGTCTGCGCAGACAGGATTGCAAACGCTGATTTATGAGGACCACTCCCCACCTTAGGGACTCTCATTGCTGGCCAGGTTGTACACCGGGGTTCACGCTGGATAGACGGTTCCAGTGACAACATTGTCCTGGGAACTTCAGAGGCACCAAATGAAAAGCAAGCCAAGGGGATAAGGAACAGTCTAGAGCTAACATGGAGGATATTATTACTTGATTAAGTTAAGGGCCAGGAAAGTTTAGATGAAAAGCTTTGAAAGCTTCTTAGTAAGATCTAGCAGATTCTGGAAAGACCCTCAAGGGAAATGCTAGAAGTAGAGCATCTGCGAATGAGAACAATAATAAGGCTTCTTGGGTCAGAAAAAGTGCACAGGAGGATGAGAGACTCCGTAGCTTGCCTGTTAGCACACATGCCATGTGAAAGGTGAAGGTGAGGTGAAAGCTCAAGCCCGACAGCAAGTTGTGCATTTTATGGGAAATGGTTCCAGGCAATAGTGACTCCTTAGGATTCGCCTGCTCTCCATGATGTTACAGTGCTGCATGGTCTTCAGAGCTTGGGGTTTTTTTCTGAAAAACCTATAAAACTGTTTTCAAACAGATACTCAAAGGATCAGAAATGTGTGTCATATTGTGAGTCTGGAGGTTACGTTGACCCTGGAGGTGCTTTCTGGGTGCCAGCACATTTCTGATACTGAGCAGAGCACAAAGCAGAATCTTACAGCAGCTCTGGGCTGCACAGCCTTGTAACAGGAAAAAAAAGGTAACAGAAACAGCTGACTTCACCTTTTGCTGTGATTATGTGGGGCAGTCAGCACCAATTTTGAACACTGCTTGATTTTTTTCCTAAAAATAGCCTTCCGGGTCACTTTTAATCAAGTCCAAATGGCCAAGTCTCTGTGTTAGTAATTCTCCTATAAATAAAATTTGACGGGGATACCTTCAAAACCAACATCCAAGCATTTAAACAAGTTGTCTCAAACTCAGTTCTGACTCCAGGCCTTGTAAATCATTGCCAAATATCACACAGCTTCATGGCCTAATCCTCTGAAGAGATATCTAATGCTGCGTAAATCTGTGTCAGGAGGACAACAGCACCTGTGATGTGTTTCAGGGTGACACTTATGGGACTCCAAAGAAAATGGTAACCCTCTCAGATCCGTAGTCTGGTCTTGCAGGATTTGAACAGAATGTCTTCTGCCTCAAGAGAAAGGGGAGTTATAGGACATAAATCCAGGATGAGTGAGGAAGCATGCAGATGCACAAGGCAGTGTGAAGACCTTGAGAAGATCTGACTTTCAGTCACTGGGGGTGAAGCTAGCAAAGAAGGGTGTTGGATGTTCTCTGATTAATTTTCTTTTAAATGTCTACATTCATTTTACAAATGAATGAGCTTCCCTTGGTATGTGAGTGTATGGATCTTGGTTTCTATCAAACATGCTATCATTGAGCTGTTTTTCTTATACCTCCAGCCTTTCTGGATAGGAAGCTCCAAGGCTTTGTGGGGTTAAGACCATTTTCAGCACTAGACTTTCCACCAAAGACAGAAATATGTGCCACAGTGTTACTCCTATCACGATATCTCAATAATGCCAGTTATATTGCAGTTTTAAGATTACTTATTTGAATGGCTTTAGTATATAAGTGTGCTGTGCATTTGCTTACTGCTATTAGACAAATCCTTCAGCCCTTTCTCATTATTTAGGCAACATTAAGTCAATGAGGAGAGTAAATGAAAGGAGAAGGCTTTGGACTGTATGTTAATGCAACTTCAGGGTACAGGATGTAATCAAGGCTGGTAAGAAATAGGGAAGACAGAAAACGGGTGCTGCCTCAGTTTGGAAGTACTGGTGAGTTTAAGAAGGTTTCTAAGTCAAACCCAGATTTTGACCTTTAACTGTGAGCATTGACTGAGGAGGATTTAGGTGAAAGAAACATGTCAAACCTATGGCATTGCTTACTGTGAAATAACTTCTTAGGCATGCTCACGTCACGGGTTCAGATCTGCTTTCTTAGAGATGGAAGCAAAGGCTTCACTGGTGATTTTCACCTCCCCATGTCTAAGGGGCCTAAGACATCAGACCCTGAATCCAGTCTGCCTGTCTACTGTGATGGTTTTACAGCACACTCACCGCTAAAATGCAGAAGTGTTTATTAGGACCTTCCTTCCGCATCAGCCGCTGGGTCTGTACACAAGAAGTGAGTTCGTGTCACACCTTGTTAAAGAGTGACATGTTAAAGCGTGACAGCCAGCCTCTGTGCCACTTAGTAGTCTGCAGAGGTGGGCTGTCTTCTCCCGGCAGATACCAGCCCGCTGCATCCAGCCCAACCTTGGTGTCTCTGAGACCTCCTGCCCTTAGGCTTGCTGTCACCCACATGCCACAATAAAGCCATCAATAGGTAAATAATTTAACAAATTGATCAAGTTTTACAAAGATGCTTAGCTGTGCAGACAGTGCATATTGAGGAGAAAGCTGAGGATACTAGTTTGCGACTTATGGGACCAGGCTCATCTTATCCTGCTTTATCACAAACCTCATGGGTGATGCTGGGCTGGTCAGCCAGCAGTGGGGTTCAGAGGAAAATATCATCCCATCCTAAAATGAAAAGGAAGGGTTCCCACTAGAGCTGTGTGTCTTCATGGGGGAGACTAAAGTTTCCTTTTACATTAAGCACCTATTTTTTATATAGTGTAGAAGAATCCCTGGTTTTAAACTTAGCTGCTATCTTTAAAATGGCAATAAAGCACACTCCTTCCAGATAAGCATTCAACACCCACATTGGTGAGTGTGAGATAATCCGATACTACGATAACTGGGGCTGTGAAAACAGCTAAAGATGGGAGTAAGGGAACCGTGATGAACAATATACATAGGTCTCGCTCTTCTAAGAAAATAATAGTTTGTAATATCTAGCAGTTAATTTTGCTCCTTTTTTTAATGCATGCAAATTGGCATGATACCTGTGGTGTTGGAGAGCTGTTTGTTTCTCCCTGCTCGGTAAGAATTCAGGCTGTGAACACTGATTTGAGCATGTAAAACCCAATTGCTCCATGTGTTTGTTAATCTGACCCATAATCTCCACTGCCATTCAGTTCATCCAGACTCCAGTCCTGTGCCTGATAGCATCCGCATTTCTGACCAACTGGGCACTGCAAAAGGTCTGAGAACATGAAGAGCATTGGAACCCCTCCATGCTGTCTCCAGATTCAGAAATAGATAATTTATTTCAAAGAAATAGTCTTTGAGAAGTATGAACCTCAATGTTGAGCACCTGTCAAGTTTCCTTCTCCTTCAGAGGCTGTGCAGAAACCAGAAAAAGTGAAAAAGTGCAGAATCAAGGTGTCATGCACATCATTCTTTTAGAGTCTATGGTATAAAGTCACGTCTATCAGCAATCTAGAAGACTTGTTTCTAATCAGTAAGTTTAAGATTAGTAATTGAACGGTAATGCTAAAATC
Organism: Haliaeetus leucocephalus; assembly: GCF_000737465.1. NCBI lineage: Eukaryota > Metazoa > Chordata > Aves > Accipitriformes > Accipitridae > Haliaeetus > Haliaeetus leucocephalus. The sequence continues at coordinate 23,871,031 of NW_010972436.1, read as the reverse complement.
TTTTATCTCTGCTAGAAATGGTTAGATCTTACAGGTGCTTTCATCCAGAAAACCCTAAATTATAACACTTACATGACTCATATTTTCAATAGTGGAAGATACACACATATTGAGGAGTGTACAGGAAACCTACAGCACAAGCATCACAGAGCAGTGATTTTGTACTAGTGATCTCCTTTCTCATCCACTTTGTGCAAGGTGACATTAAGAGGATTTCTGTGTGCTTAGTTAAAAGAAAACCAACAGCTTTGAAAGTCTGTATTTCTATAAATTTTGCACTAAAGTGAAAACAAAAGTTTTGTCAGTTGGTAAGAATTCTGTATATGTGTGGATATAAAAATATCCTTTTTTCTGTGTAGGTTTAATTTAATGGCTTCCATTTAAGATTTTTTTTCCACTGTTCCACTAACTAGCTGTTTCTTTTCAGGAAAGGAAGTCAGAAGAGAAGGAAAATGGCAGGAGTGTACTAACAGATTGGATTTTTGCTTTGTGTCTCCATTCAGGTCTCTTTAATAAGCCTCATCGCCAATACACTTGGATACTCTGAAATGGGTCCCATTAAATCCCTCAGGACCCTCCGAGCTCTGCGACCGTTAAGAGCATTGTCACGATTTGAAGGGATGAGGGTAAGAGTATATAAAGCATCGATCAAAGCTCAACTGTGTGACATCAAGCATGTAACAGGCAACTGTTGCATGTGGGTTTGTTTTGTCTGCAGAAGGAAATGAATGATAATGCTGTATCAAAATCAGAAATCACTCCTTTGTCTTGATTGCAATTGTATCATTATAGCTTTATCCTCTGGTGGATTTAATGATAAACTAATCCTGCTGCCTAACTTGTCATACTGCACTTTAAAAAACAGCTTTTTGGCCAAGGAAGCATCTGGCTAACAATTACCTCTCAATTATAAGGCGTATCAGGGGAATAACCAAGCTACAAGTTTTCTCCCTGCTTTTGACATGTATTAAAATGAGACCGACTGGGAAAGTTCTTAAGGACTTTTTCACTAATAATTAAAGCAAAAATTAGAAATGCTAAAGATAGGGAAAGCAAATGGATGAAAATATAAAATCTTTCCTTTGAACAGATTGCAGTTTTAATGTGGAATGTCAGGATTAACATTAAAACCATGTAGCTTGTGTTTGTTGCTCCATCTTGTGCATTGACCTCTTTCCTTTCTGCGTTCCTTTGCCAGCATGGCTATATCCACACAGCATACCTGTTTATTTGTTAAGCCTACCTGCTCCACTAATCAATTATTCTCTAGATAAGCACTTTATTTAACTCCTTGCACCATGCACGACTTGCAGATGATGACAACTGTGTTCTGTATGAGCTGAGGGTACAGCTAATCTTGCAGATTGTATAGCAAGATAAAGCAAATCTGTGACAAAATTATATGTAAAACAACCTACACTGTCTGACAATCCCAAATCTCTCTACTAGGCCAACGAAAATGCTACAGCTTTCATACTGAGGTATATTCAGGGTAAAGCCTTCCTCTAGACAAAATTTTGGTCTGAATCATCAGTGACTAAAATGTGTAGTTCATGCACTGAGCTCCAAGCAATTAACTGTTCTTTTTTGCAATACCCTTGCAGTAAGACAGACTGAAGGCTAGAGAGCCTAACGACCAAGATAACCCAGGAAATATGGTGACAGAGCAATTTTTGAAAACCCTGTACCAATGCTTTGCCTATTCTGTGGAAGACCAGAATTGGGGATCTGTGGCTTTATCCCACAGTCCTTGTGATTATGTAAATGACATTATTTTTGTGGGTGAAGATCAGACAAATCTAGTTGCAGACCACTCTCCTTTGTGTTAGTACTAAGACAAAAGGATTCAAAAGGCTCTATTCATCTTGGCACCCAAACCTGAATTGTTTTGTTCACCACACTCTTTTCAGCAAACACAGGCAATCTTTTGCAGGTTATTCACAAAATAAAACAAAAGCAAGCTGCAGATACTCAGCTGGCACAAAGTGATGTTGCACTACCGACATTAATTAAAGCTCTCACTCCTATGTCATCTGATGACCTCACCCCAAGTCTTTATTAAACATTCACAAATTGAGCAAAAGTTGGTATCAGCAAAAGCTGCACTAGTTTAACTACCAGAGTGATTCGTGAACGGACTCTCCCAAATCAATTTAAATCTGGTTTATGAAGGCTTAGCTTCTACTGGTGGATTTGCAAGTTCAAGCAAAACCCCTTTAACATATTCTAAGCTGACATAAGAATGTTCACTCGTGACTTTGCATCAGTTTAACTAAATTGGATTCAAACCTGAAAAGCAGTGGGAAGGCTAGCCCAAAGCATCAGAGAAGTGAGACTGAAATAGGAAAGAAAGAATGTGAAAAAGTTTGCACCTCTATCTGAGAAGAGCAAGAGGTTGGCTTGGTGGAGATCTTACGTGGCATAGACACATGCATCAGCCCTGCAAGTTTGCTTCCTAACGTGCTCATACTTGTAGGGTCCCCTGGTCCCTGACCCAACATCTCTTTTCTTCCCTGTACCATTGCTGCAGCTGAAATATGTTCAGTCATTCTGAGCTATTGGAGGTAGTGAATTAGCTTGTAAACTGTGATAAAGTGTAATTGAGAATACGTGCTATTGGAAAATCAAATCATTTTATTTTTAGTTTGTCTAACCACACTTAACATGACTAGGGACAGTTAGACCTTTCATTATTAGGAGTTCATATGCTCCAAAATGCACAGGAAAATTGCCAGCACAGTGATGGATTAAATAATGATAATGTTGGGAAGCAAACACTGACAGTAAGACAATAATAATAGTTTGCTCTATTATAATGTCTTTTTCTTGAATAACTGAAAGATCTCTGCATGCCTAGAACAGGAACAAGAAAGTTGTCATTTATACTGCAGTAAGACACTTATTTCTTTGACGCTGTACCTAAATTTCGGAAACAATTGGTCCTGAGGCAAAGGCACAGAGTAGGACTTTTATGGCCAAGAGGACCTGTTTCCATCAGACTTCAGCCCTTTCCCTGTCTTCAAACAGGCTGGGACCTGAGTTTGACACAAGTCCCAGCAGCTCCCATGAGAGGTCTGCAAAATAAGGCTGAACTGTTGCCATCTTGCCCCTCTGGCCCCAGAAAAGATCCCAGTAAGACCAGTATCCCACCTGACAGTTACTGTAGACCCTGGGGTTTTCCACACACGTGCCACCACCCTGCCTAACCCACTGCTTTCCAGGCAGCATTAGAGCCCAGCATAAATTAACTTAAGTCTGCCTGTCCTGAATCATGAAGTCTCCCATGTCTCCTCATTTGTTGTCCATCAGGGAGCTGTGTCAGAGGTGCCACTTCCCTGCAAGTTTCTTCCCAGCAAGGGAGGTTATTGCAGTATTTTAAAAGGATGAGTGGGATGATGATAGACCATTTAATGTGAAAGTGATACTAGGCAAAGTCATGGTGAGGCTGCTACAAGTTACATGCAGGAAAGAAAGCATAATTAATGCTAGTTAGCATGATTTCATGGGAATAGTTCTTGTAAATCCGATATGGTCCTTTGATTTGATTACAAATTATGCTGATGACGGTAACTGTGCTGATATAATATCCTTAGATTTCAGAGAGGAATCTGATACCACGGGACATTGTGATGAAAACACAGGCTTTGTACCAAGCCAAGTAAATATACTTTAAATTAATTTTAAATGGCTGATGGATCTCAAAAAATAATTGTAAACAGTGATGACACTGTAAATTTGGTGATGAGTGTCTCAGGGTGAGGGATGCTTCAGAATGAGAACTGTCCTTAATCTGGACTTTAACAGCATCTGGAAGAAAATATAAAATCTTTGCTGACAACACACAAAGTGAGCGGAGTAGTAAGTGATATTACGGATAAGGGAATTATACTGACTGATCTGGATCACCATGAAGAACAGATCAATTGTACAACATGCATTTTAATAAAACCACATACGTCGTACACCTCGGGAGGAGGAAAGTAGGTCACCCCGGGGGACGTTTCTTGGAAAACAGCAGCTGAGAAGGACTTAGGGATTGGGATGACTGTTCAACAGGACACAAGCTTTTGGGCAGGTCCAATAAATGAGGTGACTATTACAATCCCTCAATATGTAGGGAAATAACCCAGCAAGCAGAGGGAGAGGGCAGTACTTCAATACTGGAATTCCACCAAACTGCTGCAAATGGGGTGGTAAAAATGGGAAAGTCTCTGCAGGGAGCTGTGAGCGTGATTAGAAATCTGAAGGAATCATGACAGTTAGAAAGAAGCTCTGTTTCTTTAATTTTTTTAATTACCCAAAGCAACATTGACTGGTAACTCACATGCAGTGAAGATGGGAATAATAGGAGAAGATATCTAACAGCAGATGACTAGTGCCTCAAGTTCAACAAATTCAACCTAAAAATACGGCACCTCTTTCTAACAGTGAGGGCAAAGGACACCGGGAATAGATTATCTAATAATAAAATTTTTGTCCATTATTTGACATTATGACACTGTAAATTAGATGTCTTTGCAAAAGCTGCGCCCAGGCTTGGCTAGGAGTTATAGCCTGGGGGTGAAATTACTGTGGGAAGTCTGGTGGGCTCTCCTGTAGCAAAGGGAGGATTTAACACATTATGCAAGTCTATCTCCGGATTCAAAATCTGAATCAGCTTCGGCTGAGGAGGTGGCCCATGAGATCAGGAGAGCTGGGGGCCGGGCACAGACTATAGATTTGCACCACTGTGGATTAGGGCCGAGGGTGGCTCAGTTTCTAGGCTATCCCTAACGAAGTCACCTGGAAGGTGGTTTCAGCTATAAAGGTATTGATGGAAACCAAGAGGCGTGAAACCTTTTCTTATACATGGCTATGTATGTTGCTATTCCTAGATGCAGCAGAAATTCAGCCCTTTCCATGGCAAGGTTTGCAGCTGAACTTTTAACATGAATTTATGATAATAACTTGCCTTTATGTATCCAGGTCTTTAAGTCTTCTCACTTGCCTCAGTGCAAATCAGGAGTGCTTCCAGCAGACCAAATGCCATCATGCTGGTGTAAGAGCAGAAGCAGCGAGAGAAGAATAAACCCCCCTGTTAATAATTCATTTGGAGAGGAGTTACAGGATTTGCTTCAGCTTCATGTCGTGTTCTGTTATCTACAAGTCATCGAACATAATTCAGAAGAAAGAAAAAAGCAGGATGCAGGCATGGCCATCACTGGCACTGCTGAAACCCACTGGATGTCTGTGTCCTGTCACAGGGCTTGCGGGCAGGAGCTGGGTTCAGCACTGTATGTAACATAGGTGCAGTGGCTTTTTGCTGGCAGGGATTAAAATTGAACAAAAATATTGTCCCGCATAGCAGCAAATGACAGCTACTTCGACAAGGGCCAGGGCTATATCCAAGTAAGCCCTTGATTTGGAAATTATTTGGCATTTTCATTAAAGTAGTAAACTTGATCTTAAAACAACAAAGTTAGAAATTGATTAACATCCAAAACTGAAAGATAAAATCAGGAAAAAAAAAAAAAGCAATTGAAAAGTCATCAGGAATGGGCCTATACAGAAAAAAAAATTTTAAATGGTCAAGCAGCTTTTTCTATGTGAAAATTAGCTTCATTCATAAATGCACAAAATACAAATCTGAGTTTTGAAAGATCTACATAATTTTGTATTGTATATTGTAGATGAAGCTGCTGCTATACATGCATGAAACCCATTTTACTCTTCCGGGTATTTTTCTTCCTCAGCAATGCAAAAATGATGGGGAAACGACCGTTACATTATTAGCTTGTCAGAAAACTGGACACTAATACAAGAGAAAACAAGATCTGACATTTTCCATAATCAGATTCACAATAGAATAAAATTTAATTTTTATGGATCAATATCACCTTGTCTCAGTTTCAGAAATGTAGATGGAGAAGAGGAAGAGCTTAGTGTCTGCCTACCAGATTTTAATCACCAAAGCATGATAGAGATGGAGACAAATTCATGTAGTGGGGCTGGTGTCTGCTGCAATGCTGTCAGGCAGCTTTGCCTGGACCATGTAGCGGCAACATCTCCAAAAGCTGTGAATATGCAGAAACCTTGTTGACATAGGAAGGAGAAAACTACATTTTGCGATAGTGTTCTTCCCTCAGAAAATATCTTTAGTATAATGTTTGGCATGCATAAACATCTTAATGTTCAAAACAGTACATGATGTGCGTCTTGCCTGGTTGATGTACTGGTATTATAATGCTGCATTCAAACCTGGCAGCTGTAGAGGGTCTGTGGATCGTCTGAAATTATCATTTCTTTTGCATGGCTTCAGGATGGTGTCCATTGCCAGTGCCATCATTCCCACACCTTAAAAGCTCCTTTTGCTTTTCATTTTTATGATTTTACACAGGGGTTTACAGCCCTGCCCAGGTTGGTGTGTAGGAACTTTACAGCATGTCACAGGAAAAAATAATGCATTTTTTGTTAAATTAGAATGGTTTCACTGTTTTAATCATGCATACTGATCAGACAGGGGAAGCTGGCTTCATACAGTATGTCTCAATCAGTTGTTATTTAAATAAGCAAAATTTATCACAGCTAGAGTTCACATCCCAAGGACTATGGAGGCCTGAGTTCAGTAAAAGATTTCAGAAATCTTTTTTTGTCTCTTCTGAGACACTGTGATGTACCCCCGCTGTTTCCAATTAATCATATGATTATGAGAGATAGTTTGACTGAAGTGTATTAATCCAGTAGGATCTGAGAGGTCAAGATGACTTCACAGATTGCTCCTGAATTAAAAGATTCCTCTTAAAAAAACATCATCCCATGCATGGGATGCCAACAGATTAACTTTTCAGTTACAAAAGGAAAAAAATAATCGTGCGTGAAGCCTTTAATGGTGGTCTGGCTCCTTAGGTAGTGTTAATAGTTACCCACCTGTCACCATATGAGGGTTAAGCCTAGTTAATCAAGAGTGCACAACAGCTTGTTAGTTAAGTGTCTATATAAGTGCTGACATCAATTCTGGTTTTCCTCTCCTGTTTCCCCCAAGGTGGTGGTCAATGCCCTCGTGGGAGCCATCCCTTCCATCATGAACGTTCTGCTCGTCTGCCTCATCTTCTGGCTTATCTTTAGCATTATGGGAGTGAACCTGTTTGCTGGGAAGTTTGGGAAGTGCATTAATAAGACAGAAGGAGATATGCCTTTAGACTCTAAAATTATTAACAACATGAGTGACTGTATACTCTATAATGTGTCAGGCACGTTTTACTGGACAAAAGTTAAAGTTAACTTCGATAATGTTGGTGCTGGGTACCTGGCTCTGCTACAAGTGGTAAGTGTGACCACCAGAAACTAACGGGAAAATGTCACTTGTTCCCATTGAAATCATCAGTTTAAAGACTCAAGTTAACCTTTATGCTTTTCTGGGATTTTCAGCCTTACCCATCAGGGGAATGCCTTTCGTCAAGTGTAAATGAGTCATATTTGGCTTATTAATTTGGCCTAGACATATTTATGGCAGCTTCTGGTTTTAATCTGAATTTCTGCTGCATCACTGCTATACCCTGGGAGGTGATTGGACCCTTGAGGTGAATTAAAGACCACTTTGTCAATATTGTAATCCAGAGCAAAGTTCAGTTCCAGAAACAAGAAGTCATGGTCCAGGAAGGCTTGTTCATGCAGACAGAGTGCACTGGCCTTCCTGAACAGCCTGGGACTTCACTATACCCTGCTGGGAAAAAAATGAAGTTGCAGTGCCTTCAGTTACTCAGCTGAAGTTATTGCATAAAGCTGTAGTCACAGAGGAATCTTAATTTACAGTCCTCTGCTCACCTTCCATGGAGATGTTCAAGAAGGACACTGGTGCCTCTCGTTCTGGTTCCTCACCTCATTTCCACCTGCTAAACATAATGAGTCAGACTGAACCTAACCATGAAACATGGTGGTGATCAGATTGCTGTAATGCCATACAGCCTGGTCTCGCTGGAAGGGTGGCAAAAGCATATCAGAGAAGAGACTTGAGGTTCAAAGGTGATGGCAATACTTGACCTATAAAGACAGAAGTAAGCCACTTTTACAGCGTTTTTCAGCAGCAAATGTAAAACATGGATAAATGGGTTGTATGCGCTGAGATTTACTGCGTTGTGACGCAGCACAACCTAATGGATAGAGCCACAGGAGACTCCATCTTCTTGTCCAGGCTCTGCCGCTGGACTACTGAGTGATTTTAGACTAATTGCTTTGTGTTTCAATTCCATGGGGCCCTCATGTAAAATAGTGGTAATGATACTTATTTCCATTGTTCCCAATTTGCCCTGAAGCCTAGCAATGACAAGGGCTGGATATGCACTAGGAGTGTTTGTTGTGTTGCATTTTATGTATGCAGAGTTCAACAAGTCCCTTGCTACATCCTTGGACTTTCTTGAAGCTCCTGTGATGGCATTCCTTGCTTCTGGGATAAAGACTTGCATTCTTGGAGCTTAATTCGGTGGTCACATATAGACATCCACCCTTCGCAACGAGTAGAGTACTGCCCTGGGCCCCACCTGCCCTTCCAAGCAGGCACGTGCCTCCCACGCATCCCCATCAGATCTGCCAGCCCTTCTCCTTCCCATGATGCAAGTTCGCTTTCTCCCAGATCTTTTTTTTCTCTGTCACAGATAAGTGACATAGCTCCATGAAGTAGGTTTCCTTTCTTGTAGAAACGCTTATCCTTCTGTACTCTGTTCCTGGTACACATACACTTTAGTTTGCCATCTTCTCACCACTGCCCATCGAGTCTTTGCTTTCATACCCTCTGGAAAGCAGAAAGGTTAGAATGGGCACAACTACTGCTGGTTCTTTCCATGACATAAAGCTGAACTTGCTGAGAGCAAGAGCTTTTATCTTTTGCATGTCATTATGATATTCAGCTCACCCATGCAGGGTAGATTAATTCACTTTGAACGTCTTTAATTAGATTTTCCGTTCTATATAGCGCTTTCTTTGTCTTTTAGTTAAACATCCAATCTAGCTGAGCAAATATTTCCAGTTTTAAAATACTGTGCCTTACCTGAAGCTTTTTATCTTCTCCATGACTGCATAAAAGGTGCTTAGTTTGGTGAAAAAATGCCATCAGAGTAGTAGTTATTCCTTCACCATTTCTTCTATAAGACTCAAACTTCACCTTTCTGAAAATCTGAAACTTTTCATAAGCTGGCATTGCCTAAGGAGTATCCTGAAGCAGTCTATTCTACTATTCTGCAGTATCAGTTCCTGGACACGTGGCACTGGTGATACTGGTTGCGTTCAGCAAGTGGGACTGCCTTCTGTTAGGATCAGTGATGGCAGAAGAAATATAACTGGTCGTAAGGTGGATCTTGGCACATATATGAAGGGATGATTTAGTACTGCTGTTTTCCAGCTGAAAATGGACTTAACGACCCTGCAGGTTTCTTTCAAACCTATGATCCTGTATTGGGTTGCAAAGAAGTAGGTTTTCCAGTTGCAGAAGTACAAAAGAGGTGCCGTAAATGTAGAGTCTGTGCAGGCTGGACAAACTGGTTATGGCAGAAAATGAGGGAGCCCTAAAACCTTGCTCAGCTTCTATGGCAGGTGCTGGCTCCTTCTTCCAGGAGGAAGGGCAGGAGCCAGATGCCATTAGGGGATTGATTTTAACTTTCATCCTGCACCTGGAGCTCTTACATCTGCTGCTAGCGACAGTCTTAGGCAATAAAGCATGAAGATGACAGCCACAGAGAAGGGACCCAAACATCTGGATCTCCTTTGCCAGACTCCAGCTGAGGAGTGTTGGTTACAGGTGCTCCTTGCCAAATATCCTCCGTATGGGGTCGCATTTCATGAGCAAACTACCGTAGGAATTGCAGGGGATCAGTTAACAGTCAGCTTTCCTAAAGAGACAGACACATCCAGGCATCTTTGCGCACACTGAGACAGCACGTAGCAATGATGAAATAAGCCTTTTGGTTACAATCCTCCAGGATCCAAAATATGAGCTTTTAAGTGGGACTTGTCTTTTGACTGTTGACATTTTCAGCTGCTGCAACACACTCTTTAAGTGACTTTAAAGTTACCATTGGATGCCTGAATGTGTCTGAAAATTCAAATGGAAATATGTAGAACAAATCTGTCAGTCTAATGTTCTGTCTTCACTTCTACAGCATCCTTGAAAGAAATGAGAAGTTGCTACTATGGAATCCTTAAGACTTACTACTATCCAGAGGCAAACTTTCTGACAATGTAGTTGAGAACTGTGTGAAACTTTCCCAAAATATTCTTTCCTATTTTCCTACCTTGTTTAGGATCCATCCTGTTGTTCTGAAGATGCTACTTTGAATTAATGAGTCTGAGAAAACATTCATGTGAAGTGGACAGTCAAGTTTCAAGCTTCTCCAACTAACAAACAGGCTGTCTCAAAACAGATTACTAAAATAGGAGGTAGTCTCTGCTCACTCTACAAGCAAGAGAAATGCCTCATTCACAGGGAGGAAAAGATCTTCATTATCGCGACTTTTTAATTTGCAAGAAGGATGTTTCACTCTTCTGGGGATTTAACACCCTTAACACCCTAATCTGTTAGGAAAAAAATTATTGCTACAACCCAATGCTTCAGTAATGCTTTTCCTATATTCCCAGAATTGCTTTGCAGATTGTAGCACCTATGTTCTATAAATCTGTATTTGAGCTAAACAAAGAAACATCTTAAATTTCCAGTAGGCGTTTTGCATTTCCCTTGCAGAATCCTTCCTTTCACATTATGATCACGACAGATTTTTTTGCAACGTATCTTGAAGTTTCAGCAACCTATTGAAGAACACCAAGAAAACAAGTGGTCTCTCATGCAGCATCTGGCTTGGTTGGAAAAGTTCTCCTTAGACAGGAAAAGACTTACATCTAATATGTCCTACAACTCTTTGTCACTCTGGGACTCCAGATAAGGAATGGGAAGATAACAGAAGCACTCCTAGACCAGTACAGCAATCAGGAGCTGTAGAGTTAAATCATGCCCTCATGCCAGGTTCGAAGTCATGACCGAGCTCGTAAATCAGCTACAAAATGGTCATGAGACAGCGGCGTGTGTCTAAAGTTACTGAGTTACACGATCTCTTGGCCTTCTGTAAACTGTAATACTGGATTTTACTTTCACAGTGGATGCAAAATGTGCAAAAAATCCGTGCTTCTGAACAAACCATAAATTGCTGCGCCTGAGTAGATTTCTCTGTATGCCCAAAGATCAGGAGTAAGTGGTATTTCCATGAGGAATTCCTGGTGGAAATTCAAGGAAAGCAGAGGCAGTGCCCTTGGAGCCTGCATAGCCCAGCACAGTGCAAACCTCTGGAATGCTCTGGTGGGTCCAGTGCTTGGGGGTGTCCTTGCCAGTAAATCATCTTAATGCAAAATAAACATAGAACAAATGTTTGGTATAAAATTGCTGTTATGATGAAGTTGAACAAACTGACAAATTCAACAGAAAAGCCAGCAGATAGTGAGTTATCCTAGCCAACTTAAATATATGTAGTTTGGCTGTACTGTTGGTGGCTGTGGTTTAGCTTTCAGAAGTTTCTCTTGCCAATAGTAATGCTTAAAGAAGCATTTCAGAAATGCAAAGACCAGTATTTCTGCCGTCAGAAGCAGACATTTTTATTGCACTATTGCAGTCCTTTTCTAGACACACACCCCCCTTGCAGATTTAATGCTTTGTTTTATTTTAAGGCACCATTTGGTTATACAATAAATGGTTTGAGGGCAGCTAGTGCCATCCCACCTATTCTCCTCCTCACTAATTTACTGCATTGCAACTCTAACCACCAGTCAAATAACAAAATGTAATCCCATCCCAAGATGAGTTTATCGGTAGATAATCTCATCACATGACAGTTTCAGTAGAAAATGGTGTTTCTCTGGATAGCTTCCAGACAGGATAATATCACAAACACTCCCATGAAGATATTGTCACTTCCTTATCCAGAGTGTAAGTGGTTACTAATTCCAGATAAATAATTTCTTTCCCCAGTGTTATATTTCTTCCATTCTCAGTATCTTTTACCCTCTGCAGATGAAGTGTCTAGGGAAGCTTTCCAGAAGCCTTATGGATTTTTAATTCTCTTACTTCTGGACAACTGGGAAAAGCAGAAAATCACAGTACTTCATTCTCTTAATATTTATTTTTGTCAGATCACTTCATCGTCTGTTATCACTATAAACCACTGCGCCTTGCAGTAGAGTCTCTCGTGTCTGTGGTACACATTGAGGGGTAAAATAGCTACTCAAGAGAAAAGATTTCCTCCCAAGTGGGAGAAAAGTACAGGCTAAGATCATATAATTTTGTGACACAGGGAAAGGATTTCTTGTTTCATCCTGTCCACCCTTCTTGAACGGCACTTTGAGCTGGAAGCTGCAAGCAACTGTAATGACACTAGAAAATCTTTCATCAGAATAGAAAGAGAAAAGCAAAAAAGGAAAATATTAGAACAGTCGAGGAGGATCAGCATGACAGGTTCAAATAATTATTTGTTTCAATAAAAGTGCTGATTTTTCCTGTAAACACTTTACATCCAAAGTGTTTTTTAACACAGTACCATGGAATAGATTTTCCAAAGGGTTCTGATTTGGGGGATTTAATCTCTTTCAACCAATAGATAAAAATGAATGTAACCTTTCAAACATTATTTTATATATACTTTCATGAGAAATACGGTTGACCTCTTGTACAACATTTTCCTTTGGCTCAGCAGCCTTCAGAGGGAAATGGGAAGGCAGTGTAACCTCCAGGATTTAATTTAATAATAGAGAGTGTATAATGGAGCATTTCTAAAACCGCTGGATGTACCCAGCTCAACACAAATGCCTGGGTTTCTCCTGGGAACCACTGGCCAAGTTCCTGTTAGCATTATCTGGAATTGTGTGCCTACACACCAGGAGAAAATTCAACCTAAGTGTCAGTAGGATGCAAAAAAATATTGGGCCTGGATCTGTCATGCATGCTAGTGTAAATCTGTTTAAATAAATAAATCTAAAAATGCCTCATTATCTGCTCACACTGATTTTAAATCCAGTGAAAATCTAAACGGGTCAGAAGTCAAATGAGAAACAATCCCAGAGAACTAAAAAAAGTCAATGTGGCTTAGGCCAGAGTCAGACCTAATGCCAGGCATGTTTGGCATCAGGCTGTGTCTAATTAAGAGGTATATATTGAGAGCAAAGAGTCATGTTTTTGCTACAGAATAGTAAAAAAATCACTTCTACATGTTTCTCCTAGGAGAGTTGTGACTGCCCTTTCTCCATTGCACGTTCCAGAAAGAGGCACTGACTTCTGTGGAATCCCTCCTTGTTTAAACAATTAAGAAAAAAAAAAGTAAAATTTTTTAAAAATTAAAAAAAAAAATCTGAACAGTAAAGCAGATTGAATTTCCAGGGCCAGGCTCACAGCAGGTGTTGATAGCCTTTGCGCCTTTCAAGTCAGCTGTGATTTATGCGACTCCCTGGGCTTTGACACTGCCTTGATTTACCCTGTTTTAAAAAAGGGCAGAATCCAAGCTTCAGTGGGATCCTACAACATAGTCACTGCCCATCAGTCTGAACAAGCAATATGGATGGCATCCAGCTCACCTGGTCCGAGACTTGTGCAGGATAGCACTCTGAGTTGTCCTGTGTAGCCATATCTCTTCATTACTTGAAATTCTGAAGGTCAAAGCTTCCAAAGATTTAATTGCCATGTTTTCTCTCCTTTTTAAAATCTTTTTTAAAAACCTCTGTTTTATCACTGAAAGTGCAGAAAATCAGAAAACGTGAATGAGAGAATCCAGGAGAAAACCATTCTGTAATGATTTTAAATATCTAAATGAACACGAATTCATAGATACATATTGCTTTAAAAGAGAGGCAATTCATTAACTGTGAAAAACACGTTCAACATTGCATTTTTGAAAACTCATCACAGAGATTATATCATTTCAAGATATACTTATTTAATATGCTTAATTATATATTTTGGGGGGTTTTTTTCAGGCCACATTTAAAGGTTGGATGGATATTATGTATGCAGCAGTGGATTCACGAGAGGTAGGTCACTACAAGGAAATGAATCACTTCCTTTTCCATTGACATTTGCAGCATGCATGATGTTTAACAACAAAAAAAATACACAGAGGTTGCCAGTCCTTGCCTTACCCTGGTTGAGACAGTTGCAGACCTTCATTTTTTGCAGCTGCTACTGAAGCATCACGATCCTGAGATTAAAACAAATGTAGCCCTCAGTTCTACACAACTGATTTTTCTATTAGTATTGCAAAACTCCCAGCACAGAGAGGCGCCTCCAGGGTGAGAGTGAGTCTACTGAAACCCTAAATTGTCCTCTCTGTTTCTTCCACTCTCCCAGTTGACTCCCATATTTTCCAAGGCTCTAACTTCTGCTAATAGACCCTCTCTAAAAGCACTGGGATAAATTACATTCCCCTGTAACGGACATACTCAACCCTCCCTGTATCTTCACCTTAGTCAAGTTTCTCTGCAACCAGCAGCTCCATCCAAGAAGGGCTGGGAGGTCTCCTGGCAGGGAAAGAGGCTGGTGTGAGCTTCCAGCTCAGGCTTGAGATGTGCTGGAGCTCTGAGTGCTGGGGACTGCCCAGTTCTTACTTGTATCCTGTTCAGCTTTCAGGTTTCCTAAAAAAAAAAAAAAAAAAAAAAAGGCATTTCACTTGCTACATCACATGTGGTTTGTTTATTTTTTATGGAAGGACCTGTTGTCTCCTTTCCCTCTTTTAATAATATTAAAGAAACAAGATTACACTTACTGTTAATTTTTGAGATAGTTATCTGGTACTGGGAATTTGACAGGCTGAATTGAGTAAAAGGGAGTCGAGCCCTAAATGGAGGAATAAGCGGTGGAAAAGCCTCATGGCATCATAGAGGCAGAGAATTACCTTTGCATAGCATAGCTCATGATGTTGATTTATTCTTGTACTACATGTACACGTGTGTGTATCCTCCCTTCTGCTGAATGAAACACATGGGTTACACGTGAGAAAATACGACGTTTAGGGAAATGCGAGCTTCTGGCTTCTTGGTGAGATACCTGGAGCTGACGAGGCAAACTTGAGCATTTTTGCCAAATGTAGTACGTGTGATTTGAGGCTATCAGACTGTGTTGCTCAGTTCTTCAGCAAGAGAAATTCTTCATTTCCACCCTTCATAAATGAAAAATTGTACTTCTAAATACAGTGCTCTTCAGTAGCGTTTAATTATACTTTCGCTTTTTATAAGTAACATTAGTTCATATAAGATTGGGTATAATCAGGAGATTGATTCTCTTCCCCTTCTGGGTTCAGACTGAGAACATTTTATAGGATTTATTCTGAAGTTGCGCTTTCTGGAGCAGTGTGATCGCTATGGCAGTGTTATGAAATGTAGCTGAAATGACCATGGCATTGCAGATGCCAGTAGAATCATAGAATCATTTAGGTTGGAAAAGACTTTAAGATCATCGAGTCCAACCATAAACCTAATACTGCCAAGTCCACCACAAAACCACGTCCCTACGTGCCACATCCACACGTCTTTTAAATACCTACAGGGATGGCAACTCAGCCACTTCCCCGGGCAGCCTGTTCCAATGCTTGACAACCCTTTCGGTGAGGAAATTTTTCCTAATATCCAAACTAAACCTTCCCTGGTGCAAGATTGTCTGATCATGATCAGGCAGACACCTTCGAGACACAGTCCTTATTATTCTCTGAATTGCTATCCTTCCCCCTAAATCTTCATCAATTTAAATTTGCTTGTTTGACCATTTTTGAATATTTTAAAAATATTATTATTAATTCTCATACTAGAACAATTACACATAATAAGATAGTAAACGTCAAACAGAGACCGAGGAGTGCTGACTCTGCTAGTGGGAGTTACACTGTTTTTCCTGTTTCATAATCTCTATTGCCAATGGACAGTTCTCTTTTTAACTGCATTAATATTTTGATATGTGCAGAAATGGTGTCATTTTCACATTTTCCCTTTTCCCTTTGCAGTGTGAGGAGCAGCCTGAATGGGAATGTAATTTGTACATGTACCTGTACTTTGTGATTTTCATCATCTTCGGGTCTTTCTTCACATTGAACCTCTTCATTGGTGTCATCATTGACAATTTTAACCAACAAAAGAAAAAGATAAGTAGTGCATATGCTACACATCACCTTGTGATTGCTGCAGAGACCAGGGCAAGGGATAGATTTAAAAGCAGTTCTTTTGCCACATTACCCTCGAGATTAGCATTGACAGAACAGCCGCAGAAACCACTTTTACAAAAGCACAGCTGTAGCAGCCCCTAATGTCCCCATAGGATGAGCATCCTGAAAATACAGGCTGGGGGATTATATTCCCCACAGAAAGCAGTGAAGCAGCTCCATGCGGACGGGATCTCTGGCACAAACTCTGCCGCAGGGGCACAGACCACCGTGGTGTCCCCCATGCACAAACAGCTCAACCCAGTCTCCTCAACCCATCACCCCCCTGCCCCAAGGTCCAGGCAGGGTCACGGAGGAGCAGCCTGGCCTGAGAGCTGTGTTTCTCACTGCTTTGTAGGGTCTAAACAAAGGGCTGAGTTTCTTATATTTTGTCCTCTCGCCCTGGACCTTCCTCGAGTGCAGACAGAATCGGAGTCTTGCTCCTCCTCGGTTGCCCGCACTGCTCCATCTCCTGCCCTTTGCCTCCATGCGATAAGCAGCTCCTTGCACTGCATCTCAACAAGCCCTCCTTAGATACTTTGATGAAAGCTACATGAAATAAGAAAATAGAAGAAGAAGATGCAGCCCTGAACTGGTTTTTTTCCATCAAAAGTAATAGCTTTTTTCTCACCCTATACTTAGGTGGCCAGGACATCTTTATGACAGAAGAACAGAAAAAGTATTATAATGCAATGAAAAAACTAGGATCTAAGAAACCTCAAAAGCCAATCCCAAGGCCACTGGTAAGGATGGCATAATTCGGTTGAACTTTGTGTAATAGCTGAACATTTAATAAAATAAATGCAATTCAACTTCCCGGTGTAGGAGGGTTGATCACTCCCAGATGAAAGCCACTTAGTATTTACATGGTTTGATTTTGGACAATATTTGCAAGTCCAGTGACCTGTGGTACAAAATTCCCACTGTTCTGCAATATTGACTAAAAGTCCAATTTACGTATGCATTTACATAAGCCAGTGGCCACATGCCTGTATTGAATGAAGTCATGGCCCCAGTCCAGGGTCTTTTTTCAGTAGTTTCAAGAAGCATTAGGAGTAAATGGGTTTGAAAACTATCATACAACCATTTGTCATCATCTCTAAGTTCATGAAGTTCCAATCAGAAACAGTATACTGTCTATTTTCCTCTACTTTCTGATCAATCAGGAGACAATGATGTCATCATTTTGGCATGGTTCAAATTTCCTAACTAAATCTTCTCCTTTCCTCCAGAACAAATACCAAGGTTTTATTTTCGATGTCGTCTCAAAACAAGCCTTTGATGTCTCTATCATGATTCTCATCTGCCTTAACATGGTTACCATGATGGTGGAAACGGATGACCAAAGTCAAGAAAAAGTGAACATCCTCCATAAAATCAACATGCTTTTTGTTGCCATCTTCACTGGGGAGTGCATTATCAAAATGCTGGCTTTGCGACACTACTACTTCACCAATGGCTGGAACATATTTGACTTTGTCGTCGTGATTCTGTCTATCGTAGGTAGGTGAACCTAGATTTTCACCCAAACTCCAAAGTTAAAAAGGCAGACGTGAAATTAATTAGACAAAGTTAAAGGCTTTGTGCAATAATATACACTTCCAACTCAGAGAATTGGATCCTAAGCATTTTTTTTAATATGTAATGATAATATAACATAATACTACCAAACAATAACTTGTGTGATCAGCAAAATGATGTAGTTTATCATACCACCGTATTGGTTTTAATATACGCTTAATGGTTCATGGTGATAAAACATGGTCCAGAACTGGCACCATACACTTAACCCTGGTTCTGTGTAACAGCCAAAGACAGAGAAGTAAAAAAGTCACACGAAAAGGGCACATGTGAATTGCTATTGTTTTACTATTTCCTTTTTATTACAACAGTATGAAATAGTCCTTCAGGGCAGGTTTGGGCAGGTGCAGTGAGTCTGGCTGTTCTCAGCCCTGTTGTCACTAGAGCTCCACACCCTCATGATCAACTGATCCAGTGAGCAGAAGGAACTCAGAAATTCAGCTCTTCCAAATAAAATTTCCATTTTGAAGGAGGGAATAGGTGAATGAAAAAAGTGTCACTTTAGGAAAACAGAGCCATCTGCTCATTCACTGATGTTCCTGTTGCTCTAAACTCTCTCTGGTGGACTGGGGAACCTGCAAGATCCCAATGCAGCACATCTCTGGTGCCCAGAGAGCAGCCGGTCTTTTGGGGGCCTTGGACCACCTGTATTTCACAGATTTGGGTCACTCAGGGAACATCACTACCATGCAGCTGTCATCAGAGCCTTGATGTTCTGGATATGCCCATAGCAGCCAGTTAACCACAGCAATCACGTTGGTCATAGTGCTGCCCCATGATCAACCAGGTCATCCCAGTGTCGGAAGACTCGGGCCATGCCAGTGAACCATCTCCCAGGCTGGGCTGGGAGACACGAGCTCAGCACAGCTCAGTGCAGCCAGGGACTGTTGGCATCAATCCAGACCAAGCTGCTGTGTTTCTGCAAGAAAAGTTTAGCTAGAGGGATGCAAGCTCATTTCCTTACTAGTACAATCTTAGCCCTTAGTTCCCTGCCAGCCCATCAGGGAAGCTGGGACAATTAATAAGCAAACAAGCAACCAAGTTCATTTCCAGTAGAAACCTGCACTGTTCTGGTGGTGGCTCAGCAAACAGGCCCAGCACACCAGCGTTTCAGTCAGCTGACTCGCTAACAGTTTACAGACAAAAATATTGTTGTATCAGAAAAATTCTGACCAGCTTCACTCAGGATAAAATTCTCAGGTGGGTCGTGGCCCAAAGCTGCAGATATCTGTGTCCTATCTGAGTTGGTCCTGGTTTCTCATTCCCAATAGACAAGCTTTCCCTTAATAAAACTGCAGCTACCATTGACAACTTTGCTCATAGGCTCAACAAAGTTTGAATGTATTAAATGGGCATGAAAACGTTAACGACAATGCCATTCCCTTTACTGTGGGTCTTCCAGTCTGAGGAACTTTTCATTGATTTTGTCC
Source organism: Haliaeetus leucocephalus (assembly GCF_000737465.1). NCBI lineage: Eukaryota > Metazoa > Chordata > Aves > Accipitriformes > Accipitridae > Haliaeetus > Haliaeetus leucocephalus. Next base: position 23,851,833 of record NW_010972436.1, on the reverse strand, counting down.
ATAATCCTGACTGATTGCTTTAAAGGGAAGCCTGGGATTATTTCCCATGTACTAACTCGCTGTTTGTCTCTTTCCTTTTCAAGGCACTGTACTTTCTGACATCATCCAGAAATATTTCTTCTCTCCCACACTCTTCAGAGTCATTCGCTTGGCTCGGATTGGCCGGATCCTAAGACTCATCCGGGGAGCCAAAGGAATTCGAACTCTCCTGTTTGCCTTAATGATGTCTCTACCTGCTCTATTCAACATTGGCCTCTTGCTTTTTCTGGTCATGTTCATTTATGCCATTTTTGGCATGGCTAACTTTGCCTATGTTAAGAAGGAGCATGGGATTGATGACATGTTCAACTTCCAGACCTTTGCTAACAGCATGCTCTGTCTCTTCCAAATCACAACGTCAGCTGGCTGGGATGGTCTTCTCAACCCTATTTTAAACACTGGACCACCGTATTGCGACCCAAACCTTCCGAATGCAAATGGTTCAAAGGGAGACTGCGGAAGCCCTGCTGTAGGGATTTTATTCTTTGTTACTTATATCATTATATCATTTCTCATTGTTGTAAACATGTATATAGCCATTATTTTAGAGAACTTCAGTGTAGCCACTGAGGAAAGTACAGAGCCTCTAAGCGAGGATGATTTTGATATGTTCTATGAAATCTGGGAGAAGTTTGACCCCGAAGCCACTCAGTTTATTGAGTATTCTGCACTTTCAGACTTTGCAGACGCGCTGTCAGAACCTTTGCGTATAGCGAAACCAAACAAAATCAAACTCATAGCAATGGACTTGCCCATGGTCAGTGGAGATAGGATCCATTGCTTGGATATTTTGTTTGCTTTTACAAAAAGGGTGCTAGGAGAATCCGGAGAGATGGATGCCCTTAAAATACAGATGGAAGAAAAGTTCATGGCAGCAAATCCATCTAAAATCTCTTACGAACCAATTACAACAACTCTCAGACGGAAACAAGAAGAGGTCTCCGCCATCATCATCCAGCGGGCCTACAGGAGACATTTGTTTCGGCGCTCCATGAAGCAAGCATCTTACCTGTACCGGCACAGAACTTTTGATGGCAGCATCCTCGAGGATGATGCACCCGAGAAGGAGGGTCTTATTGCGTTCATGATGAACGAAAACTACGGCAGGCCAATAGACAAATCAGAAACTCTGTCCTCCACATCTTTCCCTCCATCCTACGACAGCGTCACCAGAGGTACGAGTGATAATCTCCAGCTGAAGATGACGGACTCGAGCAAAAGCGATGAGGCTATAGATTGTCTTCTCTCACCAGACAAGGATAAAGAATCAATTGTTTAAATGTTTGTTTAGAATGCTTTAAAATATTGTTTACAGAATGTAATGCTGTAACTACACAATGATTGAAGCAGCCTTCTTATTAAAAATTAGTTGCAAAAGAAACAATGGAGTTTTTACCCTTAACTACAGGAGTCTAATAAGACATATAACCTTTGACCCTGCTCTTTTTGACTTGGCTCAATATTTATATTTATATGCACAGGAAGAATCTTTGCAGGGTCATAGCTGTTATATCAATGGTGTGAATAAGAATATGCTAGACTGTAAAACAGTAAACACAGTGTATATCTATCCACAGATAAAGCCTGGCTGTATACATTCATTTAAGGTCTTACTCATATTAGTGTGTTTACTTATGGCGATGTATGACCTTGCATTCTAAAAAGAAAAAAAAAATATCACAGCTGCTGTAGCAAAATGTAACACTTACTGTATATGTTGTGAATGGTCTTTCATAAATTTATTATATTTGATATTTTTTTACTTAAAAAAAAAATATGTCTCTTTTTCCATGGAGATTAATGATCCTCACACTCTTCATGATGAACTCTGAGTCAAGGTAATAGGAACTTGCGGGATCCCCATCGTTTGAAGAGGAAAGTTGTTGCAAAGTAAACTATCAAATTAGCAACATTTTAACTGTTTATATACGCTAAGCCCTCCCTCTTGGGACTTGCAACTGCTCATCAGCAGAAATACAAAAAAAAAAAAAACCAGAGAAGGAAATGATGTCAAAATAATGAGAGAAATGGCTTGTTCTATCCTTCAGGAAACTAGACAGTAATGGATTCTGTTTGTAAAACTGTTAATAAAAGCACTAATTTTTTAGTATGTTTCAAGAATCTGCTTTGAATACTGCCAACTCGCCATAGAAGTAGTGCATCACATTTGTGTGTAGCGCTCCAAAGCACCATCTATGCTGGCAAAGTTTCTGTTAAGGTAGTGGGATAGGTCACGTTTTCCCCAGGAACACTGAGCTAAGCAGCCTTATTGGAAACTCTGTGCATCAACATTACTCCAAAACCACTACTACTGCTATGAATAAAACCAATGCCAATTGGACCATGCAGAACGGCTGTGGCAGTGTGTTCAGGAAGGTGGGAGGGGAATCGCCTCTGGATCTGTATGTAAATTTTGAGGTTTTGAAGCCTTTCTACTCAGTGTCCATCTTTCATTTTCTCAGACGGTACAGTTAGATTACTGGGGAAGGACAAGAAATACAGGAACCCATGAAAAGAATCTACTAGAAAATAGATATATCCTCATTCCTGTAGGCAAAGTAATATTTGCAGTTGATGTGTCCATCAGCTTCAGGCCAAAGAAAAGACAACGGGGTGAAAGGTGGATGTGTGGCTGTAGAAAAGTATTAGAGGTTTTACGTGCTAACATAGATTATTATTTATTATTAAACTTTCAGCCTCGATAGAATGTGAGAAAGTATTTATGGAATATAGAGACAAGTCCATCATTCAGACAAGTTCTTTCTTTTTCACCTTCAGACTGATTGTACTTGGGTTTGGTTGGATTTCATGGAAAATCTTGAGATTTCTGTAACGAGCCATTGCACTTTAAGGAAGAGTAATTGTGCTTTTCACCTTGGAGAAGCAAAGATACCAAGAATGTATTTAGGGTGTATTGTCATTAACATTTAGTTACATCCCAGGTTGTAAAGGAGTCAAAATCCACATGGGGTTGGCAACAAGTATTAAAGCAACGTGTTACAGTCAAGTTTATCTATGGCCATTGTTATCTGTCCTCTAAACAAGTCAGAATATGTAAAGACAACATGTCAAAAGGATGACAATGTATCTGTGTAAATAATATATATTCTCTCCATTCATTGAGAGGTGTCTCAGGCATTCACTTGAGAGTGGTCTATCGGTTAATTCAGAGGATTTGCCATCAGGATTCCTGGGGTCTATTCCTGATTCTTACTACACGATTTTTAGGCAAATAATTTAACCTATCTGTGCCTCAGTTTACCCATCTGTAAAATGGGGATAATAATACTTACCTACCTCACAAGGGTGTTGTAAGACTTTCTGGTTGCAAAGTGCTATAAGGGAATGAAACGTACTATATAAGTATTATTATAATCATGCTCTCTTGCCCTTTTAACCACGTCTATGGTGTATAACATAGGGCTGTTCCTCTGGGCATTTTGTTGCCTTTAAATCTTGTATGTAATTAGATTCTAACTTAAGGGAACTACTCTTTGTTCCTTAAAGTGAATACACTCTTTATTCCTTCCTCCCTCCCCACTCCTAACCCCCTCCCCCCCAAAAAAACAAAATTGCTCAAGGCTTCTCAAATTAGGGAAACTTTATACAGATTCCCTGTGTATTTATGCTGTAATGTTATTCTAACTGTACATATCACCCAGAAAGAGTATGCGATTTTTATATTTATATGCATATATATATATACACACATACGTATATCTATACATATACATGTATCTTGTGAGTTTATAGAGTGGCTGACACTCAGAGGACACGACTTACTGATTAAAATGTTTTCTTCTCAATGGGATTTATTGATCATTAGCAACGAGCTGCTGCCTATAATGAAATCGTTTAATTAGAAAATAGTACATTCATTACTTGCTGAACAAGCATTTATTGGCTGACAACTGGTAAAATTATTTTCCTTTCAAAGCTTTAGAATAAAAAAAGAGGGGAAAAATACTAAGAAAAAGGAGCATTTCTTACGTGATTCTTTCACGTACAATGTAAACTGTTGAAAACCCAAGGAAAAAAACAGTCTGCACTCAGCAGTGTGGTGTTGGTCATGCTGTTTCAAAAATATTTTAATTATTTGCAACTTGTATTAAAAAATATTCAACTGATATTCTTATTAAGAGTCAGGCCCAGTAAAGAACAGGATGTAATGGGACAATTAGCTGGTCACTGATTATATTAGAGAAGAGCTCTTCCTCTGGTCATTTCACCCTTGCGTTGAATATTTTATTGTCATTGCTGTGAGACCCTACAGTACTGATGCAATTACAAATGATTCTGTCTTCTACCCAAAATCTGTAAAAAAACCCATAATGCAAAAAAATCTGAAAGAGGGTCTTAACCATAGAAGTTTACAGTGCAACTTTCTAAAACTGAATTGTAAATTACTTTCAAAACCTTTGTAACTGGAAGGTTGGTTTTCTATTGTTTTGTGGCACATTTCTTTAGACCTGAAGAGGGAAAGGTATCTTTGTATGGTATGCAGAATTCCCCTCAAAAACTTCAAATAACCTCACTTGCAGATCTTTATTAATGGAGATGCCAATCCGAATCTAGCAATGATACAACCTCCCGGTGCAGTGATTTAGTTAAAGACACTAACTCAATAGTTGGCCCACACTGTCTATAAGCATGGTGAGTGCTACCATTTTTTCTGTTGATTTGTTCAATAAAGGCTACCACATGAATCACTCAAGCTATGAAAAGAGCAAGGAAAATATCAGCCAATATCATAGGACATATTAAGCTGTTTGTACCTGGAAAAATTCAAGTTTATTATGTTTCTTTATTAAATAAATAAGGATAACAAATATTTCCTGTGCCTTTTTTTTTTTTTTTGTTATTTTATCAAAATTTATATTATTATTTCTCTGACTCTTTTTCAGCACATTTGTTTGGGAAATGCATGGTGACTTTTGTTAGAAGGCTTGTCAGTGAAAACCCCTCTAGTTCATCTTGCATTGTAAGGCTAACTACAGGGCATTAAAGGCTTGAGCCAAAGCTTGTGGAAATCAGTGGAGAATTTCTGGGTACTTCAGATCCAAAAGCTTCTCTTCAGAGTAATTTATAGGATGAGCCCAGCATTGATATTTCGCCCCATCCTGCCCTGTAGAATTAGCTGGAGGAGGAAGGGGTTTACTGGAAACATGGGATCCCACCTGGAGATTAAAAAAAAAATATATATATAAGATTTTCTTAATGCTAATATTCATGTCCTTCCAGTTTAATTATATTGATTTGCATTTTGATTATTATTATGTTAGTTATATGTAAAAATTTGTACTAAACAAAGAGTGACATCCTTCCCAATGCATGCAGGCCTTAATCCTGGAAGGAGCTTCAGAAGGGACACAGATGTCCCTTGGTTGTTATCAGCATTGATTGAATCAGCCTTATATTCACCCAGGCTAGCACCAATTTGGTTACCCTGTTTCAGTGCTCTAATTTCTATTTAAACATGGCAGGTTCCTAATCATATTAAAACAGAACAAAATTGAGGTGGTTTAAATGGCAATGAAAAAGTCCACTCAGTCCTTTGAATTAGTTTAATAGAATCACTTTATAATCATGTTTTACATTAACCTGGGGCAGTCTGACTTGTGGAAAAGACTTTTTTTTAAATAAACTTTTGCTAAAATGTGTCATATGCTAATATGACTTCTGAGTAATTGTGTATATAGTCTGTCTGAAAAATTTTCAGCAAGATATTTTTGGCTGGAAGGAACAGTTTGCTGAAATGAGAACACTCTGTGGAGACACATCAGGTTAGTTAAGGAAATTCCTTAGAATTTGTGGTCAAACTTCCCATGGGAAGGAAATTAAGGGTCATAATCCCTACTATGAAAATTTCCGTGCCTCGATTTTTACCAGAACCACCTAACTCCTATACATGTGTTCCCATCACTGTGCTAGGGGCTGCTTTGGGTTACAGGACTCTATTTTCATGCAGATCTTGGTGGAGTTTCTAAAGGCTTTCAGATTTTCCATTTTTCAGGATGAAATTTAAAAAAAAATTTGCCAAAGGGATTTCTTGTTTTCCAACCCTAGCAAGGAATGTGGAGGACTGGGTCCTCAGTAAATGCAAATTTTTATAGGGTTTTTTTTTTTTTAATCTGTCAAATTACGTTGATTTTACAAAGCTGCAGATCTATTAAATTGAGCCTGTGTGAATCTATGAGATCAGAGTCAGGGCCTGCAATTTCCAGATGCACCTTGAGATTTTTTAGTGGTTTCAGTTCCTTCTTACTTTTGATGTGGATTGTCTTACTAAATACCAGGATCATTTTGGAAACAAGACTGCATTAACAGCAGCACAGGCAAACTTAGGCAGTTTTCTTAGAAAAAGCCACACATTAGCAGCTTGCTTTAGATTTAAAGAGAATTTTTATAGTCATCAAGAGTTGCTGTAGGAAGAGGTGAAATAAAAAATAAATGCTTTGCAGCGTGAAGCCTCCGCTGGGCTCTAGTATTAAAGGACGCCCATGTAGGATGACAGTAAGTGTCGTGTTTCTGACAACAGCACTGCATTTTTCTGCTCTGTGCCGGGGTGCCGAGACAAGAGCAGAACTGGATTTAAAACAAGAGAAAAGAGACGGGAGCGCAGCACAAAAAAAGAATACCAAACGCCTGCGAAACGGCTGCTTCTTCATGTCAATTCTCCCAGCGAGCTGTGAAAGACTGGCCGCGCCGCGTGAAGAACAAACATGGAAATCCTTCTGAGTGTTTACATATTACAAAGAAATAGCAGCCGTGTCAAAGGGAAAGCATGTGAAAGCAAATAGTCTAAGGGGAATAGCTATTGGCAGCGAGCGAAAAAATGCTTCGGAGTCAAACGTCACCGATAACCCCACGAGGGCTGGAGGTGTTGGGCCGCGGTGTGGGGATGGGTTTGTCAGCACCTCCGCCTGAGCTATTTTCGCCAGCTGACAAACAGGACTCTGAGCAGCTCCTGGCCAGCGTGCTTTTGCCGCGGCAAAGTTTCTGAGACCGCTGCTGCAGTTGTTGTCCCTGGGGTCTCACTGGTTTGCGATGGGTAGTGAGTCCTGGCCAGGCCAGGGCATCAGGGGGGGCTTTTTCCCCCTAGAAAATAACTGTATTGAATACTGCGCAGTCCCACAAACCACGATCCAGTGCTCAAACATCACCAGAGGGGCTTAAAAAGTGAGATTTTATTTCAAAATTAATGTCTCGGGGTGCGTGTGTATTAGTAGTAGTAGTAGTAGTATTTTCTTTTTAATTCCCCAAAACTTCAAGGGTATGTCCTGGTGATATTTTCAAGCTTTTTGATTTTCTAACAACTATGTTAGGAAAAAACCTGGGGTTTTAAAAGACTAAAAACTGAGACAGTTAGGATAACACCATGCAAAGTGGTCCTAAAAGGAGTTAAAATGTGGTTCTTTGCTGAAAGGTAACCTGAACTATGTACCTGTACTTTAAAACATCTGTGTTTTCTGTGAAATCCCAGTTACTCTAAAGCCAAAGGGAATTTAGCAATTGCCCTTAGGGAGCCAGGTTTCCAACCCTTTTTTTCATAGAGACTGTCCCAGTGGCTCACATTTGTCTTAACTTTTAATCTTCCCAAGCCTGCAGACCAACCACAAATAAAATAATTTTCATTTTTTAGCTCAAGCACAAGCTGTGCAGGTGAATTTCTACAAAGGATACAAACCTGGAGTCATGGGACCCAATGCAACATAGGACAATTCAGCCCTCGGTGACACGTTGGAGTGTAAAGGAATTTTGGGCTTTTTTGAGGACCAGCTAAGTCCTACTAGGAGAAGACCAGGAGCATGGTTTGTCTCGGTGATGTCTGAGTAGGAGAAAAGCTCACTGCATCATGCAGGGCTGGCTTTTTAGCAAATATTTGTGCAACTGCAGCCCAGGCACAAGGACAAGTTGACCGTAAGCCCAAAGCTGTCTCCTTTATACAGGCCCTTTTCTAGACAAAACCACATGGAGATCTGTTGACACCCTTTCTTTGCAGGATCTGCAGACCGGCGTGACTGCAGGTGCTTCTCTGAATCCGCTCCCAGCAGACATGGAAATGCTGCAGGCTGAGCTAAAAAGCTTCAGGTTAGGCAAAGCTTGCATTCACGCTTGGGGCTCAAGAGCAGGTACTCTTCCAAGAAGCCCTACACCCTCCGACACATCCCCACGTCTGCTCTGCACCTTTGTCTCATGGAGGATGCTCTCCATCCTGCAGCTGTTTCCTAGTTTGCACCTGAGTGGGGTAAGGTCTGCGGGGAGGGATAAATCCCTAGCGCACCTCTTGGGCTGCTTTCCTTCACGGATTGGTGCGAAGAGCTGCCTTTTCTCACAGCAGAGCATGGCAATGCTTGGAAGGCACACCTACTATTTCTGAAAGGTGTTTTGTTGATCTTGAAGGAACTCAATGTTCTTTTTTTTTTTACTGAGTTGAAGACTGCAGACCGCAACTTGCAGTCCCAGCCACATTAAACCTTAAAAAGGAGTGGACATCACTTCCACCTGTGCTTGCCTTACCCCAGAGGTCAAGCAAAGCAGAGAAAGAGCTAGGCAGCTTTAAACAAGCTCCTTTCTCCTATTATGGGAGTAGGGACTGAAAGGGGACTCTGGGGCTTAGCTGCATTTGTTGTGGGGTCTGGAGCTGGTGTGAGGTTTCCTGGAAAGACTTTGGGGGAAGCAGAAGAGAAGGTCCTCCTGAGCCTGTGACAAAGTGAGGGGCTGAGGTCTGAAGGTGGGTTGCTCTGGATGTTGCAGGAGGAGGTTCATAGCTGTGACAAGTGCTTCAGCAGCGCCGTGCTGAGGTGTTGCAGATGTGCAAGGTCTTCTCTAAAGCCTGTGGTTGATATGAAGATAGCTGTTTCCCTTGTGTGGTAGGAGAAGGGAGCCCCTTACCCAGATGGGGATGAGTGATGGTGGTATCAGCCCTCAAAGGAGGCAGGTGCCTCTGAGGATCTGTCTGGCTGTCCGTGGAGACGAGCTACGAGCTCACAGGGTCCATGTGCATCTGCCTGTGTCTCTCCCCCTGTCCTGTTTCAGTCTGGTTTGATGGAGGGGTGAGAATCTCAAAAATAATTTCATTCCTACAAGTTTTGTGAAAATAAGCAGCTTGGGGAGATGTCCACTGTGAGGCTTCAGCAAGCAGGAAAGGTTGTAAAAAGAGCTCAGGTCTTGAGAAAAGACAAAACATTTTCATAGAGATGGCAGATCTTGTAAATGCCTCAGTTTGTAAGGGGAGCAATTCATTTGCACTTGCTTTACCACCAGGGACCACCAATTCCATGGCATGAACCACAGGAAATCAGATGTTGTTAGTTCTGGTGCCTTGAGATTTGTTGGGATTGCCTTCACTGTCAAATGGGAAGATGCTTGAGACAGAAGTTGTTGTACTTTTTGTTTTCTTTGAGGATCTGGGATGACAGCTATGCACTTTAGAAGTAAGATCAGCCCTGTACCTCTCTCCCTAGCTGCACTTCTCTGAAGTGTTTCTCATCAAAAGTTTGAGGAGTTGAGAAATGGGGAGAAGCAAGGTGAGGGGTAAGAGTATACAAGTACCTCGATTTGCTTTGGTACGAGCAGTTATTGAATAGTGTGGTGGGTGGGTGAGGGGGTAAACTCAGTGGTGATGACATTGGCATAAATCACTTGCAATAGGCAACGCTCATCTCAGTAGCAGCAGCAGTGATGCAGACCTGTAAGCAGCTCAGGGTTGCGTGCAGTGCCGCGACGGATGCCTCTGTGTGTGTGCAGCACGGATAACTGCTTATCTGCATGGCTGGTGCTCCAGTGTTCATTTATCCTCCTAGAAATATTGCAGAGTTCAGCTGGGCAGGCTCTCCAGCCTCAGGGTTTCCCTGCACAAAAGGCTGCCCTGACTCTCCTCTCCAGGCAGCAGGGAGGTGCAAAGGGCAGCAATCTGGATGTGTTCCTGCATGTGGGGCCCCAACGGTTGGATTGACCTCCCAGAAAATGGAGCACAAAGCACCGTGATACGGTAAGGCAAAAGAGAAGATGAGGTGGGCTCGAAAATACATCCACTGGAGATAAGATCCACTTTCATTATTTTGTTTTTAAAACTCAGGGCTGTGTTGGGGGTCTTGGATTCAAGTCCTTTTTCTCCTCATTGTCAGACGAAAGCCCCTCTGAAACCCTGTAATATTCAACCCCAGTGCTGCTACTCCTGTTAGCAGTTATAAGCCAAGCTGTTTCTCTCCCTTCCGTATAACAGGGCACACTGCACAGCTGGATGTTGGTATAGGATAAGAAAGAAAAAACACAGTTAAAATGCCCTGTTTAAATACCTAAGTTTGTTGCCATTCAAGCTATGATGAAATTTCTTTTGCCGGGAGTGTGTGCCTGGCAAAAAAAGCAGCTCCTTGCAATAGTATTTGCAATAGAGCTGGGCTAAATGAGTGATCCCACTTTATCCACTGAGAAGACAAGAGAGGCCAGCAGAAAAACCACCTACCTTCTCACAGGTGGAGGCTTGCTAAGCTCCAGGGAGGTCTTCCTCATTGTACTTCAAGCTTTTAGTGGTTAGCCAGAAAGGGAAATGCCCAACTGGGTGAAGTCAGGTTTCTGATCCTATTCTGAGCCTGACGTTGGGCTGCCATAGCGCAGTCAAAGATAAGTTGTCCCCGGTGAAAACAGGAGTGCATGGTGCAAGGGGAAGCTGGTCGTGTCCACAGGTCAGGTGTGACCACCAAGGGTAAAGCCCCAGTTTGTCACCCCGCTGTTGACCCACGCTCTTGCACCATGAGAAGGTCTTGCACTTCACGTTATGGTATGTGTACTCCGGGAACCGTAATCCACAAAGGCTGCAGAGGCTTATTTTTGGGTAGGGTCTCAAGGACTTAACAGCTTTGGGGGCCAGAGCGTGAGCCTGCTTCCCGGCAGCTACGATCTCCTCACACCTCAGCCTCCCTGGGAAGAGTGGGAAGATCAGCCTGGAGATTAGTCAGCCTTCACATTCTTGGAGTGTTTGGCATAGAAACACTCCTGGGCACTGACAGGGGGGAAGGTGAAGAGCTACCCAGGCTCCCGAAGGTGGTAAACGTGGCCCCTGTCCAAATCTAACAGGGGTAGTAGGGCTGTTGCTTTATAAGGTTGTAGGTGACATGGGGAGTGGGGGGTCACTTCGATGGTTTACACCTCTCAAGTCAGTTCAGTGTCGCAGTGTGTATCGGGAAGGGTGGACGAAGCACACCCTTTCATACTCGAAGTGAGCCATCCTCCTTAGTTTCCTCTGAAAGGAATTTAGTTCACATGCTCGGAACTGGTGTGGAGGATTTTTGGTAAAACCATATTATCACCTCCATGAAGGCAACCAGAGCATGCCTTCCTTAGAGATCTGTCCTGGAGCAAACGCCAAATAAAGTTAAAGGGAGCTACCCAGAGTAAAGAATGAGATAAAACATGATCCTGTAAGAATCTTTTTATCTGATGATGTTTGCAATTAGCAATCTGAGCTTTTGTAATCCTGTCCATTCTTGGTGTAGGTAGTTGATGGTTGCAAGTATCACAGTTCTGGTCTCAGAGCTGTGTCCAAATCCCTGAAGCCTGAAGCTTAAGGTCGTTACCCAGCTCTAATTTGAGAGCTTTGACTCTCACACCAGCTGACTATGTGGATTAAATGCATGTAAATACCTTCATAGCGACTGGCAAAACATGCTTGTGATGCTGTCCTAAATTGGGATGCTCTCTCTCCAGGGGTGTCAGTTTGATGTTATCACCTACTCAGCAAATAAATCCCTTTATTGAAGCAGGGAGACCTGATGCTCTCCAGTGAGGTCCAGAAACAGCTTCTTTACCCTCTAAGTCTGCTTTCTACTCTGCTTTGCCATCACTAAAGCTGGTTTTCTAAACACCGCGATGCAAAGATGCTGTTATTAATGCTTTGATGTAATCTCTATTTCAGCTCAGTTTGCTATGAGTCACTCTGATGTTTGCACCTTGGTGCTCTGTCTTATTGGTCTATGAAAGAGTCAGGATGAGAGTTTCCATTCCAAACACTCATCTCCCTCCCAAGCTAATGGGGTCAGACAGGTCTGCCTGCAAGACGCAGATTTTCTTAAGGGCGTCATGTCACTGACAAAAGCTATGAGAAGGTGGTCCCTTCAATATGAATCAAGAGTTCCTTGGCTTGCAGCACTTGCTATACAACTGAGCACAAGACAATTCCTCACATCCAGCCACGAGACACACTTCATTCCCCCACCCCTCCAAAATGGTTGAGATACCCTACACTGGTTCCAAGCACTAGTTTTCTGCTGATTTCCCTGTTTGTAAGGATATACATTAACTTCTGACTATTGATTTTTTTTTAATTTTTTTTTTTACTTTTGCTGTAGGATTTAGGTGAGCACAATGAAAACATGCTCTCTGTTAACCTCAGACATAAGTAGTTTTGGAGCAGTGAGCCAGGCAGGGCTGTTTACCTGCAGGGACCACATCTTGGGCTGCGTTTCTGACTCTTACAGGTTACACCCACACTGGTAACCAAAATGAGTCACAGGTTATTCTTCTTGCCCAGAGGCTAAATAGGATGGCAGGACTAAATCCTGGCCTCCCTGAGCAGGGTCTCGTCTTCCAACCTGCTTAGCTCTAGCAGTCCTCAGCCAGTCTAAACCCTGAAAAATATATTTGGGAGATGCACATTGACCTAGAGCAGAACAGTCCCAGGGATCATTCACTGATCACCTATCAGGGTTTGCTGCTAGACCAGTCTCCACCAAAGCTCCAATTTCCAAGAGGGGAAACAGCTGCTGGGAAAAGAAATGTAGGTAGAACAGAACTGGGAGACAATCAATGAGAGATGGGAAGGGGTGTGAGGGAACAGCGGAATTAAATATGGGTGGCATGGGATAGCCTGGGGACACCACCAAGCTGCTACCACTACCAGAAAGCACACAGGGAGCAAGTGGTGCAGTGCTCAGAGCAATTTTGTAGTCCAGATGATAGTGTGCCAGCACTGAGGTCTGTGTCTGGCCGTGTCTCATTTAGCAGTACAGGAATAATCACTTTGACAAAGGGCTCACACACCTTGGAAGAAACCCGGGAAGTTCCCTAGATAGGCTGCCTCTCCATCTGTTCAGTCCCGACAAGAAACCTGGCTGATTTGTCAAGTTACCAAAAAGTGTGGTATATTCTGGTTTGAGAGTTCTCCTTGGTAGGCTCCTAGAAGTTAAGGACTTTGGGGAATGTTTGTCTAACAACTTTTTTTGTTTTCCCCACAAGTCTAAACAATCTCATTATATTGTAAAAAATAAAATCAGAAAAGCAAAACTCTGCATGCATGCATATGTATACATGGAAATACACAGCTGCAGGAGGAATTTCTGAGAGTGATTTACCTGGAGAGGACTCCACATCTCCATCCTGGGCTGCTGAGGATATTTGTCTGAGCCAAAACATACTCTTCATTTTTAGAGGATGGAGAAGGCAGGCTATTTTATACTTTAAAAACGAGTGCGACACTAATGAAGCCAAAACCACAAAAGGGCTCAATTACACTTGCATTACAAAGTGACCACAAAATCTAATATTGGTGGAGTTCAAATGCCTGCTGTCTTACAAGAAGATGACCACAAGGAATGCAAAGCATGATCTGGTTACTGCTGTCGCCACTCCTGGGGAGAAAACATGCTGGGCTAGAAACCTGCCCCAGGCAGCTGGTGACCCAAGACGTGAGTGCAGTTCGCTGTTATTGTTGCTTCCTCCTTGCTAAATCTCTTTCCTTTTTGTTTATAGGGGATCACGGAGGGAGGCAGGAGGCTCCTTGTGCTAGAGACAACTCATCTCGCTAGTGATGGCAACATCATCACAGGACCCAAGGCCAGAGTGAGATAAATGCATCTGACTCAGCAGTAAATCAGCTTTCCTCCTCTCCCCATGTGCAGCTTGACTACTGCTGATCCATAAAGGATGCTCTGGGCATCTCTCGTAACAGCAGCTGTCCCTCTGTTCAGAGCAAAGAGGCATCTAAGAAATCTTGGTATGTCTCCTGCCACACTCAGCAGGAAAACTCAAACAGCACTGCAGGCTAAAAGTGATCCTGCAGCAGGGCCAAAAGGTTCAAGACCCGGTCGTCCTTGTCATAGCACATTAAAAACGGGTAATCATTCAGCTGTGCACAAGCAACGGCTTTTGTGTTGAGCAAATGTAATCTTCTGCCACAAATCAGCATGAGAAGCAGTGGGCAAGCTCCAGGAGTTAGCTTTCTGCTGACTCTTGGAATCTCCATAAAGATTGCATGCTCAGCAAGACCCAGGTCTCCGAGAGGGGGAAGTAAGTAAAGGATTCCCCTTTTCTTTGCAAGATTCTTTCCAAAGAGCATTGACAACTGATGTCCTCTAGCCACGGGGCAGATGCAGGCTGTCCTGCCTTGCTCATGGCTGATGTTTGAGGCTCGGCAGGCCACGGGATGCTTCATGGGAGGACATGTGGCAGTCCAGGGGTACCAGCCATGCTGGTGTGCTCTCCAGAAACACCATAGCTCCTCTTCCCTTTCCCTCCCCTAGCTTCTCAGCATGGACGTCTCCAGCCCCTCACTGGTTAATAACAGTTTTCTGCCAGGACTTCCCCTAACTTTCAGTGACAGAAGTACTGCTAGCAGACATTTTTCTTTCAGTTGTTGAACAAAGTCCCCAATTCAAATCTTTTGGTCAATTTTATATTAAACATTTTGACTGAACCAAAACTACATGTATATTTATTAAGGGCAGCTTTGGATGAAGACATCATATCGCAATATCACACTCAGATATTTGGACTCCGCAGTTTTCTCTCTGAATACTCTGTTTCCTTATCCGCCTTTTGTTTCATTAAGATTCAGGCTAAAAGAATTTCAAGCCTTGGTCAAGCTTGGACATCCAGCTCATGTCAGATGTCCCTGGCGCTACTGTCCATGCCACAGGCCAAAGAATTTAATTCCTCTCCAGTAGCACTCCGGCCTGATGCTGTACCATGTCCTGGAGGTGAAAGTCTCCATTTCCCACTGGGGTTTTTGTAGTGCCTGCGAGCGTCCCTAAGCTGTTAATGCAGCAGCGAGCTGTGACCTGCTGCAGCGTAGCACTGTGCAGACTCGGTTGCAGAGACGGGCGAGCTGCCCCAGCTCTGCCCAGATGCAGCGTGTTCCTCTGCAAATGCATTGCTGTACTCCGTTTCTCAAGCCCAGCCCTGGCCGTGAATAAAGACAGCCTTTGTCCTAGGTGGCTGATGCTGTAAAGAACCAAGATAATCTAATATCTCTTCAAATGACTGTAGATATTCTTTAAATGCTGTTAACAATTGAACTATGTTCAACTTCATGCAAATTTGAAAAAGGGGGTTAAGAAGTATCCTGCTTGAAGCCACAACTGAAAGCTGTTACCTGAAGCCTGCTTGATCTACTGTAACATTTTTTGGCCCCTCTGTTATGTTTGCTTTCCCCAGAACAGCCTAAGAAAATGACCACAATCCTAGAGGATTTTGGTGGTAGTGGTCATGTTAATAATCTCTTCCATAGCCTTTTTCCAGCGACACAGTGAAATATTGCCTCTCTGGATATTACTGGTTCTGCGGGACTGTCAGAGCCTGTGCAGTCATGATAACTTGCAATCCCATCTCTTGTTGCTTTCCAGAGGAAAGCAGATCTGGGGTGCAGACCTGTGGCATGGGCTCCCCAGTGCCAGCATTGTTATGCACACATGGCACTATGGAGCTGCCACTCTTCTGCTACAGTTAGGTCCATGAAAGGATCACTGCTCTTCCTCCTCTGGTCCAATGCTTCTAATACTCTTGCATAAGTAACTGACTGAACCGTTTGTAGTCGGATTCAGCTGACAGCACTGCCCTTAAACAGCAAATACGTGATCATTTGTTCTTGCACTCCCTATGAACAAATAAACCCAACAAGACCATCCAGCTCCACGCTTGCACCTCTCACTTTAAGAGCGTAAACCCTTAAGTACAGTTTGCCCACGTGTTTCTGGTGGGTTAGAAAATATTTACATTGCGACAGCCATTGCTGAAATGTGGTCACTTCTGGGAAGGGAAGCAGCTGCTGTTTATTGAGGGAAGGGAGGCTTTGTGGTTTGGACGGTGGCTGGAGCCCAACATTTTATTCTGGTAACACCACTTCTGGGAGCTGCAGCATCATGTAGACATGCCTTTGCAAGATGGGCGTTACATAGCTCAGGTGCTGGTGGCGATGTAACCACAGACATGAGCACAGATCCCTCTATGAACTGATTCCTCCCTGCCTTGGGTAAGGTACGCAGCCCGTTCTGACCTCTGTGCTGTTTTAATTAGATTGCTGCGAGCCAGCAGGCTTAAAACGAGCTCAGGTCCCACTGGTACCTTGCCCTAGAAGATCCTGAAGTGCAACCAAAGGGTGATGTTGCAGATTAATCCCTTGAGGAATCTGTCTGCTTTCTCTGCCCTTTGTGAAATGGATGGATGGAGTGCGTGCAGTGGAAAGGCAATAAAAAAGAATAACTAAAGTGTTAATTAGAAGTTAATACATGTGTCTGCAGTCCAGCAAGGTCCAATCCTCCCTTGGTTGATGCTCCGACACATCTGACCTGTCACTGTTGAGGACCGTAAATGGAGAGGCGGCTACTCAGCTGAGACTGGAAGGTAGGAAGAATCTCCTTGGCAGACCTTCCCAAGGGACATTATTAGGCAAATTTAAGGCACCTGCATACCTTTCAGATCTCCTTTTGCTTTTCTTCTTGGAAATACTCCTTCTCCGTGGGGATTTAGGAAATGGCTGAGGTGAGTTGGGAGTTCTCCCACAGCTCCATATGGACAGATGGGATGTCCCATGGTGTGAGCCATGGGAATGTGTCACCCCCGCTCATCTCCCTGCTGGACTCAGATGCAGGTTGGTGATAGCAAAAGGCCTGTTTTGCCAGGTATCAGAAAACAACAGCAGAAGTGAAGCTGAAAATGGCCAAATAAGGCTAAGTAGGAGGTGGCCTGTTGATTATTTCATTTTGTGGGGAAAAGGATCCAGCTGGATCCTATCCCTAGTATGGCTGTAAAGGTAGCATAAGGGCATCTGTGGTGGCACATATCTCAAACCAGGCAATACCAGTCTTACGAGAAATGCTTGCTCATTTAGTCTTATGCCTGGATGAGTTTTATTTGGTAACCAAACTGGATAGTTTTTTTTTAATGGGATCCAGATGTGAAGCAACTTTAAGCACTAACAAGGAGTGGTTTGAATCCTCTGGGTACAGCTCTTCCTCGTCCATCACTTTAACGTGATGTAGCAGCCCAGGGTTTTGGAGGGATGTGCTGGGAGTCAGCAGACTGCAACGGCTGTGTCTGTCAAACCGCAGGACGCTCGGGAAGCTGCGTTTGCAGCCCCTCAGGGACAGCAGGGATTGGCGTTGATCAGTCAGACATAGAAAGTCTCTCAAGGGTGGGGACAGGGGCAGTGCTGCTGTGAACAGCAGCTGGAGGCTTTGCTTCTGCTTCCCTCCTGTCTCCTACCTGCCTGGAAGAAGCCCGTGCCACCAAAAGATGACGCGTGAGATTTTCTGAAGCAGAGTCAGAGCAGATTTAGGATGGTTAAGATAGCCTTTCGATACCTAAGTGTTAAAGCCTATCTTGGAGCCGTACCCAGCACGCTGTGATAAGGGCCTGTTCCATTTTCGTGGTGGCATTATGCTGCACATGCCACAACGCCAAGTCACGGCCCTCAAAAAAGGTAATGAGACACTCGATACACCAAACATGTGGCGAATCACAAAGGAACACGAAGAAATATTCGATCAGATACTTAACCACAGGAACACACTAACCGTCGCGGATGCGGTATATCATCTTCCTCCAAACGAGACACCCATGCCTGACAACTGTTACAGTCCATCAGTTACAGCCCGTAGTACACCTCCAGCCATACGCGGGTCGAGCAGGAGAGTATTTGCTGAGTTTTTTGGGTTTGGGTTTTTTTGTTGTTGTTGCTTTGGAAGGCTGCCTGCTCCCAGCGGAGCTGCCGGGTCCCACCGCAGCCTCCGCTCCATCCCAGCCACGCGGGATCGTGGGGAAGAGCCGGAGAGCGGCTGCCCCGCTGCTATCCCCTGCCTGACAGGGATGGCTGCATTTGTCAGAAAGCTTCCATTAGTGGTGCATGCCAGCTATAATCTCCCAGCCCGAACACGGCAGCATCTGCTCCGGAGCCAGTATTATATAACCGCAATTGGCCTGCGCAGGGCACGTTAAAAACCGTGGGCAGGAGAGAGCCATCGACTCCGCCGCAGAGCTTGTCTTTAGGAAGAGCTTTTCTGTCACTCTACAAACCTATGCTGGTTTTTTTCCCCTGGTGCAGTTGGGGGGGGACTGTGTCTCTCGCAAGCATTATAAATGCACGTGTATCCATAGGCACCGGCTGCTTGAACTACTGATCTTAAATTCCCTGTCCTGGACTACGTGAAGTTAAGAAGAGTTTTTTAAAAAAATACTTACAAATGGTGACAGTGGGATTACACGCAAGGGGAAACTCCAGTGTGTCAGATTTGTTGAGAGGCTAAAAATACGTGCCTTTTTTAGAGCGAGGGGGAAGTGACTGGCAAATAGTTTTAATCTGAGACAGCCTGAAGCAGATAGAAGGATTATAAAGCAGCTCATTTAGGACTGCAGAATTCATTTTCAGGTACTCCTTTGCAAAAGGCTCGGTGACTCCTGCGCGCCCGACAGAAGCTCTCCGAAAGCAGCGTGAAGAATGCAGGGAGGGACTTTAGCCCCATTATGCACAATTGCAAATCTCTGGGTAGAACATCATTAACTGTACTCAAGTGACAGCCAGGATTAACTTGGCTGAAACCAAACAGTATAGAAACATGTAAGACTAAATTCAAGGATGCCTCACAAACTGCGAGGATAATCTGTCACAACAGCAGCTTTAGGCACGAGAAGCCAAAAAGTCCAGACGGACTTCCCTGCCGCTCCATGAAACTAATGCGTTGGCTTTTACTGGTTTTAAGTGATTCTGTGCCTGCTTGTGCACAGCACACGTGCACAGATACACACACTTCTTCTCCTTTCCTCTTTGGGGTGGTGGAAACACCCTCTTAATGTGTGACCATGGTCAACCACTCAGCCTTACAGACCCTCCTGCACCGAGGGGCTGCCAGATGACTTTTTGAACGAGCATGAGCAAAATCTCAGGAGAACACACACCAGCTCTCTCCAGGATGCTCCAACCCTGAGATTGCAAAGAAAGGCGGTTTTACACAGCCTACCTTCACAGGAATGGGGAGTGCACAGGAGAAAAGGCCAACCTGCCTGAAAATAGACGGGTCACCGCACAGAAAAAAAGGAGCAGGGGCAGAAGAGCACTTTTATTTTGCTTTCCATCTGCCAGGCTGGCTCTTGGAGGGCCCCAGCAGCACCCTCTGGTGACCTGAGCTGTCCCAAACAGCCAGCAGTTACTGAGAAGAAGGGGTTGGGCTCTGCAGGGCTTTTGCCATTACTGGAATAAATCATTCAAAACTCTGACAGTCCCCAGGGGGACTTTGAGGTCACGGAAAAGTGATGGGGGAGGAGAAGAAAGAAATGCATTGCGAGGCTCCTAGGAGATGGGTGAAGGTTACCTTCTTTACACAGCCATCCTGTAGCACGGCTGGCTCTAAATGCAGAGGCAGTTGCTTAAGCAGGTTACGGCGATGTGGGCAGGAGAGACGTTAGTAGCTGCTGCCTGCCCCAATTTCTGCCTGCAAGGAGGTGGTAAGGGGTTATCGATGCTACAGCCTCTTGCAGGGGCACTTCAGTTGCTGCCTTAAAGGCTCCTTCAGGCACGAGGCACGGCGTCCTCCTGCCACAAGCAACACCTGCAAAATGCACGAAGAGCATCACCCCAAAATTTCTCCTTTCTGTTGCCTCCTGCCCAAATATCCTTTTTCTACTGACCGGCGAAACAGCTTGTCTGCTAATGCTTCTCGTTACCTCTCAGCTATCGCGGTGCAACATGCCTGGCACAGGGGCTTCAGCGCCTGGGAAATCCCAGACCGCAGCGTGCTGCGTGTCTCCCTGGCGATACCGGCTCCTGCACACACATTAAGTCTCCTCTGCTTCCCGCGCTGCCCAGGGAATATCAGATCAGATTCACAGTCTCTAGTGCCTACCTTGCGAGCATTTAAAAGCATGGACTGGAGGTATCTGAAAGATTGCCTGGAGCTCTTAGAATAAAATCCATGGTTTATAACTTTGATTTCTGTAGTGGAAGTCAGTAATGTGCCATAAAATCACAGGATAATTTAGGCGGGAGAGGACCTCTAGAGGTCCAATGCCCTGCTCAAAGCAGGTCTTGCTTCAAGCGTTTGATGTTAAATCAGGTTGTTCAGAGCCCTATCTACTCAGGTTCCCTGTTCCAGGCTGCATCGCTCTTTGGGGGATTTTTTTGCCCTTATACCTAATTGAAATTTCCTTTGCCACAAATCATGCCATTGCCTCTTCCTGTTTTGCTGTGGTCCTTGGGAAAAAATATGGTTCTATTTTCTCATTGATCCCACATCAGGTAGGAGAAAACAGCAGTGTGGTCCCCTCTAAGTCTTTTCTTCCTTCCAGGCTGAGGAAAATATTCTTTCTGACCTTCTTCTCACACACTCTGCCCTCCAGCACCTTAACCACCAAGCTGGCCCTCCGCTGGACAAGCTCCAGTTTGTCATATCTCCCTTGAATTGGGAAGCCTGAAACTGGACACAGTAATCCAGATATGACCGTATGAGGCTCAAGAGAAGGAAAAAATTACATCCCTGGGCATGCTGGCTGCACTTGTGCTGCTACAGCCCAATATGTGAGAGACCTTCACTGTTGTCAGGGACTCTTGTAGACTCCCGTTCAACTCCTTACCCACCAGGAGACTTTCTGCAAAGCCCCCCGTGGCTGGTCAGCCCCCAGCAGGTCCAACTGTGTGGGGTTATTCTACCCCAGGTGTAGGACTGGAGCACATGCTCTTGCTGAGCAAATTGCAAGAGCATTTGCTCGTGCTGCAACCTGTGAGGTTCCCATCTGCCCATTTCTCTGGCTGAATGGCAGCCTTGACCTCCAGCTTGTTGTCTGCTCCCCTCGGGTTCCAGGGAAAGTAATAGCTGGCACATGAGCAGGCTTTTAAATGGCACTTGATGCCTGGTATGTATGGCTTCTGAGATCGGAAAGCAGGAAATTCAAAAAGGTCATTGATTGACTGGTAGGATTGTGCCACTTCTTTTTGAGGTGACAACACCAGGCTCCCAGTAAGCACATTATCTGAAGGACAAGGACAAAATATGTCTTAAGGCACTGTTAAGGAAAATACTCTGCTACACGTTGTCTGGTAAAGTAAAACTCAGTCCCAGTCTCCTATGTCTCAGGGTAGGTCCAACCAACATTTTAAGGAGCACTTCAGCTTCTCCTTGCTATGTGTGGTCTGGGAGGTGGAGAAGAGCTGCACTGGTGGTCCAAGTGATTTTAATCTCCCCTAAAGGAGCAGGGCACTTAGGTGCAGGAGCTGATCTGGGACTAAATCTTCAACATGCTGCCTCCCTCTGGTCAACCCAGGAGGTCACTAGGCAAGTGGTTATCAGATGTTAAGTAAGGACAGTTACTTCTGACTGACAGATCTGAGAGTGGGTTTAAGTTTCACCATGGGGAATGGCACAATGCAGTAGTCTGGAGAGATCTTGAGCAAGATTATTTCCCTTGAGCAGGTGGTCATGTTGGTTCTGCACTCTTCTGATCCGTACTCCTTAGTCTTGCTCCACTTGTTTACTTTGGGAAAAGGACAAGAACAGAAGCTGGTTTTACACTTTCTTCTCTGCATTCAAAGTAGCATCTCTAGCCTTCAATTTTTTATGTCACTCGGTCTTACATATTTTTAATGTAATGACTCTTATGCAGAAAAGCATGTTCAGTTATCTTCCCTAACCAATTCATTTTATTGTGCTTCATTGTTTTACTTAGTCTCTTCTTAAAAAGACAGCCAAAGTCCCTTTGTTTTCCATCATCATGTGGGCCTGAGATAAACAGAAAGTATTGAAAATACCTGAGCTGCTTTGTCCAGAAGGAGCTGGGATACGACATGGCCCAACAAGTCCTCCTAGGTCTGGAGCGACTTCTGCAGACCCCCTTGAGCCTGCATCCCATGTCACATGCCCTGCAGCATCAGGCCCAGGGGAGAACAGTACTTCGGGTACACAGAGACACATGTAGCTTTGCATCCGAGTGCTGCACCTGATCAAAGCTCTGGAAATAGCTAAAGGACATGGTGGAGAGACGTGCTGATCATGCACAGGGATGCATGGTCCCACCCTTTCTCATGACACTCATGCACTTGCATAGACTTATGCATATAGACTTGTATATATACGTCTGCCTACACATGTAGACAGAAGTGCTCTCCCTCGTGCTCATCTCCAAACGCAGACCAGTCCACGCACCAGCGGTATGGTGCAGAGAGGCTGGAATGGCTCCGCTGGACTTGGTCAACACTTGGTGGAGCTCATTCGTTTCTTGATGTCCCTTAGAAGGCATCCTATGGAAACCCTGTACCCAAGACATATGAAGTCAGTCTGAGGATCAGGTCGCTTTAGAAAATGCACTAGCTCTTCTCTCTAACTGAGATGAGACAAGTAACTTCAGAGTTCAAATAACAATACACCCATTTTTATATCATCATTGCCTAATCTCATCAGTAGTTCTTGAAACGCTCATGAGCTAGGCTGATCAGCTCTGAGTACACTCTTCCTAACGAAGCTGTGCAGAGGGGATCGTTCAGGGGTTATGGCCAGGGTGGTTATAATTTCAGGGTGCCCAGAGACTGGGACTGAAACAATGTGGGTGCTTTGCTCTCTGAGTTTGGCTGTCTGTGGAGGAGAGGCTTTCACTGAGCTGAAGAAATGTCTTTTGTTCCAATTAATATAGAGTTGACTACTCTGTGAGGAACTCAAATCAGCCTTTCAAGTATGAATTACCTTACATCTGCAGAGGGATGTAATCTGCCACCGTGCTGCCGGGTCACCTACCTCCAGTAGATGAGTTGTGGGGGAGGTTTGTGTGTGAGTCAATGCTGGATCAGCATCATAGTGATTGGAGCACTTCAGCAGAAATGCTTCCTAGAAAAAAGTAGTCTCATTGGATGGGTATCCTCCTTTCTTCTGATGGGGAATCTTAAAAAAAATAATAATTTTGAAAGGGGACTCTTTTTTTAGAGGCAGGAGGAACTTTTTAAAATAAAATAGGAAAATTTCCCAACACTAGATAAATTAGAAGGCAAAGACTGTAAAGTGGACATTACTGTCCTCATCCACAAAGGGTGAAGTTAAAACTTGCTTCTAAGTTCTGGCATTGGAAACATGACTCATTGGAAATGAGAATTTTATTCAGAGGCTGAAAAATCCCATTGAAACTCCCTGTTTTTTAAAGTAATATTTCTCCTGAAATAGCAAATCTTTTCTTCCAAATTCTCCATTTGGTGTTTCTTGGGAGTTAACAAGACTTTTGTTTTCATGCAAGTGGAATAATCCAATGAGGGTCACACAACTGCACTATTTCTGCTCCAGAATAAATGCAGAAACCTGAACACACAGTGCTTAGGTCAGCAGCCTACTTCTGCAGCTGGGGATGGAGAACAATATTATTTTGAGTATGCCATTATTATTTTTAGTTCAGACTGCCCTACCACCTTCCTCACCTGCTTAACCTAATTTCCAACTGCTTGTAGAGATGGGGTGATATATACAGTCCCAGAACTAAACCAAGAGCAAGCTTTACGCCATTTTATTTACAAGTCCTTTCTGATTGTTGAGCTGACTATTTGGCTGTCTGCTTTGCTTGACCTGCAAGACAGATCTACCAGCATCGCTGTTGGTGCAAACATACTCTTTCCATCCATGGAGCGTTTCAGCGCTGACTTGACCCACCTGGGAGGTGGGTTGCCCAGTTCCCAGCACAAGGCTTTCAGAGGATGGCAGACCTCCTGGCCAGATGTATCAGGATGGTCCAGAGGCTGGCAGATGTTCTCTGTGGGTAGTGCAAGGTAACTTGCAAAGGTAGGGTGATCTTAACACGTATGACCTACAGCCTGTCTCAACGAAAGCAATTTTCTTCTGAGCTATGAGTATGAATCAGGAAGAAGAAGAGAGAAAGGAAAATATTTCCCATTGGGTTTGGGGAAAGAGGACAAAATAAAGCCCTGCTAGAGGTAAAGTGCAGGGCCTGAGGCTGGCTTCCTGTCCAGAGCCGAGTGATTTCCTACTTAAAAGCTGATTAATCCAAATGCTTTTCAATTTAGAAGGCAGAGATCAATCAATAATTATCCCATTTAATCCCAACATAAATCCTTTAATTTTTTTTTAATTAAAAGCAGCCAAGCACCACCGGCTGGGATACACCAAATTGCATTAAACCCTGGAGTCCCAGGGGAGAGGCACAGGCAGCAAATTGTGCATGTGATTTTCTTCTTTCACTGCTGGGTTTGATGGCTGTTCTCTCTGCCTCCTGGTAGAAAATGATGAGCTTGGGATGTGTCTGGCAACGAGCAGGCAAATTAGACATTTTTTCCAAGCGTGCAATGACTCACAAATCAGACGAGTGTCCCCTTTGTGGAAGGAAAATCAGGAAGGGGGAACTTCACCAACTCCTTTTCTGCAACAGGACCCTCCAACAGAGATAATGGTCCTTGGTCATGGTAGGATCCATGAGGTTCAAACTTCCAAGCTCCATTTGAGCAAGATTTGGGTAACTCCTTGTCGTGGTTTAACCCCAGCCAGCAACTAAGCATCACGCAGCCGCTCACTCACTCCCCCCTACTCAGTGGGATGAGGGAGAAAATCAGGAAAAGAAGTAAAACTCGTGGGTTGAGATAAGAACGGTTTAATAGAACAAAAAAGAAGAAACTAATAATGATAATGATAACACTAATAAAATGACAACAGTAATAATAAAAGGATTGGAATGTACAGATGATGCACAGTGCAATTGCTCACCACCCACCAATCCACACCCAGTTAGTCCCTGAGTGGTGATCCCCCCCCCCTCCTACTCCCCCCAGTTTATATACTGGACATGACATCACATGGTATGGAATACCCCTTTGGCCAGTTTGGGTCAGCTGGCCTGGCTGTGTCCCCTCCCAACTTCTTGTGCCCCTCCAGCCTTCTTTGCTGGCTGGGCAGTATGAGAAGCTGAAAAATCCTTGACTTTAGACTAAACACTACTGAGCAACAACTGAAAACATCAGTGTTATAAACATTCTTCACATACTGAACTCAAAACACAGCACTGTACCAGCTACTAGGAAGACAATTAACTCTATCCCAGCTGAAACCAGCACACTCCTAAATCTGGCTCTTGGTTTGAGAATTTCAAGGGAACCTATTAGGGTACATCCTATTACCTGCCTGCTTAGAGCAGAAGTCTCTGTTCCTGGCTAACAATTAGCACAGTGTAATTGTAGGTCTAATCAATTGTTTAATGTAAACAGTAAAAATGTCCCAAGAGCTATATCTCAGCTGTCATCAAATTTTACAGCCACCATGCCAGTAAACACTGCAGGAAAGCCACAGGGTGTACAGCAAATGCCTTTATTTGCAGCCTTAATTTGGTGGTTGAATTATGAACACTGCTTGCAACCAATTCTCAGATACATCCATGTTCTACCTCTGTTGGTCTAAGTGATTAAGCTGAAGTCACACCTTTCTTCTTTGATGCCAAGGAAATCTTTATTAAATGGTTTTTATATAAGCGTGCTCCTGCTACAACTTTAACGTTGAAGTTTAATTAAAAGTGCCACTAATTAAATAAAGCTGGGCTGTGTGACTGAACATCTATTCCATGCTCCTTACCCGTGATAATGAGTCAGTTGTGGGACACAACTATGGAAAGGGTCAGAGGCCCATGAGGTTGGAGGATCCTTTCTACAAACAAAAGCCT
Source organism: Haliaeetus leucocephalus (assembly GCF_000737465.1). Lineage (NCBI taxonomy): Eukaryota > Metazoa > Chordata > Aves > Accipitriformes > Accipitridae > Haliaeetus > Haliaeetus leucocephalus. The sequence goes on along the minus strand of NW_010972436.1, from coordinate 23,825,898 downwards.
GTGTCTAATCCACCTCCTTTTCTTCCAGCTTGATGTGAAAACCATCGGAGTTTAAAAAATGCAGGAACTGGCTGAAAATGGCGATGTTGCCTTTAACATAGCAAGATGGCAAGGTATCCTTAAGGCACTGTGCTGGAAGGGAAACCCTTTCCATTTGTTTCTTCTCAGCAGATGTATCTGGTAGGAACAGCATCCCAGCATGACTAACTGTGAGCCAGAAATGAAGAGTAAGGATCGTAGAAGCAAATACAGCCAAAAACATGAGACATTCCCCTTGGCTTGTAGAGCAACTTTCAATGTAATATAGCTACAATTTTTCTCTTGCTCTAATCTGATGGCCTTTTAAAGACATCTTTGGGTTTTAAAAGGCTGTTTCTATTGAGCTAAAAAAGGCCTTTGTAGCACTGTCGAGTAACAGTAATGTCTTTGTTGGCAACCACAGAACAAGGGACCCTTATTTAAATGCCTCCCTTTTTGCTGGTTCTAGTGCTCTGTTTTTGAAGTGTGTGCAATTTAGATGTCTCTGTAAAAGCAACCCTTCCTTCATGTCTTGGAGTTTTAGGGTTTATTTTCTGCCAGCTGTTCTTTGAAAGGTTTTGAATAAAGCAAAGTTTAATTATCCATAGAAAAGAAAAAAGAAAAAAAACCCTGCCTAGATATTTTCTGCAGCACCCTAGGATTTGAGATGATTGAGGTTTTTCAGAAAATAAATTTTCAAATAGTTGTCACACCTGGTGAAAGTGAAAGCTGTGTTAGAGCCACACCATGCAGGCATCCCCTAAAGTGTTAAGCTTTACCTAAGAAGTACCCTGGGAATATTTTGGATTACAGCACAGGCTACAGCATCTTTGAAGCATGCGTCACAGACCATTGCTCCATGGGCTATTTAGGCGTGTCCTGAAGATCAGCTGAAGATCTAATCCATTAACTTGAATGTTATGTGCTGGCCTGGCCCTCATCTGTCTCTGCTGAGGAACATGATACTACTTAACATGGCAAGTCACCTGCTGGGGTGGCTCAGGGATGAGGATGTTTCAGCGATGCTCATTAGCGTGACCTGTGGGAAATGACTGCCTGTTCTGACATTTCATGTGTATAAGCTCCCTGAAGGGAAAATGTGTTTAAGAAGAATTCAAGACTGCTAAGGCAGTCATTGACATGCAGAAACAGAGCTCTGGATGTTAGAGGAGAGGTTGGGAATTGCAATGTTGGTATTTTAGTTGCTTTTGAAACTGCAGACGATGTCTGGGAACAGCAGAAGTTATCACAAGACCTGTGGCCAAGATCCCAACCACGATCAACATCCACATCCACCTTCCCTAGACTTTGGGTCTGGGCATGTCTGGGCACTCCCTGGACAACCCACCTCCCTGGATCAGTCCTTTGCCTCACAAAATCCTCTCTTAAATCTGCCAGAAGCTTGAGAAAACAAGACAAAGCAACAAGTTTAGTGTTTGCGGTCACTCCTCCCAAGCTTGCCACATGCAGAGCCTTTACTGCTCCTGTATTTGAGTTTTATGTAAAGGGTGGGAATGGGAGACACCCTCCATAATTCTGGCCAAGCATCAGCCTGTGTCTCTTCCATCGTTTCCTCCTCAGATATCTAATGCCCCAGGATTAACGATTCTGCCGACTCACTGAGTGGCTGGGGAATGTCCCTGGGATCAGCTGCAGCTGCTGCTATCATGCTGGAGATACTCTGTAAACTCATTAGCCCTTATCAGCACGGCAGCTCTCATCCACACAGAGCCGCCCCGACAACACTGGCATCAGGTTTTCTCAAGTGTGTTTTAAGGACACCAAATGTGGGGTTTGGGTACCTGCTGCTCTGGAAAAGGCAAGGTGAAGGGTGCATGCCTCGCTCGGAGCAGAAGGCATTGAGGTTTGAGGTGGCCACCAGCTGCTGGGTTATACCCTTGCTGAACTTGGGCTTGGCCTCCACTGCAGCTCTTCTTCATGCACACGTGAACTTTATCCTTATCACAGACAGCTCTGCAATACCTCGAGAGCACAGCTGTCAACGTCCAACCCTTGGACTTCTGAGAGGAGGAGGGACCTGCTGGCACCTTGGACACAAGGTCTGAGAGCTTGGTGTGATTTGGTGCTCCCTGCGCATCCCCTGGAAGAGGGATTTTTCCCTGTGCAAGAGCAATCCTTGCAAAGAAGATGTACTACAACCTACTATCAGCTGAAGTTTCCTCTTGAAATTCACCAAAGAGTGAGCAAGGCCAAATTTTAGTCCTTTTATATCAATGCCTGTTAACTGCAGCAGGTATAGGGTTTGACATGCAACCAGTTCAAGCAATAAATCCACAATGCTAGGGAAATTCATCCATGCTCTGGCTAGAGTCCACATCTTCAAGGAAGGGTCACTTGAGTAGATGCAAGAAGGACAGCCCTCACCGAGAGACCTGGAGGTGTGTCCTCCAAAGTGAGGGTGTTGCAAGAGGGAGTTGGCAATACCTATATACAGTGGAGGTGGTGCAAACTGCCGCTCCAGCGCCACAAATGCTCTGGGAAGTTTCTCTGGGGTCTGTCAGAGGAACACGTACTGAATAAATGTCTATTATCCATGCTGGCTGGCAGCCAGGGAGCTGGGTTATGCTGCTGCACACCACCGCTGACAGCTTCTCCCTACCCCTCCAGCCCAGCAGATTAGGAATGACTGGGAAGAGCTACTGCACAACACATGCCATAATTACAATATCAGCCCTGTCAGAGAACCCATTTAACAGGCTATACCCAAACACGATTTAAGAAAAGTCTGCAATATGTGTTTTTCCTATTTGGAAAAAAAAAAAAAAACCCTAGCAATATTGGGAAAGCTCTTTCAGGGAAAATGCTGTGTGATGCTGATTTACACCCTTGCACGGACATAAATCATAGTTCAGGCAGCTCAAAATGCATCTTTTTGACTTACCCCCTAACAAGAAGCCCATACTTATGGGTTCCAAGTGAGTCCCTTCTCCATGTATGCTACCCATAAATGCTTTTTCTTGCCATTTATCTGGTAAGACATACACACATTCTTATGAGGATAGAAAGCAACCTGCCTGTTTCACAAAAACGAATATCCCTAGGTTGTATCACAACGTGAGCAGCCTTGAGTCACTTTTGTCCTGGCACTTCCAGCATATTTTCATTTTTTAGTATCTGTTTCATTAATTAAAGAAATCTCTTCTACTCTGTATGTGACCTGCTCTGCAAGGACATCAGTGGGGTACACTGTTGGTGAATAATGATGTTAATGAGTTACAGTTTCACTGCTTCTAGCTTTTTACCCCTTTATTGCATCTCCTTGACATTTGAGTTGTGTTGAGCTGAATGAACACCCCTGGTATCTGAATAGTAAATTCACATTTTAATTTTGTCTCTTGCCCCAGCTTGGATTGTAAACTTCAGAAATGGACTTTAAAAGAAAATCATAATTTTTCTTGCTGTTACGATCATACCTGCCTTCAGATGATGCTCAGTGACTGACACCATGACTGCATAGGAAATGAGGACAGGAGCTGACGTATTCCAGGAAACTGCCTTATTCCTTTGTAAACCTCATATTTTTCTATTATTTGGGAAAAATGTGAGGAAGCGGAGTTCAGGGCAAAACAGTACTTCTAAATCTGTGTTGAAGTATGGGGATTAAGTTCTTCTGGCATATACTTGGTACCTAGCTAATGAAATCCCTTTCCTTTCTCCTCCCTCAATAAAATTTGACAAAATTCTTCAACTTGCTGCTCCCAAGGCTCTGCCAGCTTTTTATGTAAAGGGCTCAGATTCATGGGTAGAAACTCAGGCAAATGTCCTGCATTTGGATTTCTACACATGCAACTGAGGGCAGAGCTTATTCTGCCTCTGACTCCAGGGGTCATCTCCGTTCCAGTCAAAAGTCAACTGCAGCAGGAGTGCTTCAGGACACAGACTTGACCCCACGTGCTCCACTAGACTTGTTAAAGCAAATGTCTTCTGCGAGATGTGGATGTGGAGCTGGTCCTTGATGTGATCTGTCGCCAGGCCTCCCAAGTATGGGCTCACTCCAGAGACGACTTTTGGATGTTAATGCTGTATGTACCTAACTCAAGAGCTGTTAACAATAGGGTTGTGGAAAAGTTTTGACAGTCATATATTGCTCAGCTGACAGGACAAGTGGCTTCCAGACAGGGTCTCAGCTCTCCTAACCCTTCATACTCAGTGCAGGATTTGCCTTCTGTAGAAGATTTGGTGGGGGGGACAGACTTTCCTCTTTCTTCCCAGTCTTTTCCCTAGGACAGACTTGACAGGAGAGGGTTGGAGCTCTCAGTCTCTTCATGGAAGACTCAGCCTTGATATTGTGCTTCAGGCTGACCCAAATACAAGCAAATAAGGCAAATGTCTGTCCATGAAAAAGCTGTTGATCAATGACCTTGCTTCTGCAATCAAAGATGTAGACCGCTGCAAGCAGGCTTGAAGGAAGGCTCATGGAGACATTGCCTGGCAAGGACGGGTGGTGGGTCCTGGTGGACATCCTACAGCACAACACCCCTAAAAACTCTGACAGCCTAAAGCATGGGGATTAATTTTACTATATGTACTTTCACTGGACTCAAATCAGCTTGCTCCCAAGGCTAGAGCACCCACTCCAAGGGTGGTTTGCCTTAGGATGCAGCTCACATGGCTGACGTGTTTCTGACCATGTAGCCCAAGTGCCAATGTCCCTGTGCGAAAAAGGGAGATTGGGGGAAAGGAGAGATGAGCACTGTTTGTCTGTCAAAATCCCTTTTCACCAAGAAATTCACTCTGCGGTGAAGCCATCTGTTGTGAGAAGTGTTTGCTTGTGATTAACAAACCTCAATCTTGTAAGGAAACCAAATCTTTTTATTTAAAAAACAAAAACAAAACCCAAAAACCAAACAAAAAAAAACCAAACAAACTTTTTGAAAGGGAAAAAAAGCAGTAAATATCTTCTGGAAAATAAAAATACTCTTAACCTCTGTGTAATACATACATGCAGGAATACCCTTCTGCCCAGCAGTGACTGACTCCTGTCTGAGGGCGCATCCATCTCCAGGGGAGCACAATCCCCTTGGCTGCTGAGAACACTAACATAAATGCTCCCAAATCATGACTGGCTACCCCTTTTTTCTCCCTTCCTGCCCCCAACAGCAGGGTCGGAGAAGGAAACAATATTTAAAAAAAAACCAAGAAAAGGTTCAACCTCCTCTTTTGTTCTTTTTACTTCTGACTTTTCAGCATCTGCAGGTTATATTTTTGGGCTGCAACATGGTGGGCATTTTCTCCACTGTAAGACAAAAAAACTTGCATTTTAAAAATCCTTCCTAAAAAAATGTGTAAAACACCTAATCACTAGAGTCCCAAAGCCAGGGCTTTAAGGAAAACATAGACTACTGCAAAATAGGTATTCTGAAGAGCAAGCACTAACACAGACCTAAAGGCTTCTATTACATCTCCCCAGATTAAGAGAGACTCCATTTTGCCCACTGAAATAGTTTTATCCCTTTATTTGGCGGCTGAAATGAGTACTTTGTTTAGTAAGCAGTGCCCATACTGAATTACCACACCCGCGGGCACTCTCTGCCCTTGGGCTGCCAGCATTTTCACAGGATGCAGAGGGAATTTTTCCCATTTTAACACTTGATACCCTGCTCCCGGTTTTACAAACATGTCAGATACCAGTGCCAATGCAAATATGATTTGCATTTGGTAACCTTTGTGCCTGTGGCTCCTGAGAAAACATTTCCCGACTTTGTATCACCTTGTAAAATACTTAGAGTGAATGGGCAATAATACACAGATATTACTCCATGGAGCAACCATTCGATATGTAAAGTCAGGAGTTCAAAGAGGATTAAGGATCACTGGCAACGAGCAAGCGGCATTGCTTGTGGATGTGGAAGCAGCCACAGCTGCTCTCACTTTTCATGCACTGGAATTATTTCAGTGTCAGTACAGGAGTGCTCTGGAGTTTTACCTCTCCAAAAGCCACTGACCCATATTTGTTGTATTTAGCAGAATCAAAGGTCGCAGGGTTAGGAAAGGTGTCCTGCTTAGCAGCCGTGAAGTAGTTGTTAGCTACTCAGTGTGAGAATATTCACTGTATGCATGCAAGATGGAACTCGGGCTCTCTTTGTCTAGAAACGTACCATCTCACCCATATAAAAAAAGATGAACGACTTCCCATCTCATTCATGTCATTCCTCTTAGGGCCAGTGGCTGCTTATTCTAGTATTTGGACTATCACTTCAGAGACAGTGTTCTGGCTGGCTCATTTCAACTGTATGACTATTTTCCAGCTAAAAATAAAACAATTGTTAAGCAAACAGAGGTGACAGCAGAGGGAAGGGGTACTGTAGAACAATATTACTTGCACAGTAATGTGTACTCGCAGGAGCTGCTGTTTGGGAACATTATAACAACCTTTTTCATGTTGGTAATAGAAAAGTGGATACAGGCAGTAATCTCTTGGATCCCTCTCTCCATATCCTGTCTCCAGAGCACCATTTAAATACTTGTGTATAAGATAGGGTGTCCAGAATTTGGACAACCTCACAAGAGATGAGAATTGCCTCCCACAGAACCCATAATTATTGGAGCAGTGATTTAGAACCTAACTAGCGTGAGCAAGCAGTATGAGCTCCCGCTGGCTGTCGAGACGACGGGGGCATGGTACCTCTCGGTGCCGTTTCGTCCAACGGAGCCTCGCTAGCTGACGGCTGCCAAGGGAGGGTTTTTTCCTAGCAGCTCTTCCCGTCCTCCCCACTCCAGCCTTGGCCGTGTGCCCCTCAGCTCCCAGCTCCCATGAGTGGGGGAGAATGAGCCCTTCTGACCCCCAAAATGCTCTCGGACGATCTGCTCCCCGCAGGGTGTGGATGCTGTAGACTGACCTGGCAGCTCATCTTCAGTAGCTCCTGTGACATCTGGCTGGAAGAGGCAGGCAGCCAAGAGCTGGTGCTCCTTGCAGCAGCTGCACACAGCTGTCTGCCCAAGACATATCGCTGGGTGTTATTCATTGAGGGAAGGGTCATTTATGCAAGTAAAGCCACGCTGAGTTAGGCCATATCTTGCTTTGACCGTGTTTGTGATATACAGGACTACTAAACAGGGAGGGGCGTGAAAGAAGTTCTGCAAATGCAGTATGTAATGCTCGTTCTTGGATGCAGAACAGGGAGTTGAACTGCACTGATGATGTCTGGGACATTTTTTTTTATTTAATCCTACAACAAAAGTTTGTGCCAGTGTTTGTAAGCTGTGTCCTGGTTTCAGCTGGGATGTAGTTAGCTGTCTTCCTAGTAGCTGGTACAGTGCTATGTTTTGAGTTCAGTATGTGAAGAATGTTTATAACACTGATGTTTTCAGTTGTTGCTCAGTAGTGTTTAGACTACAGTCAAGGATTTTTCAGCTTCTCATGCCCAGCCAGGGCACCTGACCCAAACTGGCCAACAGTGTGTTCCATACCATGTGATGTCCCATCTAGTTTAGGAACTGGGAAGTGGGGGGCAGGGATTCGCCGCTTGGGGACTGGCTGGGTGTCAGTCGGCGGGTGGTGAGCAATGGCCCTGCGCATCATTTGTACATTTCAATCCTTTTATTACTACTGTTGTCATTTTATTAGTGTTATCATTATCATTATTAGTCTCTTCTTTTCTGTTCTATTAAATTGTTCTTATCTCAACCCAGGAGTTTTACTTCTTTTCCTGATTTTCTCCCCCATCCCACTGGATGGGGGGGAGTGAGTGAGCGGCTGCGTGGTGCTTAGTTGCTGGCTGGGGTTAAACCACGACAGCTGGAAGTTTTTGCCTTCTCATCACAACTCCTGCTGGAAAGCACTTAACTGTTTTCATGAAATTAAATTATGGAGAATCTAAACTTTAAGGGAATTAGAAAATTCAGACATGGATGGTGTTTCTCGTTACTGCTGTTTTTAAGGCTAAACAGCTGAGTGCTCGCCTTCAGGGATGCTCACTGTTATTCTGCCCGTGGATTATGTCACTGCAATGTAGTCTCTTCTCCTATGGTTTATTCATGACTGAGATTCTTGTAAATGTAAACCCAGAATATTTTATATGGGGCAGTTTTCCCTCTAACTCTGCCAGCTTGCTTGGCAACAAGGTCTAGTGGTTGGAGCAAACCCTCTGGAAGGCAGATAAACCCTTTGTGGACCTGCCTGGTGTCTCTCCTGTAGAGTAGAATTTGGTTTAGCCATAGAGATGGCCTTTAGAGCACCCAAAGTTTACCAGCTGCTTTGAGATATTGCAGCAATGTGCCCTGCATAATGCAAAGCTATAGGAAAGGTTGCTCCAGGGGTTAGGCGGTATTGGGTAGAATCCAGTTCAATTCCTTGCTCTGAGTTTCTCACCCAAAACTGATGTCTCAGTCTGAGATAGAAACCCTCAGCTCCAGTGGGAATCAATAGAAACAGGCAATTTCAGAGAGCAATTCCCCATAGACAGCCATATTAGGAGAAGATGAATCACTCTGTAGAGGCACCTATTTCTCTCCATTAACTTAAAGACAGCCTGGAGCAATAGTTCAGCTGAGGTCCCTTGGCTAAAGAGTCTCATCCTGGCTCTGTCTACCCCATGGTGCTCTTAGAGCAGCCACAGATACAGTCACAGACTCAACATCTCTGCTGTGTCCTTGATGTGATAATTCACCATGGCCACCCTATGGACAGCGTGTCCGTATGTTCATGTCCAAAGACATGAGGGTCTACACCTGTGTACTCCATGCCTGGATACGTGCCCGCAGTTTCTTACCTGCCCAGTTAAACTGCTCCATAGTGGCTTCAAAATTCAAGATTTATTCTTCTAGGCCTCGATTCCCAACAGGTAAAATAGGAATGATTGCATCTCTGCTCCCCGCAGGGTTTTTGTAAGGATAAGTACAGTCAGGCCTTGAGAAAACCACCTCCTATAGGAACTGTGGAGAGATGGCATAAAAACACCTAACTGCCTTTTTTGAGAGTGCCTCTGACAGAAGCCACTGGCATTTTGTTATTTGGGAAAAGGTCGGCTCATACCCCAGGAAGAAATTTTTTAAACAACTTCATTGAATGTTGAATTAAGTTTGTCATTCTGCTTTTTCAGATTATGTAAAGTTTAAACTAATTTTTAGCAGAAGGAAAAGTTTTAAATCCCTGTATTCTTAGCTTGCTCTCCGTGAACATAATCTGACCCCAGATAAGCCTCAGACAGATGTTTGCCTTAAGTGCATTCTCATGCCAGATAATACAGGAAACTTGGGATGAAGATGTCAAGTGACCTTATAAAAAAAGCCTCCGTGTGGGTGCTCAGCTCTCTGTTCCTGGTGCAAGATCCTTGGTGTGATAAAGATCAAAAATAAGCTGTGAAGAGCCCACTGCAAGAGCATACCCATCTCTCTGATGGTGAAAGAATCTGGGAACCCTTGAGCCATCCAAGGTCTGACAGCAACACCCCATAGTCCTTCCACCACCGGGCAGAGGAGGCTGCGGATCATGAGACCCCCAGAGTTGGTCTTGGCCATAGCAAGAGCAAGTCCTTGTGACTTTGGAGACTTCTGGCATGTACTGATTTCTGCAAAGAGTTAATAGGAAGGGAAGGAGAGGGGGTAGATGATAGAGAGAGAAGTATGAAAAAAGGGAGACAGAAGGGTTAAAAATAAATCAGGATTACACTGATTTACATAAAATGACAGTATAGGCTTACAGGCTAGGCTTATATAGGTATGCTGTGAAGAGAACAGGTAACTCCAGGAAAAAGTGAGTTATGTCCTTTTCTACTCATATCTATCCTTACGTTAGGTACTGAGGAGCACGTTTTGGCAGAATCTGATTCTCAGCTTGTAAAGGCTGGTAGGGAAGGGCATTGCTTTGGTTAGAATAAAAGGACCTGGAAATTTTGGAATGCCTTAATGTAAGTAACAAAGGAAAAAATAATAAAATCATGGCTAAATCAGGAGCTGCCAATAAAAGTCAGTGGGGTTTTATGCTCGGTTTCCTGGTTACAAAGTTACATCCCCAGCAGCACCTTTAATACCCAGAAACAGTACAGCACTGCTGGAGGGACTGTGCTGTCATGCCTACATCCAATTCAGAGTAACACAAACATCACCTTAAAATGCAATGTTTTAGCTCTGATGACTCTTTATTTGACTTTCAGCTTTCATTTAGCATCTGGCCCATTCCCACATCACACAGATGCCCCAAGAAGAACTTGGCAAACACTGATCACCCCTAGCAGTGAAGCAGGATCCAGGGAAAGTGTTTGCAGCACCAAAGTTACAAACATGCACCAAAAATTATATTTGCTTTTAGGGGGAACAATGCAGGAAAGAAGGTGTGAGAAGCAATGGGAAGATGCAGCCTTTACCCGTGTGATCTTGTCCCTTTTGCTTGCAAAACGAGTAGGTTTTGACTGTATTTTTGCCCCTTTGAATGTCTAAGGCTGGTTGCTGGCAATCTGTCTAAAGCCCACCATGTTCCTTGCTCAACTTGATCTTGGCCACAACTCCATCCCAAAGCAGTAGAGGAGAGTTAAACAGACCTGGCTGTGACAGCGCTCTGTCCAAACCACAGAAGAAAGTGTAGAAAAGAGGAGTCTGGAATCAGGCATCATCTTTCTCACCGCATGTGGGAGTTCACCTGAAGTTCACATCTGACTTCAACATGAAGTTGGAGCTGATGTGTGGGCTCGTATCCATCACGTCCTTTGGCTGTAATGAATTTAGCGGGGGAGCTTGTTTTGATGGAGGAAGATCACAGAGCTCCTCTAGCAGGAACTGAGCAGCAGGGAAGTCTCCAGGCAGAGACAGGAAGGAGGAGGAGGTGTTTTAGGTAACAACATACACGTAGGTGTGAAACACATTGATTTTTCCAACCCCAAATTATAATGCACATATTTCAGTTATAACTCCCTGCCCTTACTCAAACAAAAGCCATGAAAAGAGACTTGTTCTTGTTGAAATATTGTTTTTTTAAATAAGAGCTTATTTCTGTTTCTTGTGGTTTTGAGCTCTCAGAGTCACGGCAGTGGGATGAGTTTTTACAAAATACACAAATAACTGCTTGTGAATGCAAAGCGAGGACTGAGGCTAAGTTTATAATATACAGTGCAGGCAGATTTGAGCTTGCTTTGACAAAGCTGAGCCAAACAATAACAGAAGCCCCATGGCCACACTCACAACTGCCAACCTAGTTTAGCCTCGCTTGTGCAATGCAGGGTGAACAGGGGCTGCACGCCAGCAATGCAGCAAGCTTCTTCCCCAAATGCTGCGCAGTGCTCCCTTTAAGCTGTGTGCGGGGAACACGGGACTCAAAACCGTCTCACATTCCTTCCTCACATCTGAATGGATGACCTGGGTTGCTTTTCTCTACCACCAACCCCATGAGACAACACGGTGAGCCTCTTAGCTGTAAAGGCACTCAGGGCTATTAGGTTTTGCATCAATCTCTGCAAAGCTGGCTTTAATTAGCACTCTCCTGCCAGCCATGCAGAGCATTCTCTGTTATATCAGGCTGGCAAAAAAAAGAAAGAAAGAAAGAAAGAAGGCAGCAAAACCTGCAGCCATCAACATGGTCTTCATAGCTGTTTGTGCACTCTGGCTGTCTGGCCTGAAACGTGTATACAGACTGCGTCCTAAGTGCCCTGATAAGATTGGGGCTCCAGAATGTGTTGTCCTGAGAATGCTTGCTGCTGTTTATCTGCGAGCTGAAAAACCTTCCAAAGTTTCCCGGCCACCAGCCCTGACACCCTGATTCAGACCAGATGACAGGCAGACGCGATACCAAACAGCTTTCGTGCCTCGGGGCGATACCGAAGTGGCTGAGAACCCAAAAGCTTTGAGCGTGCTGTTGAGTCAGGTCTGCTGACATGGTGGTGGCTGTTGATACCCGCCACCGCTGCTCTTGTGGCATCCTGTGAAAAGCATGGGATTTGTCCCCTCCGGAGACCCAGGGCGCTCCTCGTCCTCCTGCAGCTGGTGGTCAGGAGGTGACAACCCCATCCTCCCTTTTCCTCTCTTCCAGGCTGACGGATGCAACTTATGTGTGACTATATGCAGCATCAGCTTATGAGCATATATAGTGCTCCAGCACAGATGCGTTTAATGTGATGGATGTGCAAAAGATGCCAGAGGCCTTCATTGTGGGCATCTGTGTTCTTCAAAGCGTAGGCACTTTGAAGTGCCAGTGGGTAGGGGCTATTTTAAAGCTGAGGGGATTGACATCGAGCTGTGCTTACTTTCCATCAATGTACAGCATGGGGAAAACGCCGAGCAACCTCCCGGCATGGTGCTCGCTTCTGTGGTCCCAAGACCACCCACCCACAGCCTGCCTGTCTCTAATTTGCTGACATTATCCTGATTTATTAGATGTTTAAGTCATTTATATAGGAAAATAATTTCTGGATTTATTTTTCCATTTTTCAGCCAAAAAAAAAGAAATCTACTAAGAGTAAAACTTAATCTTCTTACTGTATACATCCCTATAAATCCTTACATACTCAGTGGGGTGTTGTGTGGTTTAATGGCTTAATTGGTTAATGTTTATAAAGCACTTCTTATATCCTCGTGTGAAAGATGCTGTAGAAGCACAAACTTACAATATTTTCATCACCCACTTATGATCAAGCAACCTATAGGAAAGAGATTTGTTTATGTAACTTAAACATTTTATAACCCTTCCAGAGCTTGCGAAAACTCAGAGAAGAAATCAGACTGGCTGCTGCTCCGGATGCCAACTTCTGACAGTCTTGGAGGTTTCTGGTAACCTGTGTCCTATGGGAAGGGAAAGTATTTTCTACAAGAAGCGGGTGTTTTTCAACCCTGTGCAGTGCGCAGTGTGGTGAAACGTGCTTGGCACCAAGGCTGCCCGCAGAGCTCCGCAGTTTGAATTCCAGACACTAGTAGCACTAGAGAAACGGCATGGAGACTCTGGAGTTAGGCACTATTTCTGGAAGTCCTCCTCATCAAACAAGCTAAAAATAGCAATAAATGCCTCAGGTCCTTTGCTAGAGGGGTAGCAACCAGGGCCCATCAGCTCTAGTTCCCACCTACGCAGATCCAACTCTGGCGTAAAGGTCCACATGGAATTATTTGCTTTCTTTTCATTCATGCCTCTGATGTCCGTTAGTAGCAGCGGTTTTAATCAGTGATTTATGTGCTTTTTAGATCCAGAGCAAACACAGAGACATCGATTTCCCCCCATGCGTGTGGCTTTGTTCATGTGTTTTGCAGTTTTGAAGTCTCTAATCCTCTTCCCAGCTGAGCTGGGAATCTGGCTTGTGCCACCACCACACAGCCAATTGCAGACAGAGGTGGGCAAAAAGCCTCTATTTCGGAGAAATAGCTGCCACTCAGGAAAGAAATCCTGGAGCTGAAATGGGCATTCTAAGAAAATGTCAGCTTGAAGGGTGGTGGCGGGCAGAAAAACAAACTCTTAGGCATTACTGGGAGAGATATCAATGTGCTGCTCCGTAAATATGGGGTAAGTCTCCCTTGTGCCCGGTTCCCATCTCCCCCTTGCCCAAAAGATGCTGCTGAGTTGGTGCAGCAAAGGGTGACAGGCGGGATCAAAGGTATGAAACAGCTCCCATGTGGGGAAGGATTTAATAGACTGGGACTCTTCTGCCTGCAGGGCAGATAAACTGAAGGAGGATGTGATAGAGGGGTATAAAATCATGACTGGCCTGGAAAAAATGAATAGGGAAGGAGACACTGACTCCTCTGATCCAAGGGCTAGGGAGGTGTCAAATAAACCAGTAACAGGCGGGTGGGAAAGCAATAAAATGAGCTATTCTGCACCCTCTGTGCACTACAGCTTTGGAGCTTGGACCATGGGATGCTGTAGTCATTGCATTCTTTTTACGTGGGTTCAAAATGCGACAGTGCAAACTGATGGATGAAAAGTCCTGCAGGGACTGCTAAGCACAGAGAGTTCCCTTGGGTGCCACAGGGCGCTGCTGCTGTCTGCTCACCCTGCTCTTGCTCACGGGTGACGGTGGGACGCTGGGCAAGACAGATCTCTGGTTTGGCACAGTATAGGTATTTTTATGTTTCTGTTGTGCAACATTTATTTGCCAAAACAGAGCAGTTTCCTGCTAGTATCTCAAGTTGGTAGCTGTGGTTTTACACATCGGGAGTGAGCCCAGGACACGACATTGGGAGTGATGTCTGCCTGCTTGAGGCAAACCTCCTCTGTGATGGTGCTCACCCAGCCACGTAATGAGCCTCCTTCACACCAGCAAGCAGCTTAACTCCTGCTGCTCTTTTAGTGCTTCTTCCGTATTTTCTCTGTAAGGCTTTCTGCAAAGGGGTTTAGCCACAAAATATTATTTAAGCATTTTTCAGACAGCATTGCTTTAACTCTGCATCCCTCGGAGATGTTGTTCCTTCCATGTAATGGGCATGGGTGCAGAAACAAGACCTCTTCCAGTTGCAAGGAGAACCCCAAATTCAGAGTCATGTTAAGGTTTCTCCTATTCAAACTCTGTAGATGACTAGACAATTTAACCACAAGGACAGTCTTAAAATACATTTGCAATACAAAACCTCAAGAGCACCCACTGAGGCCTGGCCAAAGGCAGGAGCTGAACACTGATTTTCTGCATTCTATTTCCTTACCTAAACACAAGACCACCTTCCTGCTTTTGATTTTATGATTAAATCAAGGCTCATCCTTCATCCTTGATATGAGGATATTAAAAAATCCTTCCTGACCTACTGCCTGACTCTATTCCTTCTAAAATCGCTTCCAAAGCTTGGGGTCACAATTCTCCTTCATGGTGACCAGCTACTATTTCCTTTTCTCTTCCTTCAGCTACAGTTCTGTGTTGCTGGACTTCTAAAATGTAGTCACAAGATGACTCTGATCTTTCTCTCAGCTAAGTCTATAAATTTGAAACATCACCTCTGCCTTTGATCCAGGTTGCCAGCGTGAAGAACCTGGCTCTGAAGCATGGACAGAGGATATAGCCAAAAAATGAAAAGCTGAGACAGTTCTAAATCCAAAGTTATCCACAGGACTACCTTAGTCTTTTGGCTCACTAGAGACCTGATCATGTGCAGGTCTACATGTACCTTCAGTGTTAATGAAATTTGGAGCAATATAATGCTCTGCTTTTAGTGTAGGCAAAATGCAACAACAAAACAAATTCATTCAATCTCATGTAAACATATAAAATTATTATTACTATTATTATATATATTCTGTCGTCTCTCCTTCACTGGCTGTATTTTCACACTTTCATAGCATAGGCCTTTCAAATATTACAGTGCCAGCAGTGCTTCTAATCTGGTATTGTTTCAGGCCTATATATCCCTGTATACACTGGCATAGCGCAGGGCTTGGAAAACAAAACAAATCCTTAAGTCTTGAAGCCACTTTTTAGTTAATCATTGTATTTGGAGGTGGTTTAGGGCTTCCCCTCAGCTTTGAAATTACAGCCTATATATTTGAAACTATTTTGTTCCTCAAAACACCTTGTCACTGAATTATTCCATGCAGGAACTTTCTTATAACTTATCTCCTCCTCTGACTTGTTCACACTTAAAGGTCACAGTCCTCTGCCTCTGATATCGCCAGTTCTCGCTGCGGAAAGGGTCGGAGTCTCAAACTGCAGCAGGAATTTGAGGAGGAGGAAACAAAAGACTGCAGGACAAAAGCATCTTTTTTTTTTTTTTCCCCCAGATAATTTATGGGCTGTTGGAAAGCAGAGAAAAGGGGGTAGGATGTAGGGGACGAGAGCGCTGGGTGGCAGCATCAAGCGGGCAGCTGGGCAGCGCGGATATTGCGAACCAGAGCCCAGGACTGGGCGCAGGTGGGTATCCCACCGCTCGCTTGCACCCTACATGGTCTTTGCTGCCCATGGCCCTGTTTCTGAGCAGTGTGTTATTCAGAAAAACTCGTCACCTGGATGGCAGCGCCTATCTTGCCTACCAGATAGCAGGATGCACTGTAATAGGGCTTTTAAATGCAGCCTGCAAAATGTTTGACTGAGTATCTGTACTTGTGTCGGGACGCCAGGACAGGGGTGAAGTCAAAACACCTGCATCTTGTCATTAAACTGAATACACCCCAAAAAACCCTAGAAGGGTTTCAAATCTCTGAGCTGGATACAAACTAGAACAGGAGGATCTCTTAGGCAAAAGAAACGGGGACGTGCTGGGAGAGATAAAGGGAAGTAAAAGAGGTTGGGAGTGGACTCGGTTAACACTTTTGTTCCTGAATATCTTTCAGCAGCTCAGATCCTACAGCCAGGTGTGCTCAGCTACACCCACACGGCCTATTTCAAGGTCAAAATCAATGAGAAAATCTCCCAGTGTCCAGATTTAGACTGGAATCCAAAACACATGAGGGACAAGTTAATTTTGCCTCTGATAAAAGGGGAGGTCTGGCCAGCAGATTTTGCTGCTGTTTCAGTAGCAAGTGGAAAGGCAAGTCAAGGACTGTTCTCAGAGGAGACCAGTACAGGTTACACAGTCCACGTTTCCATTTGGTTGGAATTATGTTAAAGCTAATTGAATTTCCTTTGGAAAAACAGAAGCTTAAGTGAGACGATGCACTGTTTTACCACACTCTTAAAGTAATAAAAACTGTTGTAGAGACTCTGCAAAAAGCCAAAGCAGCAGGTTCTCCCAAACCAAATCGTCTTCCACCACAACATATGCAGGGAGCAGACAGGCAGGTGATGATTGATAGAGTGATGGGGAAAGAAATGGGACGGCATTTATAGATAAATAGGGATTTGTAAATATTAAATGCGAGTCTTAATGGACTTGTATTCTCTGCCAACACATTTACAAGGGAAGAGGATTAGCGAGCAGTTTGGCACAAAGACCTCCATCTACAGAGCAGATATTCTGCAGTTAGGAGGACCTATTCTTTGAGAAAAACATTTATGTGGGTCATCTAAAAACTGTTGTTGAAAATCTACCTTCCTCACACATGTGCTGACTTGCAAAATATTTTCTTTTTTGCTTTCCATGATGAGCAGAGACTGAGATCCGCCCCACTGCTCTGAAGTAGATTCTGCCTCTGTAAGGACTGTTTAAGTGCTGTTATTGTGAAATGATACGGATGTGCTAGGCTTCACTGTTGATTTCCAACAGATCTATGTGAATAATTGATTTTGTTCCGTTATTGCCAAAGGAGAAAACTTAGAGGGGGAAGCAGAATATTAAATAAAAATTAATTTTCAGGTTTTTTCTACCTCAAAGCTGTGCTGTGCTTTTGTTTTGTTTTTCCCATCAGTGTAAGTTCATTGCAAATCCACTGGGAAAGTGAACATCTATGTTAATAATTGTGCATCGCTTTTGGAGGAGTCACTTTGATACACTATATCCAGTTCGCACCCAGACATTGTCACCAGCTCCTGGATGTAGGTTTTGGCTGGGATAGAGTTAATTTTCTTAATAGTGGCTCCTATGGTACCATGCTGTGGATTTGTGACCAAAACAGTGTTGATAACAAAGGGATGTTTTAATTCTTGCTGAGCAGTGTTTACACAGAGTCAAGGCCTTTCCTACTTCTCCCACTGCCCCACTAGCAAGCAGGCTGGGGGTGCACGAGAAGTTGGGAGGGGACACAGCTGGGACAGCTGACCCAAACTGGCCAAAGGGGGATTCCAGACCATGTGATGTCATGTTCAGCAATAAAAGCTGGGGAAGAAGGAGGAAGGGGTGGACGTTCAGAGTGATGGCGTTTGTCTTCCCAAGTCACCATTACATGTGATGGAACCCTGCTGTCTTGAAGATGGCTGAACACCTGCCTGCCCATGGGAAGCGGTGAATGAATTACTTATTTTGATTTTGCTTTACCTGTTAAACTGTCTTTATTTCAACCCACAGGTTTTCTCACTTTTACCTGTTTGAGTCTCTCCCCCATCCCACTGCAGGGAGTGAGTGAGCAGCTGTGTGGGGCTGAGCTGCTCACTGGGGTTAAACCACAAATATACTGGGAAATGGCATTTCCCCAGCAGCTCTCCTGGTTCTCCACATCTCTGAAACAACTTGTTCATTACAGGACCACACAGTAACCATCTCAGGTTGCTGTACCACCTTTATTAAGTTCAAGCTGAACTGAGCTGGTTATGTCCCAGGATAGCAGCCACCTAAGTTTGCATTCCCCACTGCCTGGCACAACCGTGACCTCCAAGGAAATTATTGCTCTTCTCAGTGGGAGCAGAAGCAACCACCCACGAGCCTCACAAGCTGTGAATTTGCTATCTTCGTCGAATATATATATTATAGGAAAGCTCAGTCTTGACTCCTTCCTTGCACCGTCTAAACCATCATTTTAATCAGCATTACTAAACTATGTAGGAGCATGAAATGCTCATGGACCACAGTGGGTTTAGATTTCTATACCATTTTCATACATTCCTGTCCCTCATCTCTACTTGGCAGATTCTGTCCATCCCAGGTAGGACTCTGCAACACAAATACCTCCTGTGTGGAAAAATTGTTGGGTTTTTTACCTTTTCTTTCCCCAAAGTCAATTTTTATTCTGCTTACAAGGTAAAATTAACAATCTGAAATCAACTGTTTAATGAGTTGAAGAAAAATATTTTGAAGTAAGAATTGCTCTTTTGGTAAGCAGCAACTTCAGGTCTGCCAAACTTCAAAATTTGCAGATATTTAGGTAGATCATGAAGCCCTAGATGAGCATACCTGGAGTGTGTGCAGAGATCTGATGGCTATTTTGTCTGTCTATCTTTACCAAGGCAATTCACTCATTTTAGTAGATATGTGCTTTTAAGAAACCTATCAGACTGCAGTTTCAAAAATACCAAATATCAATTGTTCCATTATATGAGGACATCATTACCATTACGCCAATGCTGTGTTTTGCTGCTGCTGTTATTAAGCCCTCCGATGTTTGCGTAAGATAAATTCACTGCACTTCAGATTATTTAACACCTAAATGAAAATGAGTTTGTTCATCCCACTGAGTTGCTAGGCAGCCATTGCAGAGCATCATGCATTTCTGATGCGTCTGTTAGCAGGTGAAATTATTGAAGAAAGTGTAAATAAAAAGAACAAAACTGAGTAGATGATACATTTTTAAGTCAGGCACCTGCTTAGCACACATGCTTTTGTACCTGTGTAAATAGGCAACTACATGTACTTCAAACACGTGATTTTTCACACAGGGTGCTTAAGTGTCCATTGCATGGACAAGCGAGTGTTGTCTGTGTCCATGATTTCCATGCATGTATATTCAGCTGCAAGCGCATATAAACCTTTAGCTTTTAAAAATTAATGCCGAGCAGTGCTTGGAGGAATGCAGTATGTTGTGGCATGGTGGGTCTCCCACCTTGGCATGCAGGGCACCTCCTGGGACGTTACTTAGGACCAGCCCCAATAAAGGATTAAACATCTAAATGTGATTTAGGAAGGTTTAGGCACTGAAACTGCTAGAAGGGAGGAGGCTGGAGAACCATCCACCCCTTCTTTGCAAAATGGGCCACTGTGCTCCTCAGATTAATTCAGGTTCAGTCTACTAGCTGCTTAATGCTATAACAAACAGCTCAAGGAACAGGAGGTGCAGCAGAGTAGACCCTACTCCTACAAGAATGTGCAAACCACACAGTTTCTGAGCAGTAAATTATGCAATTAGCAAGCAATAAGATACACCAGTTACGATGCTGTTCTGAAATTTTTCAGCGTATTTTCCCTTTCAGAAATCTCAGATGGAGACAAGTTGCAATCCAGTTCCCTCCCACTCTCCCCTACGGAGCAGAGCCGCAAGAGATCAGCTCCTTTTGTATTACATGACACTCTCCAGAAGAAAAATTTCAATCTGGGAATTTTAGAAGCTTCAGAACAGCTCAGGTTTTTCATCTTACAAAGTGCACGATACTGGTAAATTTCAATTAAATGGAAAAAATGTAAAATACTTAGTACTGGCTTAAGTTTTTCAAAGGCTCAAGAGGACAGTCTCCACTGTCAGAGGAGACTTGGGTTTAGCAATATGCCAGGCTGATATTATTTCTGATACCTTTTTTGTAAAACATATGGCTGACCATACAAGTAATAATCCTACCCAAAAATTACCAGTTGCTAAGATATCCCTCCACAGCATACTCCAACATACTTTATGTCGATGCATCAGAAACAAGGTAGAGGTTATATTGCTGAAGGAATGGGGATCGTGGAGAAAGGTGCATTGCTCTGCTGGGAAGAGGAGAATTTCCCTGCTGGGAGGTGACTTGGCACTGGGCCCTCTGGGTCTGGCTCGTGAACAGCATCCTTTGCTGGAGCACCATGGGCTTTATGAAGTCAAAGATATTCAGAGTCGTTCTTCAGCTGCACAGTGATTATAATAAAGTTCAAAAAGAGATGTATGTCAGAAAATGTAGCAACCAGTCACTTCATATTTTTTTGTTTTGAAATGTAAAATAGCTGTGTTGAGCTGAGTCTGACAGGACTGGAATTTTGTCATAAATTTACAAGTTCTGGACTTGGAAGGAATACTTTGTATTTATTCCAAAAAAAAAATTAAAAGAAGTCTTTCAAGAAACAGTTTTGTGGATATAAACAACATTCTGGAAATGCCTTAACAACATGTCATTTTGTTCTGGTAGTACCTACATTAAGTGCTTTTTGTCAATTTAAAGATGAAAGAACACACTTTAAAAAAAAAAAAGTTAAGTAATTGTTTTGGAAGTGAGGGTGAGAAAAAAGTATCCAAAGATGAGCCAGGTTTCACATGCAAACGATGGGTTTGTTTGACTAAGTGAAAATGTCTGTGTCCCGTTGGGGAACCAACCAGCACAGTCAGCAAGGAGCAAAGGACTTTACGATGTCGATGGCCTGGCTCCATCCCAATGCCTAAACTGGGGCAGAAAAATGGTGCTAGAATTGCCTGTCTCTCTCCAGTGATTTCAACAGGAGTTTAGGGTGAGTAGCTCTTCTGCAGATGCCTTCACGGTAGACACCTGAAGTGAAATGAGATGAAACCTCTCCAAAATCACACCTGTAGCAAACGTATGCGACGCATTTACCGCTCTGCAGCACCGCAGTGGTTGTCCAACCACCCGTGTGGGGTGCAGGGGCAGCCGCCTTCGGTGCATGGGTCGGAGATTCTGCACCGCTCTGGTATCCAGCTTTAAAGAGAGTGGTGGGAAGATGCACTCTGTCACTGCCCCGTGGCTTTCTGTCTGCTGTGTGATGACCTCATGCAGAGTTGTTTTATGCATCAGATATTTGGGAGATCTGAGTCTGTTCAGCTATGCC
The DNA here is from genome assembly GCF_000737465.1 of Haliaeetus leucocephalus. NCBI lineage: Eukaryota > Metazoa > Chordata > Aves > Accipitriformes > Accipitridae > Haliaeetus > Haliaeetus leucocephalus. The sequence goes on along the minus strand of NW_010972436.1, from coordinate 23,804,691 downwards.
ATATAAGGGGATTTCAGCAGAGCATGCCTCCATCATGCCTGTTGGGTATTATCTGTATAACCCCTTCGGGCTGGATTATCTCCTTTACTGAAATCTGTTCCATATAAGGGGCTGGGAAAGGTCTGTGCTTCTCAATCTGCTCGTGCCTTGGAGTGGCGAAAGGACCGTATGCCTGTGAGGAGTTGGCTCCAGTCCCAAAACATCCCCATGCTGAGGTGGCTGGAGCAGTTGGCATGGAAGTTCATTGTCTCTGTGACTTGCCATCCTCCAGTCCTTCCCCATGGAAGTTCTTCAGAAAATCGGTAGGTTGGTCAGATAATGGTCTTTAATGCCGGGTAGGTGATGCTAAAAGGCTGCACGCAGGATATGAAATCAGCTCTGGAGTATGTAATAACAGGGAGAAGCCAACACTCAAACCTCATATCAGCATCCAGGAAAGAGTACGGTCAGTTTTGTTGTCATGGAAATGCTACAATTAAATTTTACATATGGCAAATGCACTGTCTAATCTCCTTTATACACACTACAATTGAGTAGCTATGGGAAAGGTTGCTGTACCGCAGCAAAGGAGAGACTTTGTGAAGCAAAAGATTTTTCCATTCATTTCTGGGATGCATAATAATAAGTTAATGGCATGGTCAAAGCAACTTTCCCAGCCTCCCCATTAGTATGTGGTCTGTTTTGTATATAAGTGATTCATCATAGAATTTTACTCCCATAAAAGCTCTTCCACCCTCCTTTTGTACATATGCCAAATGGCGAGGAAAGCCAGCGGCAATTAAAACAAATATGACTTGAATTACAGGCCTGTTCCCACAAGACCATGCGATAAGGAAATGGGTTAAGATGTGAAATAAGACAAAGTAGATGCTGTGGAGGGGCCACCTTCTCAAAATTGGCATTGCTTCTGGCTTCCTTGTGCTCACCCCCTTCCCTGTAAGCCAGGGTCTTTCCAGCCTTGCTGCACCCTTCCATGCAAAGTGGGTACAAAGGACTGCACCTACATTCAGCTCCTGGTCCCCATCACCCTGCAGTGTGGAGCCATGTCTGCTCAAAGGCCAGGTTTTGCCTCCCCAGCCCAAATTCCAGCACCTAATTCCAAAGTGGGTTTTTTCTGCGGGTGCTGGTGGGAGAAAGCAAGTAAAAAGCTTCATGCTTGCAAAGCAGAGAAGAGAGTAAGAACATCAAAATAGCAAAGGATGAGGGAAAATGAAAAAGGTTTTCTATCTTAGACCTCTGCTGTCACATCAGATCATGGAAGGCAGAAAAGGTCAGCATATTTATTATTTCAATAGTGCATTTCCTCTGGTGAACTTTCGGTAGTGTCACCTTCTTCACTGTGATTAGATAAACAGATCAGGATTTGGGGAAATGCTGCGTCCTACACTAGCACTGAGAAAGGAATGGTCCAAAAGCAAGTTCACTCCTGTTCAAAGCTGCAGGATGTACCAAATCCTTCCATTCTTTGGCACAGAATTGAGAAGGAAATTTAAGGTATGCTGTATGCAGAATGACCCCAATACAAGTGTTGATCAAAGAAGAATTAACGTATGCGGTCTGGTCTCTACAGTAGGGCATGAGGCTCCCTCAGAAGGTCAATGAGAAAGCAATCATCTGGACATCACTGTTGTGCTTCTTTATCTTATGATAAATATCTGTCCCACACAATCTCAGTTCTTTACACCGTAGTGTATAATACATTAAACTTTGTACTCAGCCCTTTTCCATGAAATCCTGGGCTAAACTCTGCACTTGTATTACATTTCTGATAACCGGGTTGCATATGAGCAGAGCGTGACATCACCATGGGTCTGAGTCACCAGGAACCCATTAATCACCAGTGTAACTGATGCCACGGCAGCCTGCTTTAAATGAGGTCACACGTCTGTATCTTCAGGGCTGTTTAATGTCCTCAAAAGCCAGGGCTTGGTCCACATCCCCTATGCTGGTTCCTCTGGCATACAACCATTTGAATGGACGAACTGGTAATTCCCCTCTGGCTTTTGGGCAAAACTCTCCATAGGAAATTTTCATTTAGCTGACATTTATTTTTTTACAAAATGCTGGAAACACAGGTTTTGAAAACAGGAAAAAATGGTGCCTTTGGAATAGTGTCTGTGCTTCCCTGGGCTGTGGGAGATGGGGAGAAGGAGAAACTTACTTTTTAGTTCAGCTGCCAATGAAAGTTAACCAGGCAGTTTAATTTGCAAATTCCATCTAAAGCAATGATATTTTAATGTCTTTTGTCATTTTTTCCTTAAAAAATGCTTACCAGAATTTTTCCTTCTCTGTCCTCTTGTTTACAGCCCTGCACTCCATAGAGGCATAAGTCTCTGGGCAGGACATGATGAGAAACCTGTTGCAAGTGGAAGGGAGAGGCAGCAGGAGGAACAAGCTTTCTTTTTTTGCTCTATATTTTACACTGCAGCAAAGAACATCACAGACTTTGATCACTACCTCCACATTGGGTCAAAGTAAAAAAGTGACCTTCGAAATAGTGCGACTTGAGGTTGCAAAGCTTTGGTTCATTTTTACCTCTTATGTTTCCCTTGCACTCCCATTTAACACTCTTCCTTCTGCAGGTGAACTCTTCATGCATGTTTTCAAACCAGTATTTCCTGGTGTGAAATACTTACAAAGAAAGAACTGCCCATGCTGGTCTTCATGACACATTGCAAGGATCCAGGAGAAGGAAGGAGTGAGCATATGAATATCTGAGTTAGAGCTGTCTCATGTCTCACCATAGGCCATAAGTTCGGACAGCTGGGAAGGGGTGAGTGGGGCCAAAAAAACAGTGAGAGTTATAGCTTAAATAGACAAATAAATAAAACAACATTGCTGACCTGTTTTCCCTTGCCAGATCTCATTGCTCATTGAAAAGAGTCAGTAACGTTAAGTGCTTACTACATGTACGTCAATTTATGAGCCTACATCCACCCAGGCCGCTGTGCCAGAGATGTTTTTAAAAACTTTTGCTTACAGGGGAAATTTGTCCTGCAAGGTAATTTGTGAGCTGGTCAATAGATGCTCTAGGTCTGACCTCCCATAACTTGGTTGCAGTATTATTGCAGGGCTATACTGCAATAATGCAACTCCTCTTCTCCCAGTGCAAAAAAATAATGCAATATTGTGCTGGCACAAGAGGAGGTCAGTCTGTCCTTGTCTGGCCTTGCTTTGGCAAAAAAGTCTGGCTCAGCCCTGTACCAAGCATGGGTGATGGCTCAAGTTATTCCAGTCTGTTCTTTAGGGACGAGACACATCTTGACACTCTCTCTCCCCACTCTTCTAATTCAGCAAAAGGAAAGAAATAATCCCCAGGAGCAAAGGTTTGTCTAGGGCACAAACAGTGTGATCTTGTCAATACAGCCCTGTATAATCTGGGCAAAAAAAATTATTGCACCTGGCAAGCCAAGGGATGTGCACTAGCCCTGTTCCTGCGATTAGTACTTTTATTTTACCGTATTTGCCCTTTTCAATGATTACGTTATGCTGAGCCCCACAATGCTGCTTTCATCAGTCTCTGGTTCACTTGTGGGTCAACAGAGATTGCCTCGAGCCTCAGCCATGCATCCTCCATCAGAGGTAAAATAGGGGGGGGGAGATGGGGACCAACTAGAATTGTCATTATTGTAACTGAATGAGCAGGCACAGCCCTCTGTGGAGCTTGGAAAGCATTGATTTTTACCTGATTTATTGCTATTTATGCCCATGCTTAGCCTGTCTCCCGGAAATGGATGCACAGGCTTCAGCTGATCTACTCATGTGAGTAAAGTTAAGTACTTCAGAGTTTGCAGGCTTTGGGCCTAAACTCATAACAGCAAAGCATCTTGCCGCATGCCCTGAATTTATCTAGGCCAGAAACCGTTATTTCAGCTTGAAGTTTCCCAGACCCTCTGCCTGTGCTTTCATAAGAGGATGACCTTAAGCCCTCGACATATTCTGTTGAAATGTGATTTAAAGTTCTGGCAGAAAGGCAAAACTATTTTTTTTTTTTTTTGCAAAGAAATACACAATAAACAAGCATAAGCTGCTGCCTTTCTCTGGCTCTTCACTTCTTCTAGTAGATGGTTTCCTCAGGCAGACAGGTAAGACACAATTGAATTTGTGAGCCTAATGCATATCAGTTCATGCACCCTAGACTAGCTCCCAAAACTGCACGTCGTACCATCTGTCGTGCATAGGTAGAGGGTAAACGGTAAAAAAAATCTGCCTTGGTAGACAGAAGAAAATCATTAGCACGGGAAAGGGTGCCGTTACCTGAAAAAAGGCAACATGTGCCTCAGGGAACGAAAGCTCATTAGCGTGCTAGTCTCTGTTTCCTTTATTGTTAACCATCGTGGGTAAACATAAGCCAAAATGTCTAAAGGATTGCGATGCTCAGTCACACATAATTTTCAAGCACTTTCTAGATGTCTGTTCTTGCCAAGAGCTGTTCTTTCTTTCCTTCACAGCATTTGGGCTTTCCCTCCATATTTCTCCATGTCTCAGCCTGTGGAACTCTGTAACAACGCCTTTATCTTTCAAACTTCAGTTTTTTAGTCCGCCTCTTCAGAAACCATCACCAGAAGCCATCAGCTTCCTCCCAGAGCCGCTCTTCACTGTGGTGCAGCCGGAGCCTGTCCTGCCGATGGGGTGCAAGGAACAGACCAGGCTTTACCGAGCAGGTTTTGGGGCAGTCGATATTACTGAAGGTCCAAATTATGTCAGTCGTGCATCTGTTAGACATCACCATATTCCACAACATTTCCACTAATTTCAGGTTCACTCAGTTGTGTGGTGGGTTGTGCATCCAGATATTCAGTGAGGTTTGGACTACGCTCCTTCCATACAGGAGATGGGTGCTGCCGTACCAAAATCTCCAGCTACCTTCCAAATGAGACTTCTCCAACAGGGATTATGTGTTTTGCATCTTGTTTTCACTCATCAGACTAGAGGATGACAGCATCCTCTTTTCATTTGAATGATTTATTTACAAATTTCTCCAGCACTCACTCCATAATGAATGCACTGATCAGAAATACTTGAGACGCTGCTAGTCCCAGATATAATTGAATCTTTGCTCTATAACTTGAAACTGCTATCAATACTTATTGAAGCACAGAACATACACTTGTCCAGTGAGTGCTTAAAAGTGACTTAGGTTATTATGTTGTGGTTGATTTACAACAAAACCATCTGAATTATGAACTGCGTGAAGAAGAGGTAATTAAATTTGAGATGTTAAGGCTGACGGTGCTTCAGATTGTGATAAATACAAAGTCAAAAAAGTCTTCCCCAGGGACACTGGCATCAAGAGATGATCGACTGCTCCATAGGCATATGCTTTATAGTGGGACAAGTCTTTTATTGGCAAAATGGGATTTATCTTTTTAGGGATGGTTATTCCACAAGTTAAACCAGTATGAGCTGCTAGATGTTACAATGGGAAGGTTGCTAAATGGGGAGAGAATTAAAAAAACCAATCAAATCTTGCATCAGATTGATTTTCTTTCCTTACATTTTAGCTCTTAGATCTATGGAGGCAGTTTTAACAAAGTGCCTACAAGCAACTTAACTCGAAGCTTTAGATGCCAAGTGCTCCTTCACAGCAAGTTTGCTGCCATTGTTACTGCTCAGCAAAAGCTAAATTTTCAAACTACATTATTAATTGAACCTAATAAATAGTCGGTGGAAAGGGATAAATTCCTCTAGAGTCTGATTCACCCCACTTATCTGAGATACCTAATTTAAGAGGGGACGAATTACCCTTTGTGAGCCACCTGTCTCTCACCACAGACCGCACATGGACCTTTTAGCACCTAACTTCACGAGAAATAATATTAAAGGAAATCCCACCTGGAAAGACTGAGACAAAAGACAACTTCTTGTTCAGTTTGTGTGACTGGTCATTGCTCCTACCTTCCATGCTGCACACATAGATCTTTCTGCCAGTGATAAGACCGGGATGTATATTGCCCGGTCTGTCAATACAGATAGTAGGAAAAATAGAGGCACACGATGTGCAAGATTAATATCCTTCCAACTTCAGACATCTGCCATGCAGGTTCCTGCACCTCAGCTGGTGTAGCTCTCATTATAGTCCGTGCAGAGAAATAGCCACTTGCAGGGTGTGATTCATCTGACCTGCTTTAGAGGACAAGGTGAATCGTGCCACCAATACCATGGATTCTTCCAACTCCCAAACACCACAGTCTATTAAAAAAGCAGGTGAATAGTTCAGAAATTAATGTTTTCAGTGGTGTAAGATGTTTAATCAGGTGCAACCCACATTTATAGTCATTGCAGCTGGTGACTAGGGTAGATCCAAATCACAGACCAGAGCAGGAAAGCTTTGGGCTGCTGTTCCTTAAGCAAGAGAGCTATTGAAATATCCAGAATGAGGAAGCATAACTGTTTACATTAGATTAATGCACTTGATGTCACATATTTATTTTAAAGGTCCATATTACAGTACATACCTTCTGAAAACTTCCTCATGAGGTTGCTTCAGAGTCAGTACACTTCAGTCCCTTCTCAAACAGGTGATGGATGAGGTACTTTCTTTCACTCATTTATTATGTGTCTCTTACTCTAAAAACAAAACAGCTTTTAGGGGAAGGAAGGCTTTTTCTCTGATTCTCCTACGCTTGGGAAAGATGAATTTTCAAGGTTTCTTTCAACTCCATTTTTTTATGAATAGCTGATTTCTAATTTCTATGAAAAGGCACATTTGTCATAGACTTATCACGCACAGTTGTCAAGATTACAAGATCTGTTCCTACTGCTTTTGGTGTTAGCAAAAATAATTCGTAACTCCAGAAGACTCATTGTTATTTGTGGACAGCTTTAAAGGATGCTTTTGTATTTCATCCTGAATTAAAAGCTGCAGACATGGAAGCACAGCAAAATTTGAGTCCTTGAAAAGACTTGCTTCTGCAAATACATAAACCAGATGTTCTTGTGATTTCTAAGCTGACATATATTCACTTCAGCGGAGTTAAAGGGATTTCCTGGATGGATAAGGATTTAAGCCATTAACCCTGGTCATTCCCTCCTCTCGGCTTCCCAAGATATCAGTTGTCCTCAGTGCCTGTCCCCTCGAACCCCTCTGTGTTGCGCCCTCTTCACCTCTGATGTGATGATCAGCTTTTCCAGCTAGATATTTTGATGACTCTTACTGTAATACTTGTGCAGACAACCAAATATATCATAAATAATTTCTTCTCCAAGAACCCCATCATAGGAGTATTATTGTGTGCCTGGGGAGGGGTTTGCCATGCAATGTTTCTGCATTGCCTGGCAATAAAAAAAAAACTGCTGAGCTTGCTGCACATGGGATGACAGATGCCTTTTTCTTTTGAAACACCAATACTACACTTCTGACTCACAGTCCCCTTCAACTGTGAACCAAGGCAGGGGCATGTGCCCACATCTGCAGCCTGCACCAGCATCAAATGTGGGATTTCCCTCACTCTTATTAATTAGACTGGGATACAGGCATTAAAATCTGGTAATGGGACAACATTAAGCATTTCATGCGTGATCCTACCAGTGAATAGAAAAAGTTTCAGACTGAGAAAGAAGTCCAGGACATAGAAATTTGAGGTCCACTGCAGGAAAGCAAATATAGACAAAAGAGTGGGATCAGATGTGGGAAAAAAGTGAGAAGAGAGAGAAGGGAGAATAAAAAAGTGAAGAAATTGCAGTATTCTAAAAGGAAGCAGCATTAAAGCATTGAACACATATCTCATCACACAAATTCTGCTGAAGGAAATATTGTCCCACTGCTATGAATGAGCTACTGGTACTGGTGATTGTTCTCTCTGCACTGTGGGGTGAAGAGACTTGCCTTTGTACTTGGCCTAGAGACCATTAAATATAAAATCTGATCTTCCTCCACAGGCAAATGTGATGCTCCTTGACCAGAAAATGTTAGAAATAGTTTACCTTAATTTTCTATCCTAAAATGCATCTATACTCTTTGGATATTCCTGCAAACTCAACCTCCTCCCATCCTTCCCCCCAAGGTTCTAATTCCTGTCTAAATCAACTGCACAAATGGAGGGTTCTCTCTAGTGTGTGCCCATGTGCAGCTTGGAGCCAAGCTTTGCAATAAGGCTGACAGGAGAGTAGACCTCTATTAAGAGAGGTGGCAGCAAAGAACAACACAGTGATTAAATGCAAAATTGAAATCATAATGAAAATTGGGGCACTGAAAAGAAATTTTAATTAAGTAAGCAACTGCAAATCAAACAAATGTATTCATTATTTAATCAACTAGTGAGTGCAAAAATCTCAACTAATCAGGAAAGTCTCAGGGAGCAGATAAAGAAACAAATCAAGGAACCAATTTGAAAGCCATAAGAAAATAGCACACATCCACACTATAAAAGAGCATTTGTCTGAGAAACAGAAGGTGAGCTGCTTTTTTTCCCACAAACATCTTTCTTATCTTTGTAAAGCTGGATGGTGTTTTGTAAAAAAAACAAAAAAAATCTTATGCTGGGATTTGGGAAGCTGTGTCTTCTTGCACATCTGCTTTTAATCCGTTCAGTCATAGAAAGAGTGACTGCAAAGTGATGTTTTTCTTTGCCTACTTCCACCCATTTTTCGCCTGCTGCACAGACCCCCTTGAGGTATCACAATAACCAATTTGTTTTAGAAGGAGATAAAACTTTGGGTGCCCCCAGCTACTGCTCAGCGACATGGCACACTGGCAGCGCAGAACATTTGGGAGAGCTGGCTGAATCCAGCCGGGCTGTTTCACACACATGAGTAGGGCCAGCAGAGCAATATGATTTATTATTAACTAGAGTTTTGCGACAAAACTGGCAACTTGCTCCTGCCTAAGGGAATGAAGGGATGGAGATCTGTATGATGGAGATCTGCATAAGACTGCGCTCTTTGGGTATGTTTTCACCCCAATTTTTTTCTGTCCGACATGTGTGAGTACGGGAGTGGGTATGCACCATTCACTTCAATGAACTCCTCGCAAAGTCAGCAAACAGCTCAGCGTGAGCACAGAGAGCCCTTTCAAGCCTCGGAGCTACTTCAGGGTAACCAAATGAGTCACAAGCGGCCAAGTAATTACTTTTCCAGGCTTCCTTACTTATGAATTTGGATCTGTGTACAAAAGCATGAATCCTGAGAGAATTGGCCGTCATACCTTGCGAGCACAGTTGTTTGCACTCAAAGCAGTTGGATAGGGGCAGGAGATAAGTTAAAGAATAGTACAAACAAGTCATTTACTGCACAGTCTTGTAAGTATAGCCTGTCTAGAGCCTAATAAAAATCACATATTTAATTAGTGGCTTCGTTCAGCATTGTGTGAACAGTGATTCACTATGCCAGGCAAGAGGAGATGGGTAGCAAATAGACCTTGCCCAAGGTATGTGAGAAAAAAAAAGATATTTTATGCAAAGAGTAAAGATCAGCTGCATAACAAAGACCTGTGAGAAAACACGGTGGTGCTTTTAAAACACAAGTGTAGCAAACTCTTCTGTAGAATAAGTGGAAATTGAGTACATCTTTGCACCAAAAGGAAAGTTGTCTGATTTTATATCCAGAGTAGGGATTTGGGAGACCAAATACCTGGTTTCTTATTCTTTCTCTGTCCCTGGAACACAGTGCAAACACTTTTCTATTTCTGTTTGTCTACATTATTTCATTGCTCCTACTGGCACAACGGCCAAGTGCTTTGTGCTCGTAGCATTTTTCACCTCATCGCACCTATTTTGCAGATGGAAGTACACAGCCCTACCTCCACGCAGGGGTCGCGATTGCCTAAACACTGCTTGGGGCTCCGCCGTGAAAAACTCTTGTTCTGCAGAGGCAGGGCTCAGGAGGCCCTCGAAGTTCAGAGCTGCTAATGTCTTTTTACATCAACGTTTCCAGGTAGTTAAAGGTCTGCCGATAGCACTCCCCAACATGTCCCAGTCTTCGGAAGACCAAGTATCCCAGCACCTACCTCATTCCTCAGGCTTATCATACTGCACAATTAGAAGCTACCTGGTGGAGTTTGGGCTGCAGACATGCTCTGAGCACGCTTGCAAGACCAGGCTTTGCCCCCTCCAAAACTAAATGGTTCCCTGCTCTTCTCCTGTAGATCCACCACTGAGGAAGCTGGTTCATTTGTGGAAGACCAAAATATGGTTCTGTCTCCACTCATGGGGAGCTGAACCCATTTTCTGGGCACTGTGGCCACAAAAGCATAGGGCATGCTGGAGCAGCGATGTGTGTTTCATTCCCTGATATAGATGTTATTTTGGTCTCTTGAAAGAACTAAATGGCAATTGGGCTGGGCTGGAAAGAAGGGAGAAGTGACTGATTTTCATGAGTTGGGTGCTCCCCTAGGAGGGGTTAGCTGGCTTCCAGTCCACTTAATATTTTACTGCTCAATATTAAAGAAAAGGTTTTGCTCTGTGCTATTCCCTGAGTGCCTCCAGAGATACATAGATCTTCCACCTCAACCCTTTTGTCCAGTGAAGAGCAGAAGCATTGCAAGCCCAGCTGTGTGCTGACTTGCACAGTGCCAACCACTCCTGTCTCTGAGGGGTGCCTGGAAGCATCTGCCCATCGCGAGCCCATGGGCAGCCCCAGGGAAGCCCAGTTCAAGCTTCGCATGTATTTTTCTGAATCAGGGTTGACTCGTCTTTCTTAAACTGCAGAAACTGCAACACAAAGGTAAGTTTAGATGGGTGTTCTGCTGCTGACTACTGCTGCTCAAAGCAGTCTCAACTTGGGACATTTTATGCTTCTGTCATCCAATGCAAACATCGTTCCAATTTTATGATCAGGGTATAGCATCCCTCTCCTGTGCAAGTAGCAATTGCCCCCAAAGCCCATGGTTCGCGCACGTGCTCTGGTGCTGGCTTCACTACTAACAACCAACATCCCAGAGCATCTCCTTCTCCCTCCTAACCACATTAGTGGGAGGTAATGACGTTGTTCAGATCAAAAAGAAACAGTAAATTCAATTGTGACTTACTAGCAGGATTGGTGTGCTGTCATCAAGCACACGCACACGTATACATGCACATGCCCACAGAGTGACCTATCCTTACATACACACCAGGGTTTGTCTCTGGAAACACACTTTCAATTAATTAGCAGAGATCAGAAACAAGCCTCTTAGTCTACTATGGGAGATAATGTCATTCTGGGATAAGAATAAATCTATCAATCAGCTGGAAACTGGGTGAATGAGACTGATTTTAAGGAGGATGAGGTCATCTTTAGATTACGTCATACAGCCATGTTGCATCCCAATTTATATACTATGAGAGCATGTAACAATTTCAGCTTTGCTACAGGAGCGTATTTGAGTAAGCAGTCTCAGGAAAGAGGCTAGAAATCTTTCTATGCACAGAAAGCTCCTTTATGAACTTCTCCATCCTATAGCAAAGGAAGCATTATTATCTCCAGAAAATCCATCTCCTCCAAACCCCTGGTTATATCTAGAGCTGGAGGTCAGAACTGTGCTTGCTAAAGGGAAATCCCACTCAGCACACATCTAATTATGTTTCTATCTTCCAGATCCCACATAGCAGTCCCTGATAAAAAAAATAGACAGGAAAGAGGAATCAGTTGCAGTCCGCTTTATGATTTTACATTATTAAGCCATTGGGGACTGCCAGACAATCTGAGAGCTTAGTGAACTGAACTCTCTAAGACCTGTTAAGTACTCAGGAGGTACTATGCAAACCCACAAAATAGGAGCATTAATCATCAGGCAGACTTGTCAGGATACTCAATACATGAGTGACAGATGAGAACAGAGTGGAAAAGAGAATAGGGAAGGGCAGAAAATAAGAATTAGGAGGTTTCCACAAACCTCTCCTCCAAGTCTTACAATCATTCTTCAATTTTTTTTTTTTTGAGTGAGACTGTGCTGTTCATTTCATAGGGGCAAATCCATTCTTCAGCACTGATTTCACTGGAATTACTCCAGATTTACTGCAGTGTAGCTGTACAGCACTGGCTCTTTATAATAATATGCCTCATTAGTAGCTACTTACAGTGTAACTGAATTATAGGACGTCTAGTTCTGGGCAGTTACTGCAAAATGGAGCACTGACATGACACCTAATAAAGTACTTGTATATGCCTTCTGGGAGCTATAATGCTATATTATTTATGAAGTGCCATTGTGTTTTAAAGACAGAAGACCAGATGTTAAAATCTGTTTTATTTACACAGTGTCACCAAGGATTAAATCTATTGTCTTTACTGAGCATATCCCAACATATACAATGCACATGTTGGCATAGAGCATCCCTGGAGGCACAGAGGTCAGACACACCAGGGCACACCAACACCATCTATGGAGACAAAATAGTTCAAAGTGGATGTGTCCTGGTTTGAGCACCAAGCCAGATGTTAAAAACTTGTGCAGAAATAAGTAGGGAAGGATATTCTTCCCAGATCTGACTTCCCACGAAGCTAGACAAGGTAGGCTTTTTTGTGATAACTTATGCAGCACTTCTGCTAGGTGAAGAGTGCTCAGGGGAGAGCGGGACACCTCCTAAACAAAGAACAGTCCCCCATCATGATTTTGGGGAACAAGTGGATTCCTACTAGGAGTTTTTTCCTAAGAAGCAAATCTTCTTTGTATGCAAACTCTGAATGTGTATTAAAGAGAATTCTGATGTAAGAAAAGAAATGCAGTGTAAACGTGAACCCCTACAGCACTAACATGCCATAACCCCACTTGCTGCATTTGCTGTTCAGCGCCTGAGGGCAGCACGTTGCCCGAGTCCTGGAGCACGTAGGCAGAGGTGTCTCCTGCCACATTGGAAGTTTAGTCTGGTCGAACCCTGAGGCGCTGCCACCAGGCAACTGCAGCTCCAAAACCAGCTGTCACATCGGCAGTGGTCACCGGGGGCTGCGTGCTGCTTTGCAGTGCTGCAAAGACCTCTCTCTGTCCAGTGTCCCATGAAGGAGAGCTGTGCGGAGCTTACATCAGAGCCCTGAAAGGGGAGAAAAAGTCTCTCTTGGGGCAAAAAAAAAAAAAAAAAAAAAAAAAATTAAAAAAGTAGATTTTGGAGCTTTGAGGACATTATTCTGCTTGAACCAAATGGGAACCAGCTCTTTTCTGCAACCCACACATTGGCTAACCATCTCTCTTGCCAGGCTGATGCCCAAAGTGTTGCTGAGGCATTGCTGGGCAGGCAGCTCTTGCAAGCTCCCATGCACTCAGCAGCAAAGGGGCCCATTACTCCCTTGGGCTTCTCTCCAGCTCTGAATATCAGATAGGGTGAAGTCATTCTAGTGAAGAACTTTTCCCTTATTTTTTTGCACCAACACATAGTAGCAAGAAACATCTTACCCCCTAAAATGATGTGTTTCACAAAGTACTTCCCTTAGATGATTTGAGCATTCATGGCGCTCTCCCAACAGGTATATCCAGTTGTTGCAAACATGATGAGCTGCTGTAAGCAACCATGGCTGTCCCAGCACCACCAACACTACGCAAGGATGTTGTGGTACGAATCTTAGGGCTTTAGTCACCTGGAATTACCCTGTCTGAAGCTTTGCTGAAGTTTTGAAGAACACCTAAAATGGAAAGCATGACTGACCACAAATGTTGACCTACTTTAAGTAAGCATTTCCCTAGGAAGGCAAATTGCTTGTTTTGGGCATGTCAGAGGAGTCTGGGATAAGTGGTCTTGCTCTTTGCTTGCCTCCTGCCCGGACAGTCCTCTACCGGCATCAAGGGAAAGGAAAGGGGTGTAAGGCAGTATGGGCAGCCCTGTTCACCACCATCAGCTTCTGTCCTTTTCTCTCCTGTTTCTCTTCAGGGGGGACCTATAGTACCAGTGGAGAGAGACCAATCAGTCCCTTGTCTGCTCTCAAGTCCCCCAAAGCCTCCAAAATCTCTAATCTCCATTCCCACCTCCCTTCTTCCAATGCCAATCTCAAGCCTCCCACTGGTGTGGTGCTTTCCCAAATTCTGCTTTTGATCCATGAAAGTACCACTGATCCCTTCACCACCCTGCAGCAAAGCCCCCCAAGGCTCTCCCAGCCATCACAGCTTTCTGAATTCCCACTAAGGTCTCCAGGGTTTTTAAAAGCTAGAAGTTTTGTTAAAATAATTCTATAGGTAGATTTTAGTTCATTTTCTAAAGGGAGCTGTTTAAATTGTGAAACGTTTAAAATCCAAGATTGCTTTTGCTTCCACAACTCTGGAAGAAGGGAAACTAGAAATCCTAAAATAGAGAAACTGTGGGGGAGACACTGTCCAGTGCTGCCTGAAAAAGTGAATTTCTGTACAGGAGGTTGCCGGGCTCAGGTCTGCCTTCCAAGTTATCCCTATGTATCACCCAAAGAGGTGTGAAGGGGACAGGGTTTTGGACAGGATTTCACAGTGGAAACCTCCAAAACTGAGAATACAATTAGGGTAGCAAAGCCTGGGGCAGGTGTGAGGGCAATGAGGTTCCTCTCGAACAAAAAGGCTGGAGCTCTGGGCAGGCGTCACCCTGCAGAAGGGCAGCAGGGGGCTTGTGCAGAGAGGTGTCCTGGCCAGCTGGGATGGACATGGAGTGGCACAAAAGCTCCGAGGAGCTTTGGACAGGACTTAAAATCAGCCTGCATTGTCAAAATGTCCCAACAGAAACACACTATAAAAATAATTGCTTTTCTATAGTTTTTTAAATCTTTAACAAAACAAATCTCATTTGGAGTGAACCTAAGAGCGCATCGCCATCCCGTCGGGGAGACCCCTGGGGGTTTAATAGGTTTGGGACCCGGTCTCAGCTGTGTGCCATGTAGGTGGGAATGTCATTCTTTATTCAGGATAGATGGATGTAGTAAATAAGCTTTTTGCAATGCACATAGTTGAAGTTGCAAGACTGACCAGAAGAACATGTGAGGCTGATCAGAATTAAACTGTGTAAGAAAGGCCTGGCCTTGGGACTGGATGCCAGAGTAGAAACCTGTGCACTGGTGCTGGCAGAGTGCTCTCTGTGTGTGTTTGGCTAGATGTGGCTGGCACAAAAGGAGCAAACATGTTGCTAAGCAGAGAGAGAAGGCATTTATAGGATGGCCATTAGAAAAAATGATAGAGAAAGGTTGACGTGCTGACAGGAGGACAGAGCCTGGAAGAGGAGATGTGCTCTTGTTTGGTTCCTAAAGCAGTGAGGGACCAAACATGTCCATCAGAGACTGCATCAAAGAAATATCTTATTATAGCCAGTTCCCATCCCTGCTGGAAACAGCCTGGGGATCCCTCAGCATTCAATAGCTGCCTGGCTCAAAGTGGGGAACAGGAATTCCCACACTTCAGTGAGAGCAGTGCCATGTCTCTGATGGCTATGAAATGTTATCTTAGAGCTAACTTTGCATTTCTCAGGCATACGGTTTAACAACTAGTTAGACATGGCTGTGTTTTACATCTCTTTAAGTACCACCTGCTGCAGCGGTCTCCTAGAGCCCGCTCAGCTCAGAGCCGGGACTTTCGAATAGCTGTTTGGGTGTACTGCTGGCATGTAGTATATTTCTCTTCTGCCATAAACTCATGAGGACCTCGTAAATTATGTGGGATAAATTAATCCTTGACTCAGCTCCATTGGCACAATGAAGCTAAAGTAAGGATGAATTTAATCACAGGAGGTTAGTATCGAGTGGCAGAAGAATCTCCCTTTGCCATCTTTACCGTGATGTGAGATGCAGCCGCTGCTGGAGAGGGGAAGCTGCCTCTTGCAACGGAGGTTGCAGGTGACATCAAAGAGATGCTAAGGAAAATTTTATGTACTCCCTGTTCAAATGAATACAAACTATGATGGTCTCTATAGGCACGCGCCAACTGTTTCTGTAGGAACAGGGCTTCAGAGCTGCAGTATTTTTCCCATGAGGGTACCAGCACAGAGGTGTGAAATTTATTAATTTTCCAAAGCAGCCCTGTTTGTAAATGCAAACCGAGTTTAGCTTGGAAAAAAGTTTTCATTCCATTTTTACACATGTTTACCTTTAGAGACCGTTTTGCCATTGCGGGGGGGGTCTGGATGAGGCAGATCTTTTCCGAGCTGGGCTGTGACCCTGGGAAAGCTCATCCCTGGAGGGAAGGAGCAGGAGCAGGGGGGCACGGGAAGCAGAGGGGGGTATTGATTTCAGACCTACAGACTCCTGCCAAAGGGTCGGCTCCAAGGCTGCAAACGCCCTGTGCCGTGCTATTAGCCGGTGTCATTTCCCAGAAGCGAGACTCTCCCACAGTCTCCCCTCGCTAATCCGCGAGGCACATTGCCACGCTGTAGGTTTGTTTTGGGGTGGCATGGCGGGGGGAGGCAGGGAGGAGATCGAATTAGCCTCCTAGGCATGTACACAGGGAAAAGGTGCACACAGGCACATTGCCCCTCGCCTGCTTATCACGGAGGGGTGTAAAACCAGCTGCCCCCATACAGCTAATATTAAGAGAGCCATACTAAGTGCAACAAGCAGAATAGTGTAGTGGGCACTTTTTCCCTCTCTCCAGACCCATGAGTGCTCAAGGGACAGGCCCAAAGAACCAAACCTGTGAGCAGCTGCCTCCTGCGGAACCTGTAATATTTGTGACTCAGCTTCTGATCTTGCTGGGTGCAGCGCAATTCCCCCAGCTGGGGGGGGAAAAAACCCATCAGGGCTCCCTGACGCAGTGCTCCCCCCAGGCAGTGCTCCCCCCAGTCTCAAGGGGCTCACACGGGGACTCGTGGCAGTTTTGGAGAAGAGGTGAGCACTACAACCACCCCCATGAGGTTCTCCAAACGCATCCAAGCTGGACATAAATCCATCTCATCTCACCGAAACCCAGCGGGGCACCACCATCACCCCAAAGAGAACAGCAGAGAGAGCATCAGGAACAAACTTGACCCACTTGCGCTTCTAATTACTATGTGTGTGCTAACACTGCCCTCTGCCTCCTGCAGAAAGGCTTTGTTGTTGGGTTGGGGATCTGTTGGGTTTTTTCTTTTCCTCTCCTATGAAGCAGGATGATAAAATAGGATTCTCCAGCCTGGCCGCATGCAGGCACACAAGGTGCTGAGAACGAAACGCTGGCACGCCTGGCTCGTCACTGGTAGTGCCAGCCCAAATATTCAGTGCCATGCGGTAGGGAGGCTGTAAAAGTCTTCAGCCCTACAATAAGTAAAACTTGGGAATTTTCTTATATGTCTTATGAAAGGGAGGAGTTTCAGCTTGTTTTGCCCTGTAGGCTCACATTTTCAAGCATTCTTCTCCCAGGGTAAAGGTTAGGAACATTTTTGGTTTTTTTAACCCTGTTTAATCTCTCAAGGGAACGGGAAGATAAAATGGCATCAGACTTTATACCCAACCTGAGACACCTGGCCAGGCTTCATCAGCAGGGCTGATTCCCAGTGCATCCCCAGAGGACTGGCAGTGCAGATAAGCGGAGCAAAGCCAAACATGAGCGAGGAGACGTAGAAGCAGAGTAATAAAATGACCTTTCCCAAAGTGACAGCAGGCCTGGGGCATGGCCAGAAGTAAAATCTATGCCTCTGCCTGGCCAGGACAGCAGGATGAAGTCCCAAACCCTGCTTGCCTTGCAGGTGGAGTGTCCCCAGCCCAGGGGAGGGTACACCTGAGCTGTGCCCAGTTGCCGATGCCCCTGACAACCCTCTTGCAGGATGTCCATCACCCAAACGCCAGTGCTTCCCTTTGCCCCGTGACTCCTGAAAGCCAGCACGGATGCCAACTCGCAGGGACTTTCAACAAGAGAGAGGCGCCTAGCTCCTGTTCACACCTTGGAAAATCCCCTTGGCTTTTTATCTGCATCGGGCTATATATGGTCCCCGATGGCTGCAGTGTCAGGCTCGAAGAGGCACGGAGGGCAGGGAGGCAGTGAGCCAAATCGTGGGAAGAGAAGAAAAGGTGTGAAGGTTGCACACAAGCTGCAAATGAGCCCGTAGGAGAGAGTTGGGTGTCCCAAGCATGGCCTGCCCTTCTCCAGACTTTGGTTTCCCCATTGAGGTGGGAGCTCTGCTCCTGTTTCATGCTGTTTTGGCACGGAGGATATCATGGGGAACACTATTCTAAAGAAATGCATCCTTTTTTTTTTGTGCTTTATGGTCAATAATGCTGCAGTTTGACTTTAGGGTGAAGATTTGGATCAATTCTCATTTTCTACAAAATGATTCTCTCTTATACACCAAGGGATAGAATTGAAAATGTAATCTGTCTTGTTGAGAGGTAGAGTCAGGGTCATGGAAATTAACCCCCAAGTGCCATTTCGTGTGCCTTTTTTCACATGCCAGCAAATAGCAGGGAACAACTTTGGATTTCTAAACAGTAATTTAGAAAAAAAAAAAATCAGTTTTGTCCAGGCATCTGAAGGGATCCTGCTACCAAGCCACTTTTTCTCCACGATGTAAAATAACTGAGAACAACCATTTTCAGCAATGATTCACTAGCAAATACTATTGCCAGATGAAAACCAGGATCTGGGTGACTTTGTCTCACAGTATTACATTTTAATATTCGGCTATATAAATTGAAGCAGAATGGAGCTCCTTTATATTGAACAATTTCACTTCTGAATCCACAGGATAAAAAGAAAAAAATAAAGAATAAAATGCGTTCTTATGTAAGGTCAGGAAAATGTGACACACTTAAATGACCTGATGAAGAGACCAATCAAGTGTAGCTGGCCCCACACAGAAAGCTTTGTGGAGGTACTACCCAGATATTGCCTTTATACTTACACTTTAGACTTTTACTGCAAGCAGGGGTACTGGAGTCAGACCTTTAATCCAGCAACCTGTTCCAGTTACTGGTGATCACCAAAGATGATGCTTGTAAAGGAGGTCCAGGCTGGATAAACATGCATGGTGATCCACCAAGGTGTGTGAGAACTGCTGTGGTTTGTGGGTCTTTCCTCTAAAACTCAGGGGAGCCAAAGGAGATGCTGGGAGGAGGGCTCAGTGGGTGACATGGAAGGAGAGCCAAAAAACCCAGTGTGAGGGAGGAGGATGTTAAAACAGGTCAGACAGCTGGGAAGAGCTCCTCCTGGTGCAAAGGGTTTGTGTCAGTACCAGGACTCACCGTCAGATCAGTTCTGCAAAGAGCAGCTTGACTATTGCCTGTGAGCCAGGCTGATCAGGTACCTGCTGTGAAATCCATTCAGCAACTGAGTGTTAGGGGTTTGACCAAACACTTCTTTTTTTTTTTAAACCAAAGAGTGTCTGCTTTCCATTGCTATGCCCTTTCCATTTGGACTGATTACTTAAAGCAAGGAAAAAAATGTCATTCAGAAGGTTTCTGGTGGCAGATGGCAGAAGTTATCCTGTGAATTGGGCTTGATCACTTCTCAACATACTGGTTCCAGGATCTGCTTTTATTCTGCATGATAACACATAGAGAGGGGAAACTGTGATGCACCACAGAGCTGTTTTGGGGTATGGGCAAGGAATTGTTTTCAGTTCAAAACTCAAGTCTTCAACTCTTTGCCAAAAGAAAACAAACAACAACAAAAAAGAAATACTTCATTAATGGAAGGAAATTTTGCCATGGCACTGCAAACAAACTAGCCAAGCTGATGAAGAACAGAGCCTTTGGATTTTATTCAGCTGATGTATAAATGAGAAAATTTTGAAAGAAACTCAGCTGGATTTTATCCTCAGTGTTGAACTAGATAGAAGTGGTCAGCTCTAAATTACTATTCTTTTATTCATCACCTGAGTTCCTACAGCATTCGAGAGAGTCCAGGATATCTTTGTTCTGGGGACTCTAAAAATGCCAAATAAAAAGCCCTCTTAAGAGTTTCCAGACTAAAGAAAAGACAACATTTAATAACAGGTGCAATAGATTGCTGGGAAATGATGAAGTGGTATCTGTCAGCATGATGGCCGTGATACTCCTCCATCAGTGACTTAATTACTACCGAGGGCTCTCTTGCAGCAAAGGCAAGTTCGAAGGAGGGCAATGAGGGCACTCTGCAGATAGTTTCTAAGTGTCCACAGGAAAACAGAAAGGTGCTTGTTCGAAAATCGTACAAGTGAGAAGCAGAGGCTGATGTGGGGCAGGTTAGAGCTGGGAATTAGAGGCAGCAAGAAACAGGCAACAGAGGTCTTGAAAAATACAATCAGACTGCTGTTCCTGATGCAAAAAGGAAGGCAAACCAGTGGAAAGATAAAAGCAGAGAGGTGTGCCAGCCATAGCAAAGGGATGGGAAAATGCTGTGAACAGGTATGTGCCCAGTAGGGCTGTGCTTGTCAAGTCTAGGGAAAAGGTTGCTCCAAATTTCGGTAATGTAAACTTGGAGCAAACTTTTGGCTTTGAGCTCTGTGGTATATTCTGGATGGTAGGAAGAACAAATCAGAAAGAACAAGAAATAAACTGTGTGGGGAGAGGCTGGAGGGGTGGAAGATGACTCTCATTAGGGTTGTTGATAGGAACCCAGTTCATGTTGTCCACAGAGACTTGCCAGGGACAGAGTCAGCAGCTCAGCTTGGATACCCAAAATGCCAGCAAGATATCTAAGCCCCAAGAAGCAGAGGAACATGTTTGAACACCTCCCTGCCTTTTTCTGCCATCTTCACACCCAGTAAGTGCATCTCTGCTAGAGCAAAAGCTGTCGGACCCAGAAACGTGCCCAGGGCAGAGGCGCACATGGATGGGAGATGCACAAAGCCACCCACCGACAGTCACGGCCGTGACACCCATGGGTGACAAGGAAAGATACCATTCAGCACAAACACGTCATCTTCCCCCCGTCCCTGGTGGCCATTTCCCAAAGCAGCGTTGGTGTCAGCTTTTCTGCTCTCACAACAGCCACTGAAGTGCTGCTCTAGTACTTCAAAAGGGTCTGTTAAAGTAGCACTACAGCAGTCACCAAACAAGCCACTGCTATCTTTCTTCAGGGATAAGATAAGACATCAAAGTGATTGATTCCCAGCTCTCCACGTCAGAGCCGAACGTGGGGGCCGGTGGCAGCCCACGCATCCCCCCATCCCACAGGAGTGTGGTTGCATGTGGGAAGGACTGTCAGATTCCCAGTGGCTTTTTTTTTTCCTTCAGTCAACTTTATCTCCTTCCTGTTGGCAACCAAGCTTAATTTGTGCTTTTGAAATTATTTCCTTACCTTTAAATAACAATAAGAAACACCCACGGAAAAATGTCTTGGTGCCCTGACAAGCAGATTTACAATGGGAAATGGTGACCACCCAGCAGCAAAAAATGATAATTATAGGCACATAATCCATTTTATCAGTCCACCAATAACCACAGTATGAAATGACCCTGCTAACACCCCCAAGGCCTAATCATTCCTCTTCCTCCAATGCCCTGTCAAATAAACAGCTCATGGAAACGCTTCTTATTTTGTTGGATGCAAAAGTCTGCCTGCTAGCCAGCGGAAAAATGAGGGAAAGTTGTAAATGAGAACTCTTTCCTGATTTATTTTAAATTTACCAGCAGATAGTCGTCAATGGTCTACTTGAGAAGCAGCTGCCAAGCTGTTTTGCCCTCCCTCTCCACTCTCTTTGTTGGCAATACAGGCAATATCATCCCTCCTCAGCAGGACTGGGATGTCACACCGCGAACATGAAGAAAATAAGAACATCTCTTATCTGAGCTGAGCTACCCTGAGAAGGTGCTGGCTGATGGGAGATAGGAACAGGGTAGCTTGAGGGACCTCTGAAAGCTCCTTATGGCCTGTTGGGAGGTATCCAGATATGGGCTGCAACAGGATGATCCAAGGGCTAGCTTAATATGTGACTTTCAGAGTTTTTAACAGCAGAAAGAAAGGAAAATGCATTGTCCCTGCTTCCCCCCAGAGTGTGTCCTGGGCTGCCACAAGGGCCCAGGTTGATGGTTCTCCTGGCTGATGGTTATTCTCACCAGGAAGGACCCGACTTGCTGCATTGATACGGCATTTTGAAGGACTCTTGTGGTTTGTGCTGCTTGACTGAAGGTCCCCGGCTAACATTTCTTTCACACCCTTTCATTCTGAAGCCCCCGTTTCTGGGGCCCACCCATAGACACGTAGGAAACCACACAATCGGGAAACAACTTTGGAAAATGCAAGTCTTTGTGTAAAGCAGAGGATACAGGTGAACGGAGTTGGCCTGGAAAGCCAGAGCTGCATAAAACCCACTTGTTTTTCATTGAAGAAAGACATTGTGCTGGGACAATATCAAACTCCCTAATGCATGGTTTGGAAGAACAAGTGTGTGCTGCCTACCATCCTAAAATCAGCTCCCGCTGCACACCAGCAAATAAATAAAAGTGAGAAATAAAGTCCCGAGGCTGATGGACTGGCAGAGGGGAAAAAAAAAAAAAGAAAGAAATGTTACAATCAATTAAGTAACAGAATTATTTTCCAAGGAGGCAGTCAATAAGACAGAAACGCTGGCGATACAAATAGCCTGGAGGAACACGCTGGCGGCTTTAGTGCAGCCGGCTCTTTTCCATTAGCGGCGAGGGATTGCTTAGCTGGACACGCGGGGTCACTTTCCGCTTCGGTTCCTCCCAATCAACAGCTAAACTAACAGGTGCAACCTGGTGTTTAAATTTGAATATGGATAATGGAGAGCTGCCAGAACAGCGACGAGAAAAACTGCGCATCGGATCCCTATTGAGATGAAAGTGGGGATACCAGCACATGGGCTCCGGGGCTGAGCAACGAGGAGGAGACGTTCAGCCCCGTCCCCAGCGCCACGGCTGCTGGATATCCTGTGTAACATGAGTGGGGAATCTGAACACAATTACAAGAGGTCAAGTGTCCGCATCAGAAAGCTATGAAAATCACGGGAAGTGATTATTAATAGCCATAGCAGAGAGGCTGAGGACTTAGCAGGTGGTCCTTTCATAAGCAGGACGTACCTGTTTTGTAGGGGAAGGCGAGCTCTCACCCCTTGGTGCTGTCAATCAGACCCTTTCTCTCTGATACCAAAAGTCTCAGTCGCAGGAAAAATACAACAGGAGTGGATAAGAATGGTAAGTTGGATGACTTTCCTGCTCTGCCCCAGTATTTCTGTGTAATCGTGGGCAAAGTCACCCCACCCCATCCCATTTCCCATCCCTGATAAGCAAATAACAATTGTCTCTCCTTCTCTGGTGGCCACGTGTTCGACCAAGGAGGCACGTGGAAATCCTGAGCTGAGATGGTTATTTGGGACCCCAGGAGCATTGGGTCATGCTTCTCAGGTGTGTGGGCAAAATCCAATTTTCTTACGCCCAGAAATGCAGGGATGGGACCAGCTATGGGGTAGAGTTGGTCCGCCCTGAAGAATTGGATTTCCACTGTCCCCAGTAGGCATGAGATGCAGCAACCCCTACTTTGGGTTGGGTGTCCCACATCACAGGAGCTACCACGCCATAAGCCAGCATTTTGGTCACTGGTATCAGCAGGTTTCAGAGCTTTTACCCAGACAAAGCAGGCAGGAGCATGGTGATTTTTCTCTCTCCTGGTAGGTGGCTGCCCTGTGCAACAGCATTGTTTCTGCAGACCCTGTCCTTGGTTTGCTTCTCTAACTTGGGCTTCCGTATTTAACCTGGAATCCAGACACCTAAAATACCCAATTTTACAATAGCTAACTCTCCTAGAAGCCACAAGAATGTAATAGAGATTGGTGCAGAATCCTTCTCAATAAAACACAACTGATTTTCAAAATGGTTTAGCTTTTGGGGGAAAGAGGACATGGGGCCAGACTCCATCCAGGAGCAACCCTGAGGATGGTGCCAGATTTGGGGCAAGCTGGTTTTCTGGTTAGAAAAATTGTCTTTCTTTGGGTGGAAGAGTGAGAAGATGTAGTACGTGGATTTTTTTAAAGGGTTTGGATGGCAGATGCAATCCCTGATGCTTTGTTTGAAATAACTTTTACTCCTTTGTGGAAGAAGAGCTCACCATACTTGCATTGCCAGTGCACCTTATTTCTCTTGTAGTCTGCAGCCCATATCTATTATCTTGATGCACAATAAAATATGTAGACATAAAATGGTCAGAAAATTCCACATTTGCTAAGCAACGAATATGATCAGTGCTTCTTTGTTCACCCTGAGAGTCTCTAAAAAAAGGCCTAAAAATTTGAAACCTTAAAGGTCATCTTGACACATAAGGCATTTAATGAATTCCTGAATTGATCTTTGTCTTAGTTCTTCTGGAATTGAATTATAATGATCGTATTTGCACAGTCTCATTTTTTTGGAAATAAAGTGTTTGCTTTCATTAAATAAACTAGGGACTTTGCTTCAGAAAGAGTGACTTTCTTTGTGCAACTAGCTTAACTGCAACTAAAATATGGGCATATGTGCTGCAATAATCATCCAGCTCCATTATTGTTTCAGTAATTCAAATAGTCTGACATACAAGAAAGGAAAGTAAATTTAGCTTCAAATTGAAGGCTACATATGGTTGGCATATTTGACTTCAGGGAATATTTATAAGCAGATTATTCTTGGGGAACTTCAGGAGGCATGACTAGAACTGCATTTTTTAAAGAGACTATGTACAAGCACCAAAATAAATGGTCGGTGATTATGATAGTCCAGCCTGGAGATCTTCTGATAACGTAGGTCCAAACACTTGAAAAAAGTCTCATCCAGGGCTTCCTTATGCAAAGGCCATGACATTTTTATAAATGGTTAAATCTACACAAGAATTACTGCTAATTCCAACTTCAGAGAGCTACATTGAAAATGTGGTTATTTAAAATTCCTATTCAGAAGTTCCCTAATTATAGTTTACAAAGCCTGAGTGCGTGGGAACACCCGCTGGAAGACCTGTAATTCTTGGCAAAGGGCAGAATTGAAGACATGGAGCTTTTTTTTCCCCGATCCTGCCGAGCCAGCCTAGGGAGCTTTCTGCCCATCAGCTTTCTTGGTGCCACACTAAGGCACCAAACCTCTCCAGTTTCTTCATGCAGCTCCCTAGTGCCCAGCTCAAGGCTGCAGGGTCCATGAGATGTCAGGGAAATGAAGAGTCAGGCTGAATATTGTAGCATTTAATCCAAGTAAACCAGATTTCCAGGAGGATTTATGTCCTAGCGCAAACTTCAGCAGTCAGTCCCATAATGTGTGAAGCTTCTGAAGCTTTATCTTCTCTTTATCAGTTGAATAATACAGGCTCCTGCTTAGCCAGACTAAATGGGATTTTAATTGAATGTTTCCTTTAAAAAATCAATGGCAGGAAAATGACAGGGTCAATATTGCAGGAGCATGTGCTTAACCCCCCCAAATGATCACACACGCACACCCCAAACACATCTGTGTAGGCAATACAGCTCTAGTGTGATTACGATTATTATAGTATTCTTCTGAAATCTGCATTCAGCCCTTGTTTCCTTGGGCTATGGGTAGGCACACACTTGGAGAGGGGGCATATAATTGTAAGTGTTGCAGCTGGTGCCCATCATCTCACCCAAAAAGCCTGGAATGGCTGCAGGAATCGCTGGGCACATTCTCACGACCTTCCTTCACCGTGCAGGGAGGCGAATCAGATGATCGCCGGGGTCTCTTCTTGTTCCCATCCTTGCTAAAATAAAAGTCACCCTGTTCCTCATCCTGCGATTGGTTCCCGAAGGCAAATGCCTGCTCTCACATGGCATCCTAAAAAGCCCATGCATCACAGTTTGGATGCAGGCTTTTGCCTGTCCTGATCTGATTGCAGGAGACAGCCGTCTGTGGAGCTGCATGGGATAGCGTTGTTTTTAAGGGCTGGCCTGGTCTTTGGTCTAAACAGAGAAAAAAACATCCCTCAAAATGAGTCTGAAGGGACAGGACTCAATGTGAGCCCTTGGCTGATTCGGTGCAAGCTTCACCCATGCACATACACAACTGTGCCTCAGTCTTAGCTTCAGGCACCCTTTGGCTCCCAGTGACAGCCCTCCCCTAACAGGAGAGCATTAGTTATGGTGACCTGAACAGTAATTCCATGACGGTGTGCTCCCAGGGAAACTCAGATGACCCACCAGAATTACTTCTGCTCCATCTTATCTCCATGGATGGGGCGCGTACTTCCAGCTCAGCTTCTGCAGGTGCTTCACAGCAGGCGTCTGTAGCCGTGGGTCTCTGTTGCTGCATCTTTCTGCCCCTTCTCATGCCCACGACCCGTGTCCCTCCACCCTCCTCAGTAATTCCCTGTGCGCTCCCTCAGGCCACGGGGCTTTATTCTGAGCCCATTGATGCTCGCCAAAAGTTGAGCTCGGAAAAACACAGTAGGTGTTGTAATTCCTGCTGGTTTTCCTTCCTGTGCCCCAAAAGGCGTACATCATGCGCTGTTCACCCAGCACTGAATTCGCTCTGCCATGCATGCTCTTAGCCCTTCACTAGGTTTCCTTGCCCCCCCGATGCATAGCCATCTCTGCAAATTTGTCCCCCCTCTGCATTTCCCACACGTCACTGGGTCCAGTTTTACCAGATTTTGAAGCTCTGGCTCAAACAGGGACATTTTTTAGCTGTATGATCCCTCTAGACTTAAATCCCTCTGCAGACTTTTTTTTTTTTTTTTTAACCCAAAATAAGGATGCCTTTTTCTGGTTTAGCTTATACTGCTTGCAGCCTGCTTTGCTCCCAGCTACATCTGAGCCACTTCTCAGTAGTAACAGAGAAAGAAGTATGCTGAAAGGTGTGAGCAGAAGAGGCAAAGGCTGCTGTGCAGCAGCATCTGCTTCTGGGACCGCTCCGTGTCTCTCTTGCCCCTTCTCACCTGAGCGGAGCTGTGCATGGATGACTGAGAGCTAAAAAAGATGTGAGCCCAGTACAGTCTGCAGAGTGGGAATCTAACCCTGTGCTTGTGGAGCTGGAAATCCAAAGAATTTGTACTAAAATCAAGATGCAGATATCCCTTTCAGATTTACTGTCAATTCAGTGAGGATAAATGTCGGTCACCTTCCAGGTCATTAGCAGCCTTCTCCAAGCATTGCTTTCCAAGCCTGAGGCCCCAGGTATTTTCAAATTATTGCAGCAAGGCAGATGTAACTTCGGGGACACAGATCCCAGTTTTAACCTACGTAAAGAAGACAACCTTTTAAAAGTCAGTGTTTTGGTTGAAAACGCTGCTTTCCCCTTTAAAAGAGCAGTAACTATTAAGCTCAGATATTCTGTAGCCCTCATCACTCTAGGATGGGCTATTATTGCCCTATCTATGTTACAACTCATCGAAGCCAGCAGCAGCAAGGCACATTCTCTCCCTTTCGCCCCAGGCTTCTTTTACTCATGAGCTGATGGAAGGAAACGCTAAAGCTGGTGTTTGACTTTGGGGTGAGCTTTTGGGGGGACCATGTGCTATTTGTTTTGCCACTGAGCGAGGCAAAGCTGCTACTCTACATCCCCGCCAGTGTATTTGGCTGACTCGGTACCCACAATAACCTCGCCAGCTGCCCAGGCTTCTTCAAATGATGCCTTAGCTGCAGCATCCATCCCCTCGGCTCTCCAGGGGAAAGGGCTATTAGAGAGAACACAATTCCCTTCAACTTCACCCGACTCGCTCAGGCTTGGAAAGCCTCTATTCACAGCTGGTTGTAGCGAAGGATGGGATTTTCTGTTGGGCTTTTTTCTTCCCTCTCTCTGGCCTGGAAGAAAGCAACAGAACCACAGGTGATGCAATTCGATTAGAAGCTCCCAAGGCTTAAATTAAACAGAATTATTTATCAAATCTCTGGGCCATTAGCCCCGTCTCTAACAACAGCCATGCCATAACCTCCCCCTCGCTCCTCCCACATACACTTCCCTTCTCTTACAAAGGCTCAGCGAGATCCAATAAAATAAAATAAATTAAAAAAAACCCTTCAGTTATAGAGAAGAAAGTGGCAACAACAATAACAAACAAACAAGTGACCGTGTGCTGGATGCCAGATGCTTTGCGTGTTGGTCCGTGACTTAGGCTGTGCTCTGTCCCTGGGGGGATAGTGGTGGGGCCCCCCACTCGTGGGCCACGTGGGTGTTGCGAGGATGGTGGTGTTGCCATTGACCTTTCCTTTATCCTCAGCCTCAGCCTGCACAAGCCAGCTAAGCTTTCATCTGTGGAAATAAATCAGAATCCCAGGGGGGAGGTGAACCCCCTGCCAGGTAAATTGGGGATGATGCATACTACACCTAGCACTTGTGCGTTCCTCTGATGCTCTTCCCAGGGCTGATGCCCCCAACCCCACCGCCAACACCACCCTCCCCATCCCACCCCTCCAAACCTCACTGAGGAGGACCCTGAAGAACTAAGATCTCATTGCTGAGATGGTGTGCATTTCATTTTTTACTTTTCTAATTCATTTTTAGCTCTTTGTTCCCTAGCTGATGAGAATTTAGGCTTCAGGAGAACTAGACATTCTCATATTTTCACCTCAGCCTCAGCAGCTGGGCTTTATCTGGGGTGAGACCTTGTAATGAAAGCCAAACTCTGCTCTGTCTTGTCACTGGTCTTAGGAGCACCAAGCCAAACATCAAGTTATTTTGCAATGTACACTAAATCCGTAGTAGCTGGCAACGTGGCAAATGAGCTACATGTTGCTGAAAGGAAATCAATAGACTGGTTGAGCCTGGAAGATTTTTCTTCTCTGGTTTTGATATTTTATCCCATAGGTTCTGTTTGTCTGCTTGTTCTTTTTCTCTGGGACGAAACCAGCCTGACAGATATGAAATCTGTTTACACTGAGAAATTTTGTTCTTTTCCTGGTTAAGCAAATTAAACATTTTAAATTTTAGTCATCTCCAGCATGCCTGCCCTGCAGGAATGTTACTGGTGCTATTTGCAGAGAGATGATGCTGAATAAAAGAGCAGAACTCGTCCCTCGGTATTTTACACTTCCCCTACCCTTGGCTGATTATCAAAGATTTCAGTTCTATCTTAGTACTTCCTTCCAGCTTTGTCCAAATTATTTGTCTTGAACACTTCGTGGCTTGAAAGTATGTCAAGTTCAGTCTCCCCCCCCGGGAATTCCAGGACTTCTACTTCAGCCAGAAAATACTGCGAGCGCAGCCTGCTCCAGAGCAAATAAATCAGCTTCCACAAGGAAAACAGGCAGGAGAGACTCCAGAAATATTGCTCACCTCCTGGGCGAAAGTTTAGAACTGCTTGTGTTTAACCTGCACCAGTTTATCAGTTCCCAAATGAAATAATAACACAGTTAGATATAGTCCAGATCAGTCAGAAAAGGTAGAAAATGAGGAGGTAAGAAATCTACAGAGCTTTGGTGAAGCCCCCTATTGTTACATGTTTAACTTTGCATATATAAAGAAGATAGGTTTTATCACCTTTAAGGAAGCTGGGGGTGTGTTTCATTTAATATTTAATTATAAATGTTACCTATTAAAGTTCTTCTAAACTCTTGTTTACTAATTGGAGGTCTACCACGATGCCCAGAAATGGTATTCAAAGTGAATCAGTGTTGAAATAAATAAAGCAATTTACATGATAAAGAAAAGTATAGCAATTGCCTAATTAGGTATACAAGTAGTATAATAAATTTTATTTGAAAGCCTTTTCTGACTGCTTTCTGAGCTGAGACAGTTAAAAAAATAAAAAAGAATGAAAAATCCACCCAAAATGTAGCAGGCCAGAACTTTCCTTTTGACAAAGGGCAAACAAAGTTGCCAAGGTTTAGCAGTCACTTCTAAAGATAGAAAGAATTCAAGCTTTCTGAGTGGACTCTACTTTTGACAAAGCAAGTCATCCTATTTCTGCATTAAATCATAATCTGAAAATAAAGGGCATTTCAAATGTCACTTGATGTAGCGCATTGACATGACTATATTTTGATAAGAAACCCATCTTTAGCTAGACTTCTCTTAAAAGTTTGTACAGGACTCAGCATCCATTTGACGTTCTGCTGCAAGCACCGTAGAGACAACCTTAATTCTGGCATTTCCACACTTGTGTGAGCTTGGCTGTGTAACCTTAAGACCTTTGTCTGTATGTGGCAAATACAGATCCTATTTCTCCTTTTCCTTACATTTGCTCTAGTCATTCACATCCATGCAAAGCAGGTGCAAAACGTCATGACCGTGCTCACGCAAATGATGTGAAGGTCGGTCAATGCCAGTAATGTTGCCTCAATGTTAATTACCCCCTACTTTGGGGGGGGGAGGGTAAAATTATGGATATAATCCTGAATTTAACAAACATAAAAGAGCATTTAATTATTCTAGTTATATTGTTATCCCCAGACACTTTCTTGTTTTCGACTGGATCTGCTCCTCTAGGGCAGGAGGTAATTGCTTATTTCCTTGCACACTTCAGTGATCGTTCTGGAGTAGCTAATGATTTATTAGGAGAGCTGGAAGTGTTCAGCCGCTCTGCGAGTCAGCCAGCAGCGCTGTGTCCAGCACTTATGATGCTGATTACAAAAAATCCAACAGCCCGGAATCAGAGCCGCTAATCAGGAGTGCTGCAAGACGGTGACACGGTGATGATACCGGCTCTTTGCAGAGATTCCCCTCCTGCGAGATACCTGTGATGAGTCAGACTCTGGGAAGAAAAGATAATTCTGGCGTAGCGACGTCTCTCCCACTCCATGTTTACCTGCTGCAAAACCTCCTCCAGGCCAGCGGCAGCACAGCTGCATTAGCACAAAGCCTGTGGTCCGGCTGGAACTCTTTCCAGACTTTCAGGTTGTCAAATTAACATTTGCATCAATTTAATTTTCACATGACTCATCATTAAGTGATTCAGTCTCTCTCTGAACAGCCTTCAAATAGAACTGACCTTTCTTTCAAAGCTTGACCTCAGGTGGGGATTTAGAGGAGGAACAGGAGAGTGATTCAAGCGCAGATGCCAGGGTCAGGCAGCTCCGGCTTTTCAGGGTGCAGCTCACAAAGAAAGAGAGCTGTGACTACGCAGGAGACACTCGTGAAACATGTTTTCCTGCTGCCTTGTATCCGTTTGCATAAAGGACGTCAAGCATAGAGATAGGGCAAGAAAGCAATTGCAAGACAGCAAAAACTGTGTACGTGGGATCCTAACACTGAGATTGAAATGTGTCTTTGAAGTAAGACCGACGAGTTGGATGAGACTCACCCAAGTCTTGTATAGTCTTTGCGCTGGCGTGTCTTTTTTTGCCTGGAGCGAGTTGGGACCCACTAGTGTTAAATATCAGTAGATGAGACCTCAGAGAAGTATTTGTGGGGGACACGCTTACTTTTCTGAAAGCATAAAGGCCCAGCCCTTTTCAGCCTGTCTGTCAGCTTCTGCAGCTACATGTTTTGCCTCCAGACACCTCTCTAGTGCACATAAATGGTGATTAAGCAATCACCCTAGCAGTCAGGAAGGTGAGTTTGAAGTTTGTACAGGTTGCTTGTAAAAGCACTGTGCGCCCACCATTCCTAGGGAAGCACGAGGGGCTGCAGCGCATGGTTTGATGAGGAATGCAGAAGCCAAACGTGGTGCTAATACTCGTGCATCAGCAAATGGGCCACCAAAGAGCAGCTTCTTAAAGATCACCTGGCAAAAGACCTGTGCACGGGTCTACATTCAAAGGTGGCCCACAGCGATCATTCTCCCCATCTCCCTTCCTTGTCCTTGTCATATATTCTATATCTACAAAGGTGCGGTATTAATGGTTGCTCCTAAGCACCTACTTCTTTATACCATTCCTATAGGTTCAGAGGAAAACTCAGGTGGGAAGGGACCTCTGGAAGGAGGTCATCTGTTCTAGTCCTCCTGTGCTCTCCCTCTCTGCTTCTTGGAGGGGATGGAAAGGCTTGCAAGGAGTAAGGAGGACCTGCTGGTTTTAGGAAGCTCTCAGGAAAAATTACTACCTTGGGCCCACCTCAGCGAGCAAAGTGAGGTCTCCTTTGCTCCAAAGGTGGGGTGTCAGTCCCCATTCTCAACACAGCACCTTCTTCCCCTTCTTTTTGTGTACCTGTACTCTTCAGCATCTGCCCCCCACCAAGAAATCCTGCTTGCCCGTCTCTTGTATCACCCAAAACACTTGCTCATCTCAGGTTTTTGGCTTATGCCGGTTTTGGGAGCCACCAGCAGCTGCCCAAGCTCCCTGCCCTGCTACAGTCAAGAGGGGCACAAGCCTGATGTGGAACATCCTGGCTTCTCCTGAAGGCTTGGGTTTTCAGTAACTCTCCAGTTTCAGAGGTTATTGGCTTGCTCTTATCAGGAAAGCTGCCCCTGGCAATATTCGTCCTTCCTTTGTAAGACAAACATCCCAGGCCTGAAGTTATATAAGTGTCACATGGGTTTAAGGCATTTTTTCCCCACTCACTCATAAGTGTCAGTTAGAGTTTCTTATCCACAGGCTGGGAGTCCAGGAGCAGTCTGTGTGTCTTTGGCTCCAGTATCTCATCACAGGGCACTTTTCACTTCAGAAATCTCTCTTCCCTTCTCAGGCTACTCCTCAAGTCAGGAGAAAGACTGTCAACTGATGTCTGAAGGGGGGTCAGCCCAGCAAGTAGCTTGTTTTGTCTCTCTCCACAAAGCTGGAAGTTGGCGGGGGGGGCGGGTATTTATAAGACAGAAAGACACAGGGCTCTGACCCTTTCATCTCACATTTCACTGTGAGGGATTTGAACCATTAATTTTCCAGTGCACCATCAAGAGGGCTGCCAAGAAAAGTCCCAATTGCTAAAAACCTCATAGCAAGCCACGAGAGTCCCCTTGCTTGTGAAACGACAGAACTGTATTCAAAAGCATATAGATAAGCATGAAAAATGTTGGGAAACAGATAGGGAAAGCAGGAGAAAGAAAAGAGTACCAGGCTGCCTCCAAGCTAGAGCATTGAGCCAGCCATCAGCAGCACATCCAGACCCAAGCTGCAAAAGCCCAGTGAGTTTTTGTCCTTCTTTCTCTTGTGGGCACCTTGCTCCAAACACGTTGCCAGAATTTCCAGGAGGCCATGGCCAAAGCCACAGGTAACAGGAGAGAAAGATGTTCCTTTTCTCCTCCAGACATGTCTTCTGCACCAAAATCAAGGATATCTGCTTTGTTTTGGACCGGAGCCATGCGGAGACTCTCACAGAGCTGGAGGAAACCTCTCCATCCCAGCTGCTTCCCCTGGACAGCTTTGTGGGAAGAGACCACAGTGAAGTGTTCATGGCTGGAGCCCTGACTATTTCAAGCTTTGTGAATCTCTGCTAATGTATTAGTTTCCTCCATTAGCGGCTCTTGATTTATAACATGAATGTTGAAACTACTCTGCCTCACTGTTTGCCTGAATACATCAGATCCTGAAACTTTAAGATCTCTTAAGGACACACCATATGAGGGACTTCATCATTTAGCTTGCTGCTAAGATCTCTTTTTTAATACTCCATCAGTGTTAAAAGTCCTTAAATTAGTCATAAATGAAACGTAGGCCTAGAAACAAGAAAGGGGGTGTAAAATTGTGTTTATCCACGACAACCACAGGACAACTACAAGCAAGAGTTAGGCTCAAATTTCTCACAAATTGTACAAAATCAATAAGATGGGAAGGTGTCCTCCCATTTTTTCCTGATCAGGAATAATTCAATTTATAATGGTTGCAAGCAAGACACTTTTAGAGGGAAGTACAGTATTTGGATGAATGTCTCTTGTACCTCTGAAATTTGTCTTGCTGATCTATAAACTGTTCCCATGACTCAGCCACAAATTCCAGCTATGGTTTAATGTAGCTCTCTTTTTCCTCATGTTACATGTCCTAGACGACTGGAGGCCTGCCAATGTGATGCCCATTTACAAGAAGGGTCGGAGGGAGGA
Source organism: Haliaeetus leucocephalus (assembly GCF_000737465.1). Classification (NCBI taxonomy): domain Eukaryota; kingdom Metazoa; phylum Chordata; class Aves; order Accipitriformes; family Accipitridae; genus Haliaeetus; species Haliaeetus leucocephalus. Next base: position 23,771,108 of record NW_010972436.1, on the reverse strand, counting down.
TCCAGGGAACTACAGGCCTGTCAGCCTGACCTCGGTACCAGGGAAGATTATGGAGCAGTTCATCTTGAGTGCGCTCACACGGCATGTGCAGGACAACCAGGGGATCAGGCCCAGCCAGCATGGGTTCATGAAAGGCAGGTCCTGCTTGACTAACCTGATCTCCTTCTATGAGCAGCTGACCCGCCTAGTGGATGAGGGAAAGGCTGTGGATGTTGTCTACCTGAACTTCAGCAAGGCCTTTGACACTGTCTCTCATGGCATACTCCTTGAGAAGCTGGCAGCTCATGGCTTAGACAAGTGTACTCTTTGCTGGGTGAAAAACTGGCTGGATGGACGAGCCCAGAGGGTTGTGGTGAATGGAGTTAAATCCAGTTGGCGGCAGGGCACAAGTGGTGTTCCCCAGGGCTCAGTATTGGGGCCAGTTCTCTTTAATATCTTTATCAATGATCTGGATGAGGGGATCAAGTGCACCCTCAGCAAGTTTGCGGATGACACCAAGTTGGGAGGGAGGGTTGATCTGCTGGAGGGTAGGAAGGCTCTACAGAGGGATCTGGACAGGCTGGATCGATGGGCTGAGGCCAATGGTATGAAGTTCAACAAGGCCAAGCGCCAGGTCCTGCACTTGGGTCACAACAACCCCATGCAGTGCTACAGGCTTGGGGAAGAGTGGCTGGAAAGCTGCCTAGAAGAAAAGAACCTGGGGGTGCTGGTTGACAGCCGGCTGAACATGACCAGTGTTGTGCCCAGGTGGCCAAGAAGGCCAACAGCATCCTGGCTTATGTCAGAAACAGTGTGGCTAGAAGGACTAGGGAAGTGGTTGTCCCCCTGTACTCGGCACTGGTGAGGCTGCACCTCGAGTCCTGTGTTCAGTTTTGGGCCCCTCGCTACAGGAAAGCCCTTGAGGGGCTGGAGTGTGTCCAGAGAAGAGCAATGAAGCTGGTGAGGAGCCTGGAGCACAAGTCTTATGAAGAGCAGCTGAGGGAACTGGGGTTGTTTAGCCTGGAGAAAAGGAGGCTGAGGGGAGACCTGATCGCTCTCTACAGCTACCTGAAAGGGGGGTTGTAGTGAGGTGGGGGTCGGTCTCTTCTATCAAGTAACTAGTGACAAGACAAGAGGAAATGGCCTCAAGTTGCGGCAGGGGAAGTTTAGGTTGGATATTAGGAAAAACTTCTTTACTGAAAGGGTTGTCAGGCATTGGAACAGGCTGCCCAGGGAAGTGGTGGTGTCACCATCCCTGGAGGTATTCAAAAAGCACGTAGACAAGGCACTTCAGAACATGGTTTAGTGGGCATGGTGGTGTTGGGTTGACTGTTGGACTCGATGATCTTAAAGGTCTTTTCCAACCTAAATGATTCTATGATTCTATGACTCTATGATTCATCTCTTTTCCACCATAAATTTCAGCTAAATACAGGCAATATCACAGAAACACAGTTGCCGCCATACAAGAAGATACTTTACAGAGCTGAGGTTTGTGCTCTTGTTCTCCTTTTCTCTGACATACTTAAGGTGTATGGTTGGCAGAAAAGTTTAATATCTAAAATAAGAGTCCCACTGTGGACACCATGATGTCAATGATTCAGCCAATGCACTTAATGCTTACAGCAGGGTGTAATGCATTTCCTGGCTTTAGTTGAAAGAAATTTGCAGGTTTTTTTCTGATTCTTGGATCTTTTACAAAAGCTTTACAGCCCACCACCAGGCTCTTTTGATGTGAACTGTCACTGATCAGCATTGATAATACAGCAAAAGAGGGACTTGATGGGCTTCTTCACATCTCAGTCATCCATATGCTGATGAGGACAGTTCCAGATCAATTGTGTTGCTGTGCATGATACCATCTAAAATACAATATTTTGCTATATAGATATTTTTTGATAGGCTAGAGTGATATATCTTGTTCAATATAAACTCAAAAAGAGGGGATAAATGTAGACCAAAAGAAACTTAGACCCTTGGGACACCTACAGATGAGACAGAAGCTGAGTTATGGTTTTGAGAACTTTGGTTATGTCGAAATTTTTGTCTTTAAGGTTTTGCTTTTAGGTTTTTGGTTAAAGTTTCAAGAGATTGAAATTCCCATTTCATTCATTTCTCTAGAAGATGTTCATAGACCATTAATATGTGCAGTTTATTAAGCAGGCAATAATAGCATTACAACAGGAAAAGAAGGAAAAAAATCAGTGCAATAATTTCATCAAGTGGCTGAGCCTGCCTAATGGGGCCAGGACTTCTGGGTTTCATTGACTCCATGTTTGACCTTGAGACAGGTGTGTCTATCTGTTCATTTGTCTTCAAAATTATAACCTGCATCACAGGTGTACTGCAAACTTGCAGTCCTGCCTAGGAAGTCCACAAAGAGTATGTGATAAGCGGTACCTCTCTGCACACTACAAATAGAGTTTGTAGCACTGCTTACAGGGAAATCTTGTCACCAGAGACAGTGGAGCATAAAATACTAGTCATCCCACCCTAAAGTGGGTGCATAAAAGATTAGACGGACGCACATCTCTCCATTGATTATAAATTGGGTGTAGCGTGGCTCACTCAACAGAGGTCAGGGTTTCTTCCCTCCCTGGAGGAGCTTAAAGAGGATCCAGGCTGGACAGCCCACCAGGACAAGCTTAAGCTGTGTTATACACAACCACCCCGCTCTCTCCAGATGGTCCATGCACCAAGCGGGTTTGGGTGAGGCAGCTCTGCAGCAGAGGTGGGGTAAGCAGGTAACCAGAGCACTAAGCTCGAGCTTTGATTTTCTCTCTCCCAGGGCTTCATTAGCACACAGCAATGCCTGTTAAACCCAATGAGTACCGGCTTCAGAGCCCGCTGTTCCTTCATTTCCATTTCTTTTAGTAAACTTGTATCATCACCATTGATCATTCTATTAATATTGGGCAGTAGCTGACCAGCGCTTGATCAATTACCTGACCAGGCATCACGCTCCGTCACCTACCTAATTGCATCCCTGAAAGAAATGGTACTCAGCCCTGTAATGCTCTATTTAAAAGCAATACAGTTGTTCTGGAAAGCTGTTAATGGTGCTGTGCCACATTTTGAAACGATACAGCTGTTAAAAACTCATTCGGAAGGAAGATACTGACGTTAGGTATTGAAAGAAGTGATGTAAATCCTCTGTGTTTGCTGTTCTAATTGTTTAATGCACAAAAACTGGTCGGTTATGGCTTTGTTTTAAAGACAGAGCCAGTAATGCGAGGGAAGACAAGGGAAGACAGGGCTGACTACCGCTGGCATGGGCTGGCACAGGCCCAATGGGGTCACCACAGTTTGCACAGTTTTTACATCAGCAGCAAATCTGACCCTACAATTATACCTCTTCCAAGGAGATAATTGCATGTTTCATAGCAGGCCTTGACTCTCCAGAGCCGTCTTTGGTGCTGATTTCTAAATAAAAGTGCATCTTGGAAGAGTTTGACTCAGGAGGCTGCAAGCACAATTCGGGTGACCTGCTTAGGTGTTAACACGTGCGCAGTGAGAGCAAAAATACTACGTGTCTTGTTCTGGGGAGGCGGCAGGAGTCCTGAGCTGGTAGGAGGCACCAGGCAGAGATGTGTACCTGAATTCCTGCCTCTCCTGGTGCTTGGATCTCCTGTCAGACATCTTCAGCCACTTTGCACTCTCTTGTGTCATCAAAGTAGAGCTCCTGCTCTCCAAAACCCCACCGGTGAGTGAGCCGCCACCCAGCCTGTGCAGGATGGGTATATTTTGGCACTGGGTACCCTGGGGGGTTGACAGATGGGAGACTGAGTTTCTAAGCAGCAAGAACAGGCTCCAGCCTACAGCTCCTCTATTCCAGCCCTCCCACAGGCTGTGGGTATGCCAAGAGTCAGACTTCCTATGTGTCCAGCTCTGGAGTTGGAGCTGGGATGCCCAAGATGCACCAAACCTAGGCCAGAGAGATGGAAAATTGGACCTTCACCCTGTAGCGCTGGCCCCACACAGGACAGACCTGCGCTCTGTTCTCTCCTCTCAGAACCATTCCTGAGTTTTGCAGTCAATGACTGTCTCCTGTGAAGGGTATAAGCCATGCCTGAAGCAGGGACCAGCACCCAGAAAGGCCATGAGAGAAGACTCAGCAGCACCCTAGGATCACTTGGGCCAGAGGATCACCCACCACTTCATAGTTAGGATGGCTTTCCCTGAAGCCTAACTTTGATTTTCTTTGATGGCAAAATACGGCAATTTCTTCCTGCTCTTCCCCCACAGACATTCCCCACCATTCCAGATTAGAAATTCATAGTGCACACAATAGGATCATGATTGCTATTTTCCACATTCTGCTCATCATTTCCTTTAGTCACACCTCTGTGATGTTTAATAAGTCCTTATTGAATCTGACAGCAGTCGTATGCCAGGAGCACAGACATAGCATTAGTCATATTTCCTCTACTCTGGAGTAATGCAATAATGGCTAGATAATTAAAGCCTGCCCCTTATTAACATGTTGGGCTTCATGCTTTTTCTTTTCTATATTCAAAATCTAGTCATTTTTTCCCTGCAGATCAGCCCTGTCTGAAGTGGACAAAACCTTGTGAACTGCACGGTGAAGGCAGTGCCAGAACACCAAGGAACAAAGGAAGAAGTGAAATGAAGGCAAAAGAGGAAAAAGTACATGAGAAACAGTAAGCTAGAGGGAAAAGTGGGAGGGGGACTAGCTGCAAGCCACAAGCATCCCAGGCCATTGCCTGGTGCTTTGTTTGAGACCTGTGCAAAATCACCCCAAAAGTGAAACGGCAACACACATTCCCACGGTGTGAGGAAACATGAAGTAGGACACACAGAACACGTAGTAGGACACACAGACACGTGTCAGGTAATGTGGAGTAGCAGTGCTTTAGAAAAGATGCTAATCTGTACACAGAAGTCTTTTCTTCTGAGTTTTGAGCTTTCATCCTGTGCTCTGAAGTGAATTGGCTATAAGGCAAGAGAGTTACACTTGCTGGTAGAGCCATGATACCTGCACCCTTTGTTGTAAGTCCTCCTCACGAATTTCCTTTCTCATTGTGTTCTTCTTCATCCTTTTTCTTCGACTTTCTTCTGAAAAACAAGGGCAGCATTTTTATATGTCAATGCTTAAAGTTAGGTCATAAGCACATTTTAAAATAAATATCATGTCAATAGCAGAACCACTTCAGTCTCCATTATCACTAAGACTGATGACAAACTAATGCAGTCTGTGTAAGCTGGCTTCTAATTATTTTCTGTCTGAGGTAGGAGAGTGAGGACCTGATCTCCCAGAGTGCCTCCTGAAAGTCAGATTGGGATATTTAACTCGGTGTACCAGGTGGGTTTTAAGACTCCTCTTGGAAGACTTCAAATTTTGGGGTGAGCTGGGGATCACCAAGAGAATGATGCAGCACCGTCCTCAGGCCACGCGCAACAGCAGCACGCACACTCCTACAGCAAGTGGACCTCTTCCCTGCTAGCCCAAAAGCATCGAACCCAAAGACAAAGTAGGTTTTCGCTGTACAAGGTTTCTGACCTTCATGATGCAGCTGATGCTACGGAAAGGCTACAGATGAGCAGGACTAATTGCCAAATTATTCACAAAAACCAGGCTGTTTAGGCAACCTTGAGACATAAGACATCATTTTGACATTACATGTTTGATGATGAGAACTCTGGGGGACTCAAACATCAAGACAACATCCTGACCTGGGGCTCCATGTGTTGATCCTGCTCTGTTCCTACATTCCTCTTTTGTAGTGCTTGCTAAAGCCAGCACTAACAGGGGCCAAACCCAGGATGGTGCCAGCAGCTGAAACCCAGTTTGGGAAACATGTAGGACCATTGGCCAGGGATGGAGACAAAAACCGTGAAGAAGGTAAGGTGGGCCAAGGAGCCACCACAATTGGCCATGAGTGCAGATCTACTTTACCCTGTAAAAAGTGCATTTTCTCAGATCTCCCTTTCACAGAATACTGACTTTTCACCCCAAATAATGTCCTGAAAGTCAACAACCTCCTTCACATACCTAAAGTTAGATATCTCCTTCTGTATCCTGATGCCTCAGGGTTTTTCGGATCTCAAATATATCTGAAGAGATCTAATATTAGGGCTCTAATTTTGAAAGTCTTGGCTGCCAAACCCATTATATTAGTGCTTATATTGTTAAATGCATACCCTAAATTATATAGGAGGTGCACTGTGACTGACTCAATGTTTCCATTTTCTACCTTCTCAACTCTAAAGAGGCAAATTTCCTTTTTATGAAAAGGCTCCTTTGAAGTAACTGAGACTACTTGTGTGAATAAGGGTTTGTAGGATCATACCTGGAAACTCTTAAGTCATTTGGGTAGGAACCTCATCTTCTCATGCATACACAAGATGCAGGAAGCAAACACATAATCATGTTAAATTACACATCATAGTTAAGACCTCTGTTCTGCTGTGGTGGCTCATTTGGAGCTATACTCTGCTCCATTAAAAAGAGTGGGTCTACTCGATAGCTAATAGAACTGAAAATTTCATCCTATGTTTGCAGATACATTGTCAAATCAGAATCAGAGGGACTTCAAATTTAGGATGAAATCCTCGAGCAGGACTGTTCTTTCATGACCGTCAAGGCATGTTCAGATATGTCTATACTAGTAAATTAAATAGTGTGAGGCCTGGTTATTACAAATAATACAGAGTGCACCTATGCCCAGGTGTCTTACAGAAGAGTGCTAGATGGCATGGGCCAAGTCTGTGATAGAAACTGTGCCAACCGTTGCACAGCCTGGATGCTGCCAGCCCCATACCCAAGCCCTATCCTTGGACCATGCATTTTCCTAGCAAGCTTTCTGCTGCCTTGGAGTCCCCAGAAGCAGGTTCTCCAGCCCCCTGCCCAGCTCAGGCAGCCCCACTGCTGGGGCTCAACCCCCTCCAGCAAAGGGATGCTGAGCAGCCTCAGAGCAGGGCACAGAGCTGGCGTATTACCACGGAGTATTTCACCTGCAGCATTTGCCCTTTGGCATCTTTTGCTCTATCTATCTCCCCCAAAACGTGGTGGACCTTTGGTGCCGGCTGCCTGGAGGTGGTCTCAGGAGGGGCTGAGTTACCGCTGTTGTCGGGTCCCAGCAGGCTGGCGTTGGCAAGCCCCGCAAGGGTGAGAGCGGCTCCCTTTGGGAACTGAGCACGCCAAAACCACCTCTCTGCTGTGCCCCAGCTTAAAAACAAGATCACGCTTCCTTTTATAAGCCCACTCCTTTCAAGTTCCCAGGGATCTCTGAAAGGTCGTGAAAGCTGCAATAACAGTCTTTAGTAATAGTAAAATGTTTCTTTTCAAGTATTTGTGTTATGTGTTGGACGTTGCTTACTAAAACATTCACCTGGAGGGAATGAAAACACCCCCTCAGACACACACACATACATCCTGCGGATAAAAGCTCCTTCTAATTGCAGCAGGAAATGTGACATTTCAAACTGGATGGACGAAAGCACTAATCATTGCCGGTGAGGAACAATCCTGCGGGGACTGGGAGAGGGAGTGGGCAACCGAGCTGCTCCTTTCCAGCTCAGTGCCAATATGCTGTGAAATATATTTTCTTAATTTAATAAACAGCCCTTCCCTCCCCCACACTACCCACTTCTCATGGAGCAAATACGAAATGGAGAGAGCCCGTGTTGCAGCAAAGGTGGGAGTCGGGATCGGCTGTGACAAAGATTCTCTACTATTTTGTACCATGTGCAAATTTTCTTCTCCTTCCAGCATTGTTAAAGAGTCAGGTGGTTCATTGCCACTGAGAGACTCCTAGTTAGCTTTTAATTTTTTTTTTGTCTAAAGGGAGGAAATCAGATTTACATTTATTTGGATGCAAACATACATCTTAAATATAGCATACATAAAGCTGGTTTACTGCCTGTTGTTGTCCCCTCCCAGGCTGTCATAGTCCCCCCAGGAAAAGAAAAAACCAAAAGGATGATAAATTAGACCTTCAGCTCAGTGTATGACCACCTATAAGCAATGCCATGCTACTTGTTGAAAGACACTTCAAATGACACATTAACACATGAGCCCACAGTCAATAAATTATCCAGTTCTAATTAAAAAACATTCCATCTCCCTTTTCCACCCCGCCAACCACGCCTTCTGAGGCATGCATTTGCTGCAGCATTTCTACAGAATTTATCTTTTTGTTTGTAATTCCTTATCCTACCTCCTTACACAGATACAGCCCCCTGCCATGTGGTGGGAGCTGCTTGGAGTGAGGCTCAGTCCAGATGTGCCCACCACTGGGTGCCCAATACCTGGAGACCCAGCCCAGCACCCAGTGCACAGGATGGGCACTGATTAGATGGGCACAAGGTCCATGAAAGGCCATCAGGAAGGGCTGATTGCTGCGTGCTTAAATCACACTCCTCCTCAAGGCTTCAACATGCTGAAATTCGGACAGTATTGCCATCACCGGAGTCACAACCAAAGACACCTTCCTGCAGGAAGATGCTGAAGATGTTGTTTTACTGGCAGGGTGGTGCACCTCCTTACCCTCCTTTGGGCAACCCAAGAAACTGGAGATTCATCTTGGAAGATGCATCCTTCCTGCCAAGCCCTTACCACAGGATGGAAGGGAGCAGGCAGCTCTCCCCTTGCAGAAGAGCATCAGCAGTGTTTTGGATGAGCAAACTACTGCAGGATCACACATTAGGGACAGATGGGTCTCCAGGTGTCATTGGGATGCTCACGTGGAAAACAGGAGACCCCATTCCATGGATTGAGGAAAAATCGTGCACTTCCTTCAGTAATCGCTCAGTGTGAAGTGGGTGGTTTTAACACCCGGGACTGGAAAATGCTGCATGGCTGGCACTGGTGGGCACATAGCTCTGGGGCTTTCCTTGCCCCAGAGGCAGCAGTGGCCATCGGGGCGGAGGGGAGGGTGGCAGGAGGGACACACGCTCTGCTCCTCCCATCTACCTCCCTAAGCGGTTTGGTGACAGGCACAGACAAGGCACGTCGGGAAGGGGACACCCCATGCAGGGGTACAGCGGTGGGTACCGGGATATTTGCCCACAGAAGATGCTCCTCGCCTACCCATGGCACCGGCAAAACTTGCCAGGGGCCTGACTCGGTGGGAAAAGGGATCTGGGTGTTAAGTGGGCAGCATCACCATGGGAGTGAGGGCCAGGCTTTGGGTTCGTGGGAGATGCACGTCTGCGCACCGGGGATGGCCTGTGGTGGGTGACACTGCTGCAGGCTGCTCCTCTGGCCCCCCTCTGTCTTCACCTCACTGGCATCTTGCTTTTCTTGAGCTTCTCATTTCAGTGTCCAGCTGTACTTGTTGTCTTGGGGGGAAGAAAAAAAAAAAAGTAATTTACTGTGAAGCACTGGCTGAAAATCATTTTCTGAACTACTGCACAATTTTAATCAGACGACCATACTGTATCCAATCAAGGGAGGATTTGCGAGGGGGGTAGGGGGGCATTTCACTGTGGCCTTCCCCAGAGGACAGTAAATCCAAGCTCTGCTCAGGAAGACGAGATGTCTCGGGCTTCACAGCCTGCCCAAACCTAATTTGCACTAGAATTACATGGCCATTACTAATGTATACAGTGACTCAAATTGATTACTTTGCTATTAGTAAGAGCAACACGCTCGCTTTGGTGATGGCAGCTTCCGACGGAGGAGTACAAAGGGGCAAGAACAAAGCAAAATTGCTGCTTTGAAAGAGTACGTGGGGATGAGGAGGGCCATGGGGGTGAGAAGGACCATTGGGGTGAGGAAGGTCATGCTCAGGTGAGAGTTTGGCATGCAAAAGAGCGCAGGAATGGTTGGACTCAATATTTTATGTGCTTAGCACATCTTGCATTAAAAAATATCACCTGGCTTAATCTTCAAGTCCCTGGAGTCTTATCACACATAACGGGAGTGTCTCTGGTTTTAATTCTGGACTCCTAAGGCCATGGGAAATCCCAGACCTCCCTGGGGTTCCCGTTCATGCTTGCAGTCCTGGGGGTGCTGCTCTGTGGGAGCCCCCAAACACACTCCTGCACAGTCTCACCCACTTCTTCACAGCACCTATAGCCTCCACAGGGCAGAGACCTGCACCTTGCAGCACTGGTAAGTTCTGCAGTGAGGACTGCATCTTCCCTCATTGGTCCAGAAGCTAAAGCTTCTGAGCAATTCAGGGACAGTAGAAACACTTTAGCAGAAGAGTTCACATCCCTCTACGTCCTACACCCCCATGGCAAATGTGTCCCCCCGGGAGTGGGAACCTGGAGTTCAAATCCCCGGTGCAAACCGGGTGCAGGGGTGTCAGAATATTGGCTTCCAGCATCTCCAATACGTGTCTCTGCTTCTCATATACATGGCTTTGGCAAGAAGGACGTGGCTGGCCTTGGCACCTAATTCCTTCCTGGCAAGGGCTCAGGACAGGCAAGCCCAGAGATGGCGAGGGTGCCGCTCTGCTACTGACGGGACTTATGCTGATGGCAGGAACATCAATTTCTTTCCTGAAATCTCCTGCTCGCTACAGCACAAATCTCATGTAATGAAAACATAACCCTGGAGCCAAAACTCTCCCACACAGCCAGAGACCAATCCTAACTCCATGTGAACATATATTTTGCATTCCCACCCACAGGAATCTCCCCACACGTTAAAACACCTGAAGACTGGAGCTGGGACAAGGGAGGATGGGGAAATTCTGCTGCAACCTTTCACTGCTCCTGCACAGCTTCTCCCTGCGCAGCTTTTCCCCGTTACACGTGTTTGACATTACAGGATGCCTGTGACAAAGATAAAAAGGAAAGGTTAAGATGTTGTCACCCAGGCTAAGACACACTAAGCAATCATTCTATTTGTTCTTTAACCCTGGCAGGTATCTGCAGGGCTCCAAAGTCCCCCCCAGGCAGGGGGTGGCCCTGGGGAAAGGCAGCCCCGTCAGCAGCACATCTCTTGCTGTGAGGTCCTGAGCTCTAAGTCAGCACTACTGGATCCTCTGATAAGATTTCACTCGACTGAAAAGGACAGTCAGTCTGATATACTAATAATATAACAGTACAGTTAGCAATAGTGTAGCAATAGGAATAGCAATACATCTTCAAGATGCAGTTAAATCAAGTTAGGTGAACCCCAGCACCTTTTTCTGGAGCTCCAGCTGCTGCACATCACAGCTTGAGGTGAGCTCAGTTAGGTGTAAAACTGTGTCCCAAATAAATAAGCAGGATAGTGGTTATATTGTCTCCCCTTCCCTCCTTCACAGGAATGGGAAAGGAGTGGGTCTCCTTGCAGATCATGAAATTCAGTCTGTGGAGGTGTAGATAAGAGAAAGACAGGTAAAGGCTGAAGGCTCAGTACCCAGAGCTGGAAGAGACTGAAAAATGAAGTCACATGTGATGAAAGGAAACAGACTGCGTGTATCACAGCTGCAGTGCTTGCAGCAAGCCTTCTTCCATCTCTTGCCCAACTCCTTTTGGGACCAGCATATGTATACGCATGCACAGGCATAGGGTGATAACCCTACCTGTCCACCTCGCAGAGAGGTATCACAGGGCTGATGTTCTCCAGAAGGTCCTTCAGCTGCCGCTGAAGCAGCTCAGGTTCAACCCAAGGGACCTGTTGATGGCTGAGGGACACAATTTGGCATCCTCCCCCCTAGCACTGCCATCAGTTAGGTCAGCTTTCTTGCCTTGCTTTCATCCCTTCTGTTTTAGCTTACTTTGCATATTATGACACTCTGGTAATTAAATCCAAGCTCAAGCCCACTTGTACAGCCAGGCTGTCTAATCCAGCTATGGTTTCATTTCACCACGCTTTGTGTCCCACTGTGGCTCGCCAGGTGCTTGGCCACGGCCACCCCGCTTTTGGAGGCACTGCAGACCAAAGAGCATTGGCTGGGTCACAAACCAGCCATGGCATGAGGAACACGTATTTTCCTTAATGCATGGGAGTAAAAGGAGGCTGGCAGGGAGACGGGCTGGTCTTCCTCCAGATGGATGGATCCATGCAAAGATGGGACAGGACTTACAGCTGTTGGGCACCAGCAGCTTGGCGGGTGCTCCCATTCCCTCCCTGGCTCCAGCCTGCTCGATGCCGAGCCCTGCCTCATCGGCTGCTGAGAGCTGCTAGGGAAAACTTGCACAGGACTTTATTTGCTGTCTTGTGAAATATTTATTCTTGACACAAACCAAATTTACCTCTGTGATCTGCTAAATACCTCCACACTGTTTCTTAAGCAGAGCTGGAAGCACTTCATTCCAGACCTGTTTTCCGCATCTCTCCCCACCCGCTGAACGCACCAGCGGGGAAGCTGGGATGCCAGCCATCGTACCTCTCAAACCAACGTGAAAAGCCTCGCGTTCAGCTCCTGGAAGCGAGCATTTTGGGAATATTATGTTGCCACAGCTGTTAATTTTTCACACGGCAGGTGGGAAATGTGCTCTGTTTGAAAGGCAGGGTGGAAAAGGCCAGTTGCTCTAATATTTTACAATACAGGAAAGTGGGGGTTGTTTGTAGCCTGCGCTGAGCATCCATCCTGGAGCATCCACACAGACACTGCAGATATTTTAAGCAAATACTCAAAGCTCTTGTTCAGTCTTTTCCTCCAAGCTATGGTAAAAGCAGACAAGCCATTAATTGCACAGGCAGATGGCTATTAGGAAGCATGTGAGAACTGGCTATACCACCACTGTGTAGGTGGAGCTGATTAGATGGACCTGAATCAAAAAAAAAGAAAAAAAAAGGAACATTTCCTACATTTCCTTTGCTGCATGGTGAGAAAAGCTTTTCCCTTGTGACTGCAGAAGACAATTCAAAAATAACAGCAAAATTGCTCCTCACTTCCCCACTGAGCCAGGTTACTAGCAAGAGCACTTTGGGGTTTATATATAATGCCTCCACAGCTTCAGTGCTGCCCAACAAACACACAGGACCAGGATGGGCACAGGAGGTTTTGGGGTTTTCTTCACACAGGCTGGCATGGGTTAAACACATCAAGAGACCCAGGGATTACAGTACCAGAGGTCCCCACTTCTCTGCAAGCTGCCACCAAATAAATCTCTCCCTGTTCCTCTGCCGTCCCATCTTTAGGCAGCTCTGGTTTATCCACCTGACTGGCTCCACCTGGGACGCATCTTTGGAGCTCCTTCACCATGGAGACCTCCCACCAAAGGCAGCCAAAGCAAGGCTGCCCTATTTCAGCAACCCATTCCACCCACCAGCACAGATGACAAGGGTGCGTGGCAGGCAGGACACCTTCTTCAAATCCTCTGGGGCTGATGTGGCTGCTCCTCTGGTGAGCAGACTGGGGACAGCACAGCCCTAGCTGGCCAGTTTGGTAGCGTTTGTACAAACTGGAAGTTTCCACTAGGAAGATCAGTGGTTTCAAGTCCATGAGCTGAATCAGAGTAGGCTGTGAAAAGCGTGTCTGCTTGGACATCTCACTCAAACAGGTGGTGTACTGGCAGAAGTACCTCTATTTAATGGTTTTCCATGACACAGGCCTAGCTTGTCTAGCCGATTCCAAAAAAAGGCTCAGGACTGAAAACCCTCAGAGAAACCCAGTGCTCATCTCCAGCAATCACTACTGGCCAGGTAAGCAGCTTTTGCAAATCCTGGGTTTTCTTACCTACTTGCCTCCATTTATTTTACAGGACACCTGAGTGTCTCCCTCAGGGAGATGATTCCAGTGGCGGAAAGGACACTCAAAGGTGGGTGTTGCAGCACTTCTGAAGCCCTTTGATGAAAGAAATCCTCAGATTTCTGGGTGTGTAGCTTCTCCCCTTCCAGTTGTTGCCTGCGGTTATCTAATGTGTGTTACTTTTTCAGGACAGGGGCTGTTTCTCCACAGGTTAGTGCAGCACATAGCACAACTAGCTAATGAGATCCATCTTTACTACTACAAGACAAACTGAAAATCGCAAAATGGTGCTCCAAAGTGAACCAACCACATAAAAATAAAAAGCAGAACTTTAAATTCCACCCCTCAGCCCCCCAACTATGTTTACAGATGCAAAACAATGGCATTGCAAGACATCAGTGCAGGGCTAAATCCTCACCTAGAATGAGATTCATGAAGCTGGAGTCAAAATTGTCTTCGGAGCAGATACACAACTTGGGTGGTCAATCTAAAGGCACTTTGAAACATTATTGTCAAAACCTTTATCCAGGAAAAATCATTAGCTTCACACCACACTGCTGTCAACATAACACTCAAAACAATTCATTTTACATGGGTATCTTGGTATCACGAGCAGAAAGACAGTTATCACGGGCCAGAGACATTCGATTCGTATCCCCCATCATTTTTGGCCACCGAGGCTGACGCTGCGGAAACAGTCTGCCCTCAAAAGGCCAAATACCAAAAGCACACCAAGCCGAGCCGGTGGGCTGCAGCCCAGAGCCCTTGAGCACAGCGGCAGCTCTCCCCTCCATTCCCTTCCCGTCTGCCTCCTATTTACCATCCCTTTCACCCTGATTCAAGACTAGCAGTAACAATCAAGAGTCAAGGGAATAGCAGAAAATCATTGTATTAGGCTGCAGGCAGCCTAGTCATCAACTTCCCTCGCTATTCAGTTATTTAGCTTTAAAAACAAACATAATAAAACAGTGGAGGAGCGAAGGACAGACCTGTCCATTTCCAGGACTCCTGCTGCTTAGCTGCATCACAGAGGTTTGTATTGTCACTACAGATGCACGCAGGGAAGTGATTAAGTGTGCAACAGGAATGACAGATGGACATGGACACAAGCACAGTTCTCATGAAGGATCCTGAAGCAACTACTTACACAGGTGGCTCAAACAAGTGTGTAAAGCCTCACCCCCTTGCTGTTCCTTGTCTTATATTTCCTATTGTAAAGAAAGCACATTTTTTTGCTATATGCCAGACTCCACAGTTATTTCAGATGAGGAAACCAGCAGAAGACGAGCAGGTCAACGTACTCTTCGGCACAGACCAGTGCTGGAAGTGGTTTCACCGTTCACCACCTGCTGCCACCCTCCAACGGGAGCTGAGGAACACCAACCATGCTCAAACAGAGCTGAAAATTATGTAGGGAGTCCAGTCTATGCGGTAAGCCGTGAGGCATGAAAATTATGGTAATTGGGGCTTGCAGGAATTCAAGGGGGCACGTAAGCCCGAGGAGGTACTGAGTTAGGGAGCAGCTGGTCTCCATAGCAGGTCTCCGCGGGAGAGTCACACTCGGCACTTCTGCTGTTGTAATGGCAAGCTGTCAGCAGAAAGGGAAGACACCTGGAGTTCCTCGTGTACAACTGGTGCTGTCTCAACACAGGATTTTTGCTAGACAGGTACGTGTCTGTAGCACCGAGATCTGTTTCGGCTGTCCGTAGGTGTGTGAGCACTGCAGGAGATCTGTAACCTCTCAGCTGAAAGGATCAAGTAGAAAAGGAAGGTGGAAGGCTAAATTAAAAAACATAAATAATTCAAATAATGGGGAAAAGAGAAAGACAATGCCAAGAGCAATGACCAGGTACCTTTTCCAAAGGATGACACCACCGCAGTGCCAAAAGGTTGCTTGGACTCTAGTGAAGCACACACAATACCATCAAGAGGCACATGAAGTATCTGGCACTTCGTTACTCCAGGCAACACACACCAACATCTCCCACGTTCTGCAAAGGGAGAGGTGGCTTGTTGTTTTGCGATTTACTGTTTTTGTTACATTTGGCAGGATTAACAACCAAAATTCTGGGCTAAAATTGAAATGAGCAAATGTCAGGATTTCACCCAATTTCTAATTTCTGTGGGCAGTAAGCTTTTATGATGTACTTAGCTAGTCACATTTCTCTGGTTTTAAATGTCTGGATCTTGTAAATATGTTCTTGGCAAACACAAAAGTGTCATGGGAACCATAACTGCTTTATAAAGTGATCTACTTTTGGATACTGCAACTGAACTGAGATGAAGGAAACTACACAGTCTTTAGAACATCCAGCTGATGATTCACAACACCCAAATAATGCTCCTGATTCATCCTTTATGAAAACAGCCCAATTCAGCCTGGCACTACATGACCCTTCTCAGAAACTATTAACTCTCACATTAAAACTACTGCAGGTGTTTTTAAGGAACAACTCCAAATTTATATTGATTCTTACCATTAAAAAAAAAAACCTAAGTATTTCCAGTTTTTACTCCTTCTTTACAGATGAAAAATCTCAGAGGATAAAAGTCACACTAATTTATGTCTGAAATTCAAAATTTATACACAAATAAAGTACAAAACTAATGAAAAAAAATAATTTCATTAGATCTCCCAAGCAGATGCAAATCTGAGCAACTTCAGTTGCTGCTGAAACAGAACTGGAAAAGAATTTTTAATCAATCTTCTGCCTTCATGTAGCAGTTTTGTTGCAAAGTTTATAGACCAAAGACTGATGCTGGGAAAAAAGCCAGTGAGTGACTACCACAAACACAAAGAAAGCAGTGATCTCCTCTGAAATCAAACAATAGGCAAGAAAACACATTTATCCAAACTTAGTGGTGAAAGTGAAATATTAAGCTTACATTAATTTATGAAGACTCAGTCTGCACTGGTAGCAACTTGTATAAACTCTGCTTCTACTCTTTTTAAAAAAAAATATGCGGAATTATACATGAATGGAAGAAGCCCACTGCAAATGACAACAGCTGACAGCTACTGACATGCTAAAGTATCCAAAGCACACAAGGACAGGAGAGGTAAGAGACAATCTGGTTTGGTTAACACAACTAAGTAAAGACTGTAAGGGATTCAGATTATATCCTACAGGTCTCTAGTAAAAGAGTGTTAAATGAAATATTTCTAAATTAATTTAATTTTAAAAAATCCCAGAAAGTACCATTGCTTCTACAGCATCATACTGAAAGACATTTGCAGGCGGAATCACATTTAAACATATTCCAGTTACACTCCCAAGGTGTCTACTGTCTATTTTTATAATATTCCTAGAAGGGATTCCATACAAACCCCAGTCAGACTTGGAAAATAGCACAAAGCCTTTTCTGGAGGTCCAGTAATCCATTCATGCCAGAAAGGGGTCATTTTCATTTCCCACATTTAAGTACTGCAGCAAACCATGTGTGTGCATCGTGTTACAGGAGAATGAACGTTATTCCAAACCCATCAGCTTCCAAATGTTTCTTTATTGTTTTTGTAATTCAAAAAAGGATAATTCATACAGCCCCTGTCTTTGTATTTGCCTTTAGCTCCCCTTTCAAAGTACAAAACCCCAAACATCTCCCTGAACAAGGACTCAGCCGGCTTTCCCCTCTCTAGCTGCTGCTTGTTTTTCCTGCAGTTCTTCTTCCTTCTTCTTGTGAAGCTTTAGAAGATACTCATCAGGCTCAATTCCTGCCTCCCTTAACTCTGACATGGCTTTCTCCAACCGATGCAAGGTACGGGCACTCTGCACTTTTCGAGCAGTGATGTACAATGTAAATTCCTTGAAGCCCATCAGTTTACAGGTATCCACCTCACAGATATTTTTAACATGTGTGGTTTTGTCCACCTGGGGGAAGAAAACTAAACCTGACATTTTTTCCAGATCTTCAATATTTACTTGGAACTCAGTCAGCTGGTGACTGAAGCCTATGGGATTGTTTGGCACCACAAAAGCCCCCAGTACCAAGGGTTCTGTAGACTTTCTGCTCCGTCTGGCAAGGATCACCTTGTAGAGGTGGGATGGCACAGCTACATCATCCTTTCCAATTACCTGTCAAAAGGAAAGTTATGTTACAGATACAGATCTTATCAGTTGAGAGGAAAAAAAAAAAGTGAAACTAAACCTACTACCTCTGAAAAGGAGCCACAGCACGTAACTACACATCAAAATCATGTGCAACGTTGTCAGACTAGAAGCTGAGGCGGAAAGCTCCTGTATTGGGTCTGGCTGAGATAGAGTTAATTTTCCCCATAGCAGCCCTCATAGTGCTGTGCTTTGTATCGGTAGCTAGAAAGGTGCTGATAACACACCAGTATTTTGGCTACTGCTCGCACAGCATCAAGGCTGTCTCTCCAACAGTCCCCCATCACCAGTAGGCTGGGGGTGGGCAAGATCTTGGGAGGGGACATAGCCAGGACAGCTGACCCAAACTGACCAAAGGGATATTCCACACCATATGACATCTGCTCAGCAATAAAAGCTAAGAGAAAGGAGGAGGAGGGGGGCCATTCGTTATTATGACGTTTGTCTTCCAGAGCAACTGCTATGTGTACTGAAGCCCTACTTCCCAGGAAGTGGCTGGACATCGCCTGCTGATGGGAAGTAGAGAATAAATCTTTTGCTTTCCTTTGCTTCTGTGTGCAGCCTTTGCTTTATTAAACTGCCTTTATCTTGATGCATGAGTTTTTTCCATCTTAGTTTCTCCTGTCCCGTCCTGCTGAGAATGACAGAGCGGCTTGGTGGGCACCTGGCATCCAGCCAAGGTGAACCCAACACAGCACCATTTCACTGCAGCTCCTTATATAGCTGGTCAGGAATGAGCTAGTTATTTGATGACAATCTCTCTCTCAAACAGGAAAAGCAGAGCAAAACCCACTTCACTGCAAGGTTATTCAGCCACTGTTGGTAGAAGACTTTCCCAGAAGGTTCTCTGCCTTCCTCCTATAACGCCACTGACTTACTATTACACTGTTAAGAACAATGATGCAGACAAAAGGTCAAAAGATTAGTCAGTAATTGCCTAAATATTTGTAAAGATCTGTGACAAGGAGCTCTGGTGGAAGAATGAACTCAAATCTCCCAAGCAGATGCAACTTCAGTTACAGCTGAACCTAAACTGGAACCAAATCCGAAAAACACATTTGCAAACAGGGAGTCAGCCAAGACCCCAGTTCCCTAATCCTGGTGCACATCTGTAAGTGTAGCTGACTTGAAGGGATCGTAGAGCTCCTTTCTCATACTGCATCACATTGTTAATACTTGGAAAGCTGTTTTCAGTAACAGTGGCTCCACACTAAGTTCCTGACCTGACAGTTCCAAATCATGTGTTTGTTAATATGCACTTCAAATAAACTCTAACCTACTTTCTGTCAGTTATTTTTTGTATCTCTATTTAACCATAACACAGGCTGTATTTAAAAGCTACATTACCTAAGCAAGCATTTTTTTGAGGGGACCTGCATATAAAGAAGTACGTTCAGTGACTCAGTATCTTGGAAGAGAAGTCTACGCAAAGAAAATGCACCTATTTCTTCCATAAATTCACTATGATTCAACTTAAGAGCTTGCACATGTTGGGTTTCCTGCTGTGTCACTCAGACCAGGATCCAGGAATTTAACTGAAGCACCAGGAGGGGAGGATCAGGACTCTGAATTCACTGAAACCTGTTAAAAGCTGACACACATATGTATACAGTAGACACCCCACCCTGTGTGAGGAGTAAGTCCAAGGGAATATACCTATTGATGACAAATGTGATCTCTCCAGTATTCAAAAAGTGATGCTTATGCGTGCACCGTATTAGGCTTTTTTTCTTCAATATTGCTGAACTGAATCTGCCATGCTAACAAAGTTTAACAGGCTCACACATGGAAAATATGAGTTTTGCATAACTCTTCTGTATAACTGCCCTTCTAAAGTATGTACTTTTATTCTAATGACAACAGAAGAAAAAGATGCAGACACCCTACAAAAACTACAAAGGCATCTTGTTTTATACATAAAGTCCAGTAATTTGGTACTATTTCTAGTATTTGCAATACCTGCAAAAGCAAAGACTGATTGTTTTGCTTTTGTGACAGCTTTTGTTAGATACAGTTAAAGTACAATTTCAAAGAAAGCAGGTATTTCACTGCCACGACCGATCACATTAATTGAAAGTATTTTACAAACTAATCCAGTTCACACATGCTTCGTCCAATCATATATTCAGTATAACTTAATCACAAAAGAAACACTTCCTATGCATGCTTTATTCTGAGAGTATTCAGCACGTCTGAAAAGAAAATACATTTTTTAAATTAAACTTTGCCTGTGGCTACTGAACCAAGGTTCACATCAGTCTATTGCAATAGTTAACTCAGTTATGAATTCTTTCAGTGCTTGAAGTGTGTCTTCCACCTCTGCTGCCAGTTTTTTAAGTGACCGGTCTTTAAGTCTTACTGGTTAGACCAAAATCAGAGAAAGTACCTCTATGAAAAAGGGAAACCTCTGAAAAAGGAAGCTTTTTCATGTTTTGTACAATAATGTAGTAGTAACGTTACTACTGACTCTGGCAAACACGTGCTCTTAGATTTCTTTACTCTGTTACAGAATATTTTCCTTCCCTTCCCTAAATTAGGCTATTTAACATCTTTGCTGTAGTTTAAACTTCATTTGCTGTGTTGTTGTTTGTTTTTTTTTTACAAAAAGTATCTCGTTTATGCCACCAACCTTTTCCTAAATAAAGCTCTGCCTAGACATCTAACAGTCATTGAAACTAGTAAGCAATAAATGCCTTATGCCAAATCTACTTTCCCTTTCAAAGACAACAGATGTCTTGATAGGGAAATTAGAGCTCCTGAGTGTCAAAGCACTTTGCATTTAGCGTTCAGTGTGGGTGAAACCAGAGTTACAGCCCCTCAGGACCAACTGCATAAATAATCAAAACTGACTGATGCACAGGTAATTTTAAAATATACTAAGAACTACACATCAACGCACTGTTAGATCTGGTGGGCTACAACTGAATTACAAAATGAATGGTGTTGGGAGTTTAACCTATTTGAGATGGATGGCACTCAAACTGGGGAGTACCTACAATGTATTGGTGGTGAGAAGGAGGGAGCCAAGAAGCATGAAAAGCTCTGAGGGGAGAGGAGGGGGTTCACATTGCCATATTCACCCAAGCACAGGCAGTGACTGACACTGTTGAAGGCAGAAGGCTGGAGCTCCTTTTCTCCCCCTGGAGCAGGGGGCTTGCAGAGCCTGCACTGCAACCCACCTCCTGCACACTGCTAGGGCAGGGTGGAAGACAAGGTAGAGGCTGTACACAGCGGCACTGCACCCTGGAGCTGCCGTAGCCTCCTGAGAGAAAGCAGTATTGAGACTAAACCCTGTTCCCCAGATTGTCACTGGGCCAACAATCTCCTGACCTGCAGCATTCCTGTGCAGTATGGCCTGGGCAGCCTTTTCCAGGCCTCTTCACTTTTTTTTTTTTCCCACATGTATATGTACTAGGTCCTCCTCAGCTTGGCTACCTCCCCTTCCCAACACCTCCCACACACATACACAAGCCAGCATCCTCTGTTGTATAAAAGACTAGAAGAAGGGTGAACACGCCGATGGAGCTGCTACAAGTATCTCCAGTTCGGGGGTATATGGCATATGTAAAACAAACAGGTGAATGCATGTTGAGTGAGCTAGCAGAGGGAACAGGGGATTGAGTCTGAGGACTGAGTGAGCGGATAGAAAGGCTGGGGAATGAATAGAGCTGCACATAGAACAGTTAGGTATGAAATGGAAATGCTGAATGCTAGAAGTGGGTGTTAAGGGAAAAGAGACCCTGTGCTTATGTGATATTATGCAAATATATATATTCTATGCAAAATAATGAACATTTATGCACAGTATATGAACGTATGAAGGAGGGAAGGAAAGAGAGGACTAGTTCAAAATGGAGGAAGAGTTGGCCTTTTGAGAAATATAGTTCTAAATTCAACTCAACTCTACACAGGCAATGGCCATACATGTAATTTATGTACCACTTCAGTTCCACGTAAGCTCTCTTTTGAGGATTTAAATAAAATCTAAGTAGTGCACAGGCTTTATACTAGCCCTCTGAATAGCAGTGAACTACTTCTGTAATTACTTCACTGAGTTCCAATACTGTTAAAGTGATTAAAACAAACTTCAGGATGCCAAATGGCCAGAGTCCACAAGTGTCCTTTCCTTACTCAAAACAGGGCATAAAAGTTCTATCCCCAGCTCATTCTGCTGGAGAATACAATCAAAGCAGGGTGCCTGATTTCTCTGACAGAGTAAATATGCATGACAAAGAATACATATGGGTTCTTCTGCAGTTTAACACTTACATGAACTATGCACAGGATGCATCACCAACAATTTATGCAGCCAGTGTGACCCAATGATTTTTGTTAAAAAAGGAAATGCGGTTCTAGAGCACGCCATAACACTTCCATCATTATGCTCTGTAATATATCACGATTTCCTTTTTTATGGGAGTAGATACAGAAGCTGCAGATGAATGTTTCCATAGAGTTGCCCCCCCCCACACAGCTCAACAGCCAGGGAAAGCAGCATGATTCTGTAGAAGTGAAGTCTGCAACAGAAGCAATAGGTACGAAAAACAAACTCAACAATTCATTTCCTGTTGCCACCTAGAGGATTTTCCTACCTAACTACAGCAGTCTGAGTCACTATTCTGATCTGCACCATCCCATTTATCTCAATGCATGCCTAACAGAGGCAGATAGCATATGCTCCTATTGTAACAGAATAGAAAATGGGTTAAGATTATCCATGCACAGATGTTGACTTTGATTTGTGCTAGTCTATCCACAGGCAGCAGATGATCTTTCAGCAATCAATGCCTGAAACAGCTATCTGTCCCAGCTGGAGAAGAGCAGCAGTTTTTAATACTATCTGTGATTCAAAAAAAAATCTCATGCACTTATACAAGCAAGAAAGTACAGCAACAGTGTGTTGAAAATCACTGCTGTCCCACATGCTTTTACACCATGTTGATAACAGGCCACAATCCAAATTTTTGTGTAATCCTTTGAAAATTTCCATTTTGCTATTCCTATAAAATTTTGCTTAATCTTTCAAATTTTCAACAGCCTCATAACAGGAAAAAAAAAAAGCACTCAAGTTAAAAGCCTTCTTTTTATAGCATTAAATACATTCCTTTCCCATCATCATTTGGGAAACCAATGTGAAATTTCACATACTATTTCTCTTTGCTGTCTGTATCAGTTCAACATAAAAATGGTCATTGCCCTAACTTTTTGTAGCTGCTTATTCCTTTCACTTTTGCTTTGCTCTTGTTTTCTTTGGTGATCTGGTGCTGGCTTAAGGCCTATGACTGAACTGGTGTCATCTAATAATGCAACATTATGATAATGTCATTTTCAGCATAGTGTTTATTGTTTTTTATTATTATTGACATTGTTATTGACATTCCACAGGTGTGTATAAATTTGTTATACTCCTCGATGCCCAATTAAATGTGGACAGCTGTCATGAGGACAGGCCATTAAAACATGTGCAATTCCTGACATTTAGAGATGTTTACATATTGCTAAAACAACAAATGTGTTGGTAAGCAGTTATACAAACTTAGACAGCTCAGAGGGACAGATAAAGATAAGGGCAGAAGTAACATGATTTCTTAAAACAGAGAGAACTCAGTGAACTTTGATAAATTTGGTCTCATAGCTAAGTCACTGGATGGTGATTTGTCTTAAGCTTGGCTTTCCTCATGATTTGGCCAAATAATTAAACTGTTCTTGCTCGTAGTTTTTAAAATTGAAGGACAAATTTGATATCATCTGTGGAGTGCTTAAGTATCACAATAAATAATGAAGACACTTGTTAACGGCATCTAGGGTAAGTTTAAGCATATGGCATTAACTAATGTCACCTTCATGGTGGTAGTCAGACAAACACGGGGCAAAGCAGTCCCTAAAAATGACAGCTTGGCATTTATAAGAAAGAAAACTCCATTCTTACATAAACAGGAGATAAGGAATATATATGGTGTAATGGCAGAACACTTGAGATTATATTAGAAGAAAACAGAGTGTTACTCTCACTAGAAATTTTAAAACATACACTAATGTTATCATATTTTCATTTTATACTGGACTTGTTACAGCTTCCCAGAGTGGCAAGAAAATTATCATCTTCTGAAAGGGTAGGAATAATTTTTAAAAGAAAGGACTCATGAATCTAAAAGTAGTATTTTGCCACCTAGTGACTAGAAAATGAAAATCAACCATGAAGAGAATTAGCAGAAGCAACTAGCCTTTCATCAGGGAGAGCCAGCTCTGGATTGGCAATTATCTGAGATTCTCTGAGAACCCGGTAAACAGAAATCATGTTCAATCATGCCTTAACTGCCAGCACACACTGAAGAGTCCTTGCATCAGAAGGTACCATCATCAAATATGTTAAAATGATAGCTCCAAAAATTCCCTCTACAGTCCAGTAACCATTTATTCACTCTCTATATAACAACCAGAATTTAGAACTAAGCCATACTGCAAACCAGAACTGAAAACAAGCATACACACAATTCTCTATGTAACAGTACTTCCATCTACATCTGGCAGTAACAAAATTAAGACTTCTGTCATATTTCTTGATGGTTGGAATTCAAGGACACCATTCCTGTCACCCAAAATAAGACTGTAGCTTTCTCTGAATAGGCATGTTTTGTTTTAGCTGTAACTTGAGGCATGATACAGGCCCATCAGAATGTTTTATTGTAGATAATACCTTTCCTGCTGATATGATCCCAGGTTTGACAATCCAGAGCTTTATTATAATTTGATACCAAATTCTGTACAGAAACAAGACTTTCTGGCAGTATAAAAAATTTCCCTTTGCTATCAGTATAATTTTATTTACTTGATCATTGTGACAGCATTAACTGCCTTCACTTCAGTTCTTTTAGGATTTATGTTAGGCAGCACTGATTCTGTTGATAGTGGTTTTTTTCCCCAATATTTGAGAGAACTCTGTCAGATGGCATTGAGAAAAATGGAGGGGTGTGAAGGCAGACCTAGCAATACAGAAAATACTACAAATACAAATTGTAGTAACAACCTGCAACAACACTGCACAGCCAAGAAC
This sequence comes from Haliaeetus leucocephalus, assembly GCF_000737465.1. Classification (NCBI taxonomy): domain Eukaryota; kingdom Metazoa; phylum Chordata; class Aves; order Accipitriformes; family Accipitridae; genus Haliaeetus; species Haliaeetus leucocephalus. Next base: position 23,746,371 of record NW_010972436.1, on the reverse strand, counting down.
TCCAAAACGTAAATGTATGTACTTCAGGAAAATTTAATTTGTTATGGCTGGTCTGATTGCTATTGCCAAATCATTTGGCAATCCTAAAAAAGAAAGAAAGAATTAAAAAAAAAAAAAAAAAAGGAAGAGATGGCAAAAAAGGAAGAGATGGAAAAAAAAAAAAACAAAAAACCACCTGTGCCTAAATACATAGTTATGGCACTAAAAGACAGACACCCCAATCTTCTTTTTTAATAAAGAGAGTGTGTATATGCATTATGATATTGTATTTACATGATGACAGACTACTACTTCCACAGAATCCATTTAGGTTACTTAACACTGAATCCACTACAGTCCCTATCACCACTCTTCCTACAATAAAAGAACCTTCGGGATGGGTACAGTGCTAAATAAAAGCAACGCCATAAATCTATCCTGTACCTTTGGTGTCTCTTCTCCTGCAATCTTAACCCAGTGTCTATTATTTTCATTTGTACATCATGTCTAAATTTAGGGCTGACAGAGCTCTAGTCGTTTACACCAGCTGATGTAAGATCCAGCCCTTTGCATATAAGTTTTATGGGACATGTATAATGGACCTAGATCCGTTAGTTGCCTGTGTAGCCTTGAGCCCATTTAGAGCAGCCAACAAACAGCAACAGTCCCCAGGTTTACTTCCTCCTTTAACACGGATTCCTTCCCCCATAGTATCTTGGCTAGGAGAAAACCTCTCCTACTTCTGAAAGTTGACTGGGGAAAACCATGAAGTACCATCTTATATTTGAGAGGTGCAATTTCTTTCCCAAGGACTTACTTGCCACAGAACTAGATGACACATAAATATATCTTCTGGTACAGTTACTGTGCATCTCTGGCCCAGCCTGGTCATTCCATTTTGAAAGTTAAACAGCAGACATGATTCCAGTATGAACGTAGTATGTCACTAAAAAGTACATAAAAATGTCTTCTTCGAACAACAAACAAAAGGTTATCTAAACTGTACTTTCATTCACCAACCACAGTCAATTCTTCTTAAATTAGTATTTACTACAATGGCACTGGGAACAAGAAGGGTGGAGCATGGAGCATGACGCAGTAGAATTATTGCAAAACTCATATTTCAAACTCCAAATCTGCTGACAGAGGAAAATCACTAAAGTGACAGTCACTGGAGAACAGTAATATATAAAACATGACAACGTCATTTTGATTTGATCTGGACAAAGATGAAAAACCTGCATCTGCCTCTCCAATGACACAGAACAGATTTTTCCTGTTGGCATTCTATTTTACATATATTCTCAAAATATGTTTTTCAGATACCAAGCACAGTCATCAATCTACTCTTTGCAATAAAAGCCTCCGCTGGAGACAGATGAAATGACAGAACACATCTGAGGATACAGCAAGTTCAGCCAATAGATAGAACAACACTGGCATCTAAGGAGTTCAAGGTTAAGTCCCTTTCTGGAATTAAACAGCAAATGGTACCAGAGTCCAAGCAGGAACTGGGAACAATGCCATGACCGATGCTCTGTTTTTCCTCTATAGTGATCTAAAAATAACCTTTTTGGATGTCTGATGAGAAAAACACCAGCCTGTAAAGCCACGGATACATATTTCACCACTCCTTTAGCCAAAACCAAGGAAACTAAGATTGAAGAGAGGATCCAAAACAAATCAATGCAGACATATTCACTGTAGTACTTCTGTGTTTTCTTTTTTCCGCAGTTCTAGTCTCAGAGAAGAAAAACATTAGAAAGGAGCTTAGCCTTAAGTCACATTGCCAGATTATAGGTTGTGAGTTTCAGCACTATTGTGTATACTACAGCACTTCTCCTTAAACAGCATATAAAGAAAAAGGACACCTTCTCACATCATCAGCCTCATAAGCCCAAACAATGAGGACTAAAAGCCTTTCATTTCTAAGTCACTTGTTTGAAGCTAACGGAGTTCACTCGGAAAGACAGACAAGAGGTACCTTTCCCTTCTTGTTCAGCTTCCAACTCTTAGTGTTCTTGGTTTTGAGGCAGAATCCCAGACTACCAAAATCAGCGGCAATGACTGCAATTATATCCAAGGCATCTGTCTGAAAAGAACTCTCCAGTGCTTTGACAGGTTGTGTTTCCTCTTCTAAGTGTATGTGTTGATGTAAGAAGAAACAAAACACAAAAAACCAACACGCCACTACTCCACTCTGAAGTCTCTCCTCAAAGGACAATTTCAATGGCAAGCACAAGAACTTATGCCATGAAGAGATTTCAAAATAACAAAACAATTCTCAGGCTGTATTTATTTACACTTAGGAATGTAGCCAAAGAGGACCAAATCAAATAATCTAATATTTAAAACAAAAAAACCCAAAACAAAATCAACATTTTACTTTTCCCACCTGTAGACAGCATTATCTGTACTTAAATACAGCTTAAATACAAATCAATTTACACAATGACTCTCACCATAGGAAGCTGACTAAAGGATTTATGATTTATGTGGCCAAATTGTGAAATGAAAACATGAAAAACATCATTTCACCATTTTCAATCTCACACTGAACTTCACTTCATAGTTTATATTAAGACCAAAACTGATAAAACATTCATAAAAGACCAGAGTTGTCATCAAACCCAAAGATGATGAAGACATCTTGGCAACAGACAAGAACAGAACGATATGGTAATCAAAGCTGCGTGGACATTTTGTGCCACTATTATTCCATCACCATATCCTGGTATCAAGTTATTTTGAAAAAAGGCAGTAAGATGCAGTGCCTGCTCTTATTTTTACCTGTGGAATACTAAAATTTACATTTCAAAACCAAAATGGGAAGCCACAATCATTTTTCAGAAAAGGTAATCTTTCTCTTCTAAGTAAACACTTTCTCTAAAGAAAAACTAGAAGATGATGACCAAGATTAAAGTGAAGCAGTTGATAGATGATTCAGCTGCTTCCCAGAAAATCACTTCCAGTTATAACATGTTCAAGTCAGCTCAGGACTTTTAATTCTTTGTTCTGTAAGACGAATGTATAATTTTGGTGATAAAATAATAAATGCAATATCCTGACAGCTACAAGGAGGTAAATTCCAGCAAGCTGTGTGCAAGTCTGGCCACTCTTACAGTACCAGTCTGCATGACAGTAAGCCAAATGCTCAGCTCAAGACTATTGAAAGGGAACATCTCCCTCCTGCTCCCAGCTATGTGCTTTTGGACATATCCCATGCTGTTACCAGTGCTGGACTCCTCTGTGTGCTGCTCTATCTTTCTACGGCAGTAGAAAACAAGCCCAGTAAGCAAATAAGTATGGATGGTTTTCTATTGCATTGGGTAATTAAGCATCTTGTGGAAGGATCTGACAGTCATCAGCACTGGCAGATGAGGGAAAGGACTGGAAAGAATAACGGGCAATAGCAAAGTCAGAACTCTCCCCATGGGTGGCAAGAAACCTTTGCCAGCCTAAAGCTGGCTTTGCCACTAACTTGTGACGTGGCGTTGGTCATATGCCTTTAACCGTGGCTTATTTATCCACTTGAAAATGAGCACATTTGTCACCTTCCTCACAAAAATGTGGTGAGAGCTGAAGTTTGGAACTGCCACTGAACATGAAAAAGAAAAATTATTATTACTGCATTTTCATATGCATAACTGTTTTGGGTTTGTGTGGTGGGGTTTTGGTAGCGAGGGAGGGGCCTGCAGGGGTGGCTCCTGTGAGAAGCTGCTAGAAGCTCCCCCGGCTCCAAGTCAGACCTGCCTCTGGCCAAGGCTGACCCCACCAGAGATAGTGGTAGCGCCTCTGGGATAATATATTTAAGAACGGGAACCTGCAGCGTGGGAGGAGATTGGAATGTGAGTGAAACCCCTGTGCAGATACCGAGGTCAGTGAATGATGGGAGGAGGTGCGCCGGAGGAGGGGATGCCCCTGCAGTCTGTGGGGAGATGGCAGGCTGTCCCCCCCCAGCCCATGGAGAGGAGCGGGGGAGCAGATGCCCATCTGCAGCCTGTGGAGGACCCCACGCAGGAGCAGGGGATGCCCCTGAAGATGGCCGTGGCTCCCTGGGAAAGCCTGCGCTGGAGCAGGTCTGTGCCTGAAGATCGGCCCGCAGAAAGGACCCATGCCAGGGAAGCTCATGAAGGACTGCAGCCCGTGGGAAGGATCCATGCCAGAGAAAGGACTCACGTTGGAGAAGTTCACGGAGGACTGTCTCCCATGGAGGACCCCACACTGGAGCAGGGGAAGAGTGAAGAGTCCTCCCCCTGAGGAGGAAGAGGTGGCAGAGACAAGGTGTGATGAACTGACCGTAACCCCCATTCCCTGTCCCCCTGCACCACTGGAGGGGGTAGGTAGAGAATTTGGGAGTGAAGCTGTGCCCGGGAAGAAGGAAGGGGTGGGGGGAAGGTGTTTTAAGATTTGAATTTACTTCTCATTATCCTTCTTTTGATTTGATTTGGAGTAAATTAAATTGATTTTGCTTCTTCCCCAAGTTGAGTCTGTTTTTTGCCCGTGACCATAAGTGGTGAGTGATCCCTCCCTGTCCTTGTGTCGACCCACGAGCTTTTCTTTATATTTTCTCCTCGTCCTACCAGGGCCGGGGGAGAGGAGTGAGTGAGCGGCTTCGTGGTGCTTTGTTACCGGCTGGGCTTAAATCACGACAATAACACATGACTGACTGGAAAAAAAACCAACAACAAACCCAAAACTAAAGCTGTGATTTCATCATGGTCGAGGTTATAGACATGTGCAGGTGGAGACATAAGGGACAGTTTTTAAAGGAGTAAAAAGCTAAAAGCAAACAGGAAAAATTACATTCTATCATGACTGAGTTCCAAGTTCAATCAAATGGAAATCAGCTGTGTGTTTATAATGAAGAAATTGTGCCTAAATCTTAGCGCTAAACAAGCCAGTGTTGAAAGCTGAACATCTCTCTCTTTTGTGTCTCTCATATCCCTCTGAAACAGGGGCTTGTTATAGCAAGCTCATTCATTGCTCCTCAGAGAACTAGTTGGACAGCTGAATCGCTCATGAGCTGAAGGTGCAGTTGATCTGAGTACTTATTTTCAAGGAAAAGTGTTTTTTCAAGAGGCGCAAAATACAGCATTTATTATTTGCATTATGCTAGCTTTCATCTAGCAACTGAAAAAAGCAATAATATCTCATTACAGTAGGGGCAATACTCCCTCCCTTGAATAACTTACTATGCTTAGATCCTACAGATGTCTAAACACATGCTTACAAAGAGTAAGTCAGGATAAGCAATAATAAATTCACCTCTCAACTTCACAGCCTTTCCTATCTGTCTGTCAGTGACAGTTTCTAGAGACTCTGCATGATCAATCCTCAATCTTCAGAGTATTTTAAGCAGGTAATGAAAACGGGGGACCAAAAGAAGGAGGGCGGGTATCAGTACCATGGACCAGTGATTACACTGCATTCACCTAAAACCTACTAACTTGAATGAAGTCTTTCAATTGACTTTGGTATGCTCAAAATTTCAGTTGTGTTGCAAGGCCTGATCTAAGTAACATATATGGGATATCAGCAAACAACTGCTTTTGAAATTAATGGAGTACAGGCATTCCAATACCCTATATAGTTTTGAGAAACCCACATTATCTTTGTATTGCACTGTTTCTAAAATACATCAATAAATGACTGAATAAATGCCTACACATCAGCAAAACCCACTAACTCTCTGCTTAGATACCGTCCTGTGTTACAGAAGTCAGAAAATAGTTTTACTCCAGACTGCGAACAGACATTTAGTAGATCTTTCTAAATAGAACAAATTATTTTAAAATTATACTTTTCATGTGCAGGCAAGATATAACATCTCTACTGAACTTGTCCCAACTAGTATTGGACATTTTGTACATTTTGCAGGTACCAGGATGTTGAACTTTATCAGCCTACAGTATCAATTTTAAATAAATAAGTAAATAATTACCACTGCACTGTTAACGCAGCAACAAATACACATACCTGGTAAGTAACACTCTTCTTTCCATCATCATTTGTTTGAGGCAAGGTCAGAGGTCCAGAAACTACCCAAACATCCTCAAATCTCTCAGTCAATTCCCGACAATACATTTCCATTCTGGAACATATTTGTCAGATAGGGTAAAGTCAGCTGGGAAAACTTAATAATCTTTGAAACATACTATGAAGGGCAAGATGAACTACTGACAGTTTGGGAGCCTTTCTCCAAACTCATGTGACTGACTCGCAAACTGAAGAAGGTTAAACACAGGCCCAAGTCATACTTCCCACTTGTCCCAGGTTCACTTATTTACAGATAGGCATGTGTTTGAAAACAGTATCTGTAGCCTTACCACCTGTCCTGAAAATCTGAGTTCTCTACTTAGTCCGACACTTGGCACTAGAAAGATACTGTTGATGGTCACTTGGGATTAGTAAAATACTTGTTTTAAACAGCAGGTTGTGGTGTTCTTTCTTTGAAAGGTTTTACCACATTACTGGATTTATATGTTCCTCCCCAAGGAATCAATGTCCTGCAACAGACAGCTCTTTCCGTAGCTCAAAGTACTTAGAAAAGTTTCTATGTGCCATTCCCACTAAGTCTACCTTTTTTTTTTTTAATATAAGACTGTTTAAAAATAAAGTGGTAACTCCAGAAATACTAATGTTATTTTTGCTTTTTAAACTAATTGATTCAGTTTACAGCATAAAGTATTTCTGAAAATAAGAAGGTTTCTGGATCATGCCTATTTTACATAAAACAAAAGAATATAGCCCATTTTTGATCTAACACCCCAAGTGTTATAGAAATCACATACAGCGAGCACCCATTGGTCCTTTACTACAGACAGAGTTGCACTTTACTCAAATGGACAAACAGACCGGAACATGAGACAGATGAGCCCAGCTAACCTGGCTGCCTCTGAAAAGGGGAGGTTTCATGCCCTTCTCTCTCTCACTCCTGTTCCTCATACCTCTCCCTTGGGCCACTTTTAGCACTCTTCATCTGTCAACAACCCTGAACAAAATCAGTCTTTTTTTTTGTGCTGGGTTAGTGAGTTAAATCAGCTCACACAAATCAGAATTAGCAGGAGTGAGCCCCACGAATCAGAATTAGCAGGAATGAGCCCTTTCTTCTTTGGTAATAGTGAGCTGCCATGTGATACACAAAAGCATTGACCACAAGCTAATTTTTTTCCCTGCTGTCGTCAGCTTTGCTTCCAAGCAGCTCAGCTCCTCAGGCTGTCTCACGGCATGGCAATACAAACACCACCTGGCACAAGGAAAGAATGGGAATAAATGTAGCTAGGGAGCAAACTGCTTTTGGTGGCAGCAGGGACAGTGATCAGATTACAGTGACCATGAAACTGCACTCAAAACAAGACAGAAAACAACAGTTAAACGTCAGGAAAGAAAGAAGCACGCATGTTGGTGGGAAGAGAAAGAGGAATAAATACTAAGGTGCAGTTAGACCACACCACTGAACTATTCTAATAGCTTACTATCAAATAGCTTGCTGAAAGATGCAGTCCTGCTCTCCCCTTTCCTACTGCTCCCCTTGTCTGCCCCAGCTGAACAGTCCTACTCCATCTTCCCTGTTGGCTCTGGCACTCACCTCACCAGTTGATCCAATTTTCTAATCTGGCAGAAACGTAACTAAGCAAAACAAAATGTGAATCAGTTTAACTGTGTTAGCAAATGGAATTGACTTGCCCTAGTCAGGCTAGTACCAGAGCTGGAACTGGGAAAGCAAAAACACATGGCTGGACGGCAAACACCACTTTAAAAAACAACACATTGTTAAACTGACTAAGCTGTATTGTCTACCTGCACCTCAGAAAACAATTCAAGAAGCAAGCAATTTAAAAAAAAAAACGAGAAAGGAAGAGAGTACTGAAGCCAGGAAGGGATACAACACATGTGAAACACAGTATCCTTAAAACTATTTATCATCAAACAAGTGACTGACAAAACAAGTGGCACAAATACTTTGTTCATGTATTTAAACTGTGGGGATAGGGTGCTGGGGTTGGGAGAAAGTGGTAATAGCTGCTTAAATTGAGGGGCTGACAGTGCCAGGGGAAATTTTCAAACACTCCCCATGATTTCCTGATTAGGCAGAGATCCTGCTCATGAGAAATAAAAAGGGTTTCCAGCCTTGAATTGGTACAAATGCCTAGCTTTGGTATATGGAAATTTTATGCTCAAATACTGGAGGTATTAAAACAATACCAAAAAATCTCTTAAAATGTTACAGCATTTTATTTGTCTATAAAACAGTATAACCTTACTGAATGCCTCATATGATTTTATATGCATTCTTGTAAAACTGGAAAGTAGTGTGTAGTTGAATGATGATGCATTTTTGATAGACTTTTAGTACAATACCGTACATAAATTTGCTAACCTTCCCTTGAGCGATCCTTGTGAAATTCATCATTTTCCCCTCCTGTTTCTGAGTCGTAACATCCTGTTAAGTCCTATGCAAGAAGCACTGGATGAATGCTACTTTTATTAATGTTTTTCTCTGCTCAAAGGAAGGAAAGAATAAAAATCCTATGTGAATAAAGTTTAAATTTATCAACCACTCACTTCACCTCAAAGCCGATCTAGCCGGTGCTCACAAGGGATAGAGAACCTGCCTGACTGCTACTTGGAAGCCAGCACTCGAAGAAACACCTAAGACCTGAAGTAGTCAGGACACAGCAGGGAGCACTCAGTTCTCCAATTCAAAGTGAACTAATGTCCACATACAGAGATGTGAATACTCTCATACTGGAAGTGCTTTTTTGAGGAAGGGATGTTAAAGCAAGATCTAAACCCGTTCCTTGCTTCTACTGAACTTTCCTTAAGGACAGAGATGTTAAGCCTGGTACCTTTACCCACATCAGCCACAAGAAGTAATTTTATCTATTCTAAATAAATGTCCTCTACAGTTTGATTGAATAAAGAACGAAAGTAGTCATTTTACTGTTCTTGCACTGTAAGGACTGAGCTGCCTTTCATTTCAGAGAAAGTTCCTATGATCTCTACAGATGGCCTATAAAGTGCTCTAGAATACTTGGATGTGAAGAAGCTTTATAAATATAGCATTTTTGATTTATGCCACTGCCTGGTATTTTCCCCTTAGTTTACTTGCAAGTAATTTCTCACCTGTTCCAAAATCCAGCATTATTTTCATAATTCTGAGGCACGATGTTAGAAAGGTAGAATGTTTCAGCCATAGCTCTCTGCATAGAGAAAGATAATATAATTTCATTCAAACATTTAAGAGCTGAAAACGCATTTTAAAAGTTTCTTGATCAGAATCCATTTCTAATTTAGTCTTAACATTATCAACATAAAAGGTCAGAAAAAACCTAAGTCAGAACATCTACAAAATTATTTTGGATCAAGATGTGCATAACTGAGGTGCAAACCTTGCAAAATTTATCTACTTTTTTTTTTTTTTTTTTGACAGAAACATAGCACAAGAATGTCCTCTTCTAGAGGCACAGGAATTACTATGTCACCCAGTGTCAGTTTTGTAATGTCTTTGGAAGTAACTAGCTGCTCTTCTTTTTGAATGGAAAGATGCTTTCACCCATGCTTTTCATTTATTTGACTGCCTAATGGCTAGCTTTTTCTTTCCCTTACAAGAAAAGGTTTATTAAAAATATTCATAAATATTTTACAAATACATAACATGCAGGCAATGAAATGATTTATGAGACCATAATGGTCAAATATCCACACATCTGCTTTATTTCATCTTTGAAAAGTGTCATAAACCTCTCTGAACTAAAGCCCACATATCTCCAGATGTGAATGACCTGGTGCTAAAAAACTACGCATATGCAGGGAAATATAGGAGAAAAAATTTCCAAGATCTTAACCCAGAATCTTCATAGGTCCTGTACTTGTCAGTATTTTTCACATAGTACTTCTTCAAAGTGAAGGGGCTGACAGAAGTCCTTAGGATAATGAGCAAACACTACCTGCACTAATTAAACTGTGAAATTAAATTTTTATAATCCTGTATTTGAATGATTGTATCATCTCACTGCATTTCAAGCCAGGTCCAGGATCTCTCTGCACAGGTAGCTCACCAGCAAAAACTCCCCGGATATCATAAATAAAAAACCACAAAGACATTTCGAGTAGAAATAAAACAACTGGTTCTTTCATCCACCACATGCCACTGAGCTGTCACTCTGCCCCACTGCATACTATTCTGCCTGGCAGAAATACAAATTTAAACTGCTTCTTAATTGACAAATGGCTGCATTAGGCACATTTCACAAGAGGATCCAATAAATCCAAGGCTGCTTTGTTAGTCAGCCAAGGCATTAGGGCATGCTTTTCTTACAGCTCAAATAAATGGCAGGTGAAGACATTTTATAGACTGAAAGAACTATGGCAAAAGAAGGTTCTAATTTACCTCATGCACACTGCCAGAAAGGAAAAAGCCTTTTAAATCATCCAGGCAATCCCCTTGCCAATACAGAACAGTACTTAACAGCATCTTTGCTTTGCCCAATCTAGCCTTAAACATCTCAGCACCTGTTGGCCAGAATGAAGTCATCGTTCCCTGTCTCCCTTTCACTGAGCTTCAGAAGACACTTTCGAGGTTTGTTTGGTGAAGGTTATAATCTTCATTTTACAAGTAGACAATGTGACATACAAAAGGTTGAGATGACTTGCTTACCACTATACTGTACAAGATATACTCACATCATCTCTGCCCAACAAGCTAATCTAGGTGTGATTTAATGAAGAGAGGTATGTCACCAGAGGATGCACCCGATTTATATGCCCGAAGCAGACTGTGAGAGCATCTTACAGTGCTCAGTCAGGAATAGACCTTGTAACTCCAAGTCCAAGTCTGTGCATCAATAATGAGATCATGTTCCATCTCAAAACAAACTGCAAAAGGAACACTACACATTACTTTCAAGGGTCTTTTGACCCTTTCCGACTGATAAACACAAATTAAAAAGAAAGAAAAAAAAAAATCCTACTGTTGAAAATTTGTTATCTCCTGCTGGTGCCATGTGTCCTCGTGACCATCCGCTCCCAAGGTAGTCTTCATTGACAGCACTAAACATTAGAGGGATGTTAGGATCTGGTCTGAATTTACAGTGCCTTCGGTCTGCATTGCCTGAGGAATAACATGCTAAATTATTAGGTTACCATTAAACCATCATAACAACAAGACAAAAAGAACTGGTTCTGTCACATCTTGCCAAATGACCCATGCTTAAGGATTCAACATATTAATCTCAACTGAGTATTTTTTCCTCAACCATACAAGAGAATTCAACTTAAATATGTGTGCTCCAGTCCTAAATTCTTTCCCACTACATATTAGAAATTCTAACATGCTTACTGTTTTATAGAGAAAAAAACAAAAGCAAAATATATTAATCTTATCAGAAATACAGATAAATATTAAAGGCAAGATTGCTAAAGATATAAACCAGTATAGAATCACTTTTTAGGACAATGGAGATATACAGATCTTCACCAGCTGCAATTCCATTTTTATGTTTGATCTACTACAAGTAATTCTTCTTTTTCCAAGTCTAGCCTGGAAGTAGAATGAGTGTATCTTGATAAAGTTACACTTGGTAAAATAATAAACCCATTTAAGAGAAAGTCTTAAGTGTTCTGTTCTTCACAGGCACAGAAATAAGTGCAGAGCTTTCCTGTTCCTTTCCAAGATTCCCCTTCTGTCTTTCCAGATATTTGGGAATTACGCACAAAAATGGCTAGGCCTAAGTCTTCTGGAAGACAAAAACTTTTTGGGGGAAGGGTTGTGGGGGGAGCTAACTTAACTGTTGCGGAGATGGCAGCCCACTCTAAGCTGCTGTCTTTGCTGGGGAGGCTGTGACTCCTTCCCAGATTTACTGGCCATACACCTGCATTTGTGTCCTTGCACTGTGTAGAGTCCCAGACAACTCCTTGGAAAAGATGTTACTCTGAGTGGGCTACAACTTTGAGACCACTTCCTTGCAAAAGTGATGGCCAGAAGATACTTGCATGAATCATCCTGGCACTGACAGTCTCCAGTAAGACACCATCTTAGGGAATGGCCTGGGACCCAAGAACATCCATAGTTAAGGAAGGTGCTCCAGCAAAGCAGCAGAGGCACATGCAAGGGCTGACTCGGCTGTCCGTGTGCAGTGGGTCAAGAGAGCTGGAAAATAATTGGCTTAGAGCACCATCACTGTTGTCCACAATTTTTTTTCCCCAAATGACAATATAATTCAAAGTATCTACAGCATACTGAATTTTCTTTAAAAAATTCAGGGTGTCATCTTAGGCATCATATCACAGATGCAATATACAGGACCATTATATAGTCTCTTTTCATTTAAGCATGAATCAGGGCCGGTACACACCAGAGAGAATTTTCTCAAACTTGGCACTTCATAAAGTACTTCCTGTTGCAATACAACGTGAGGGGCAATTTTCAACAGTGATCACTGCTAGTTGTTAAAATTATTCTTTCTTCTATAGCTGACTGTGCATATCCACACAAACTGCATGCACTCTGTTTTTTTTGTCATGTCAGTATTATCACTGAGTGCATACCCGCTCTATGCTTCCTTGTGCTGTGTACTCAGAACAAAGTGTGGTACACGCTCTCCACTTGGCAGCTCCCTGAAGAACCCACGAATATGCAAGGACCACAAGGAAGAAGGGAAGGGGTGGAAAATGAGCATGCATATGGATAATGCATCTCTTGGAAACCAGTGCCTGTAAGCAATTTCCTCTTTGCTGACCATCTGTTCATATGCCCATGGAGATGATGTCAAAACAGAGAGGTGGTCAGAGCATCTTTATGCAGCGCAGGTAGAAGGAAGGAGCTTCACTTCTCTTTTCTTTTTTTAGTAAGGCATGTGACGTGATACTTCAACACAGGATTGATGCTTAGGAAGCAATACTGACAAGTTTATCAGTATGCAAAACAACAGAATTCTTGTTTTTAAAAAATCATATTTAATCTCAGTATTTAAGACAAAGTGTAATTTATCAATTAAATTTGAAAAATGGAAAAATATATCCTCATTTAGTCTCTGTTCACTGCTTTGACAAAAATGGCTAATTTCTTCTGTAGCCAGTTTTGTACCTCTCATTTATACATAAAGCTAATTTCTTTCCACCATGTTTTTTAAACTTTTAAGTTCTTACTTGTCAATAAAATAATTTTTTTTACATCACATCCTTTCAAAACTCCAGGACATGGAAGGTTTTTCTGACCTTCCCCGAACAACACAGTTCCGCCTCAGATCTGAATTAGAGTAGCTATCAGAAGTAACTCAGAGCTGAATGCCTCAAGATGCTTAATTTCAACTTGCAGGTTAGTTGTATCTGATCATTTGGAAATCATTTTAACAATTTGGCTCTTAAGGCCCGCTTGAAAGTAAGCCTGGAATTACTGCTTTCTTCTCAGAAAGAAGTGGAACCAATGATGCTACTTAGGGGTTGGTTATAAATATTTTCAGGATCACGCTTTTAATTTTGAAAGGTAATTTGAAGACAGTGATTAAGATATATTTAGAGGGCTACTGCATTCATAAAACATTTTACAGTTATACAGTTACCTCCATTGCTAATAATTTGCCTTATAAAAACTGAACTAATGCTATAAACTTAATTTACAATGACTGTATACCACTCATATTTCATTCACCACTGACAGTAAAAAATCACTGAGCCTCTGTCTTGCATAAAGAAGAGGGGAGAGAGTATTAGATAATGCACATCAGAAAATACAAGAGAACTGCATCAAAGTAAGTAATGGCTGCAGCGAGTAGGTAATGCCCTATCTAGCTTTGAACAATTACAACCGTTGATGCCCTTTGCTCCATTTTTATCTCACAAATGGACATACATCTTTTCTTCCCATTCTGAGCAAATCTCTTTAAGACCTGTAGATGAAACAGTCTGGCCACTAAAGGCGTTGACTCCACAAGCATTCACACATATGGGGCAGTACCTAAACTGACATAAGTTGGACCACAGGACTAACTACACTAGCTAAGGAAGCAAGAGCAATTTTTATGCACTTGAGCAATAACACTGAACTTTGCAAGTCTGAGTTGGGTAAGGAAACTTTAATTTTCAGCGCTTCATCTTCTCTCCATTCATGTTTAAAAGAGGTAAGTTAAGCTTCCCTCCTGCAACACTACTTAGAGTGTTTACACTGACACAGCTATATTGTCTGGTGCTTACCGACTGTTTCATAAATTCATAACAGAAACTTCTCCCAGAAGGTAGCTCTAGTTCTTCTTCATTCCTCCCTTTCATACTCAGCCCTTGGGCCAAGTATATGTTGCAGGCTTCAGGATGTTGTACGTTCAATACCAGACTAGTCCCACCAAGAGAAAGAATACTGAAGAGGCCTGCCAACCTGCAGTGACAGATCTCTTTTAAACCACTGGCAACATCAGCCTTAATACTGTCACAAAGCTGACATCCACGCAGAGGCCTGCTGCCTCCAGTGGGATTGTGAATGTGTGGAAAAATCCATACCTAGAGATCAGTGTAGGATTTTTCTCCCTGTCTGCTGCTGGGTCCACCTTCTGTGAACAGCAAAGCCCATTTTGGGCATCATAAATGTAAGCAAATAAATACCTACATACCCAGTGTCTTCTGTTTTGAAATATGTTCAATCACCCATCTAGGCACCCGTTTTGCCTGGTCATAAGACAGTGCGTGATTTGTGTAACATCTGGTCTCTGTTCCAGCTTCAGGGAATCCATATTTTTCCAGCAGAGACTCTTCTACTGGTTCTAAGGATAACAATAAACAGAAAGCCACCCAAAGATGAAATGTGATCAGAAACAAGACAGTAAGAAAAGCATCTCTGTGGATGTAAACACACCATATAAGGAACTACTTGAGGTTACTACCACCATTAAGACTTAAAAAAATATTAAGAGAGCTATCCAGTGAAACTCCGTTCTACCAAAAAAGTGCATTTCACCTTGTCCTCACATGACAAACTCAGCTCTAGGACTAAATCATCCACTCTAATGCCTACATGCATCTACCTAGCAATTGCTCTGGGCTGGCCTTCAGAAGAAAAGGGATCAGATATTTAGGGACAAATCAGGCAACAAGGAGTTAGGGACACAGGAGATCAACACACGCATTTCACCCTTCAGAGCTGGAAATCGCACTCCTCCTCATAAACTGAGATGTACGAGTTAAGCACAAGTGCGAGTCCTGCCCTCACTGAGAATGCTTACACTCTGCTGAATGAATGAAAGCTTCACTTTGCGATTACTCTTTTTTTTTTTTTTGCAAACATTTTTCTCTCATGGAGGAATATTTACATCTGTCTTACTGACTTCCTTGTGCTCCAGCCATCTGTTCGACAGCAACCCGCCTTTTTAGAGCCCCTCTTCCCCTGCTTTCCAACACTCCAGTACTTTTAAAGCCTTCAGGCTGCAGAGAAAAACCATTCATTCCCACCAGGCCCTGGTGCCCCCCACCAGCCCCCACGGCAAGTGGGCCAGGGTCTTCCCAAGTGAACAGCCACCACCCGTGCTGGCCTTGTCTCCCCAGGGCAGCGCTCGGGAAGTAATACCTGAAATTTAGTGATGGCCTGACCTGAACTGCGTGTTTAAAAGTTATTTTATGTTATTACGGGGACGTTACCAGAACACACAGGACAGCTCTTCTCCGCTCCCCACGGCGACACGGGACATTTGCAGCCATCGTGGCAGCCGCACGAAACCACTTACCTCGCGTGTCACCAATGTTTCGGCGTGAGCAGGTGCAGCAAGGGGAAGCTGTGTTTTTAACGCAAATTACAGCCCAGCATCCCAAAATAACCCCCTTACCCCCCCCCCCATCCCAGCCCGGCGCAGGTACTCGGTGAACTCCCCGCCCTCCCGACCCACTGTGGGCACCCCAGGACGGAGAAGGCTGCTCCGAGGGGATGGAGCGGGTTTAGGGGCCGGGGGGGAGCGGTCTGTGGGGACCGTGGCCGTGCTGAGGCGCCGCCGCTCCCGCCCCGCGGAGCCACGGGGCCGCCGCGCCCGAGCCTCCCGCTCTGCCCGCGGCTCTTACCCTCTGGCAAGGCTCTCCCGGGGACCGTCTCCGGCTGGCTTTGGCTGCGGAGGAGCCGCCACGCAGCCCAGCACGACACGGCAGTGCCCGCCGCGGCCCCGCAGACGAAGCCGCCCAGAAAGCGGCGGTGGCGGGGGAAGGCCGCCATGGCGGCGGGCGGAGGCGGGAACGG